>NC_059117.1:26881710-27191710 GCF_020740685.1 Jaculus jaculus | reverse complement strand
GTGCAGCCATCACTCGCTTCCAAAAGCTGAGCCCTCTCCAGGATCCACACCGTCAGATGTGACCTGAAAGCAATTCTCAGACATCTTTCCTAGCATAGAAGAGTCAGTCACAGGATTCAAAAGAAACAAAAACTTATCTTAAAATAGAATTGAAAATATAACCATTAGTTTATAATGGTATCTATTTTAATATCCTATTCCTGCAAAGGGGGAATGATGATTTTCTTATATACAGTTTAATATATTAAATCATTAGTCAAACTGTCTCGTAGTAGGTTTAAATATAACTGGCAGAGATAATGTGATAAGAACTAGAAATATGACAATGTGTATGACATGACTTTAATCTGCGTAATGCTATGAATTTGTGGTGCCATGGCTTGAACCTAAAGCCTTGCACATGAAAGGAAACTACTTTGCCACTGAGCCACAGCCCCCTAACCCTCACTGCTCTTATTTTTAATGAACCACAGGAATATTAGTCCTTTTTCCTAAAAATAATCTTAATACTAGAGTCTTTGAATGAGATCTTTCATATTTTGTCAAAAAAATTATAGTGAAACATTTAACACAAAATGCTGGTTTAATCATGTTTTAACTTTCAGTAATATTAATACCATTCATAGTATTGTGCAATCATCACTTATTTTCAAAACATCTTAATTTTCTTCTTTGTTAAAATTTTATTCAAAATACTCCAGGAACTACTTAGAAATGTATTAAATTAGAAATGTAAAAAAGAATCCAATTTTGCGTTTCTAGTAATTTAATTTCATTGTAGTTTATTTATTATTGTGTTACCATTAGTTTTATATTATAGTTTGATAACTTTATTAAGAAAAAAATGTGTAGTAAGACTGTATCTGTAAAACCCAATAACTATGTCAGGGAAAACCAAATTACATTTAGATAGCCTGCAACCAAGTTTTAAAAATCACTCAGAATTTTAAATGCATGTTAACAAATTCAAAAACTACTTAAAACAAGTTACATCAACAAAACTGTCTTTTTTTCTCATTACTCTTTAGTTTGAATTGACAGATTTTATTAACATATACAAACATATTTAAAATATATTGTATGATTAAACTCTTTTAAGATAGTGATAATTTTAGATAACATATTTTTTGGAAAAAATCAAAGCATACTGTATTTATGCTAGCATTTAATTAATCTGAAATTAAGCTACTAAGATAAATTGAGTACATCTCCACTATCCTTTCACCACATTTCTTAAACACTAGGAACTTCCTAAATTTAAACAGAAAGTGAATATATTTTTGAAACTTTTTAAATATCTCAATTCGTTTCAAAATCTGTTCCACAAAACATGTTGCTATAAAATCACTTGTTTAGGATGCACATAAGTAAATGAAACTTTTGGTTCAATGGTGAGAAGACAGCCTCTAAAGATATAAATTCCTTTTATTACATTCACTTTTTCTCTCATATGTAATATGGGCCAAAATTTGATCTATTTCAAATGTATTCATTGTTTCTGGCATATTCATTTTGTGAATACTTATTTTTTTAAATATTAAATACTACAAATGATATAAAAACTGCCATCCAAATGAAGTTACATGTTTGCCTGTGAATTTCAGTATTAAGAATATCATGATAGAGAATCAAATGAAAAAAATTCATTCACAGAGTTTACTGTTTACTTATTTCCTCAAGAATTCATGATTATGGAAAAACCTTGTAGTATTTACACAACCAAAACAAAGAGAAATTTTGAAATTAACCATTTAAATAATTTGGATCCTACAGGAGAAAACTATTATATACTGAATCATGCATTACTTAGCTATTATTTCATTATTTCATTTATATTAAAATGAATACAAGATTACTCATTTCAACTTTACCTATGTTGGGAAATCCAGTTATCCAATGCTTCAAGCTCCATAGATGTTAATCTCCAAATTTTTCAATTGCTTGTACATTTTCTGGGTCTAACTTAAATACCCCACATGATGGATAGAGTCTATGGAAGATAAGATTTATGAGTAGTGATACCTCTCCTTAAGCAAAATAAAACTAACCCATATAGATCTAACACATATTAAGATATATCATTTAATACTGACTAAAGTGTTTTTTATTATATACAAAATTTGCAGACTGGGGGCTGGAGAGATGGCTTAGCAGTTAAGCGCTTGCCTGTGAAGCCTGAGGACCCCGGTTCGAGGCTTGATTCCCCAGGACCCACGTTAGCCAGATGCACAAGGGGGCGCACGCGTCTGGAGTTCGTTTGCAGTGGCTGGAGGCCTTGGCGCGCCCATTCTCTCTCTTTCTGTCTATTTGCCTCTCTCTCTCTCTCTCTCTGTCACTCTCAAATAAATAAATAAAAAAGAACAAAAATAAATAAATAAATAAAAAATTTGCAGACTGAAGGTTTCTAGTGACCGAAACACAAGATACTTTAAATACACGAGAATTTCAGTCCAATTATGCCTGTTCTTATGTCATGGCATAGTCAGTTAACCACTAAGTATAAAAACATATGGTACATAGTGCACGATAGGAGAATTTAAGAGTCAGGGTGGGCAGGACAGATGTACTCAATGACTTCTAGGCCACTTTAATTCTGAGCTCTTTGACTAAAAGAACTAATGAAGCGCCTGCTTGCTGTGTGCACGCACACTCTGGGAATCTTCACCGCCATGGGAGGATTAGTCAGTGTTTGCTTGGTCTAAGCAACAGTAACCAGCTAGTGGGGAGACATGCAAAGCCAAAGGGCTCATTTTGTAGATGATGTAGCTATTTTGGGTACATCCCCTGACAACTGGACTCCTGTCCTCAGTCTGCCACTGATGCCCACAAAGGACAAGAGAGGTGAGTCACAGGGTCTTCCTAACCTCCAGCCGTTTATCTAGGTGTAACTGCTGTGGCTGTGTGACACCAGGAATCTCCTGGTTGGTCTCTGCCTTTGTACCCTGGCTTGTCTGCAATAGATTCTTCCTGCCTGGAACAGTCTCGGCTTCAGTGCTCTTCTTGGGTTGGTTGAGGGAGAACTACGTACTATTGAATCCGCACACCCTACTTCAGGGAAACATCCACAAAAGCAAACTTTTCAAGATTTGATGTAATGAACCTATTCACCCCTTTTCTATATGTGGTGCAATAATTACCATGAATCCTATTTTTCTACATTCCCATGTAGTATTGATAAGTCAAGGAGTGGTAGAAATTTGTAGGAATTAGGGATGTGCATTTCAGAATCAAAGCAGGGTAGGCTGCTTGCATTCTCATTAATTTCAGGATAACTTTGATTGTGGCATCTTGATTAACAACATCGGCCCAGTGCCGGACTGTGGCTATGTTCTGACAAAAGAATGCAGCACTGCCCTGACATTTTTAGGCAGAAAAATATTTTAGAATCACAGCAATGATGGCACACTGAGACAGACTTAATTAAATTCTAGTTGAAGGGGAAGAAAAAATTCAAGTTTATTTAGGATCCCTGTTGCTAAAGTCAGAGATGACCAACTGTCTTTTTATTTTTATATTACATCACTCAAAATTTAGAGACCAAGGGAGATATGGCTTAATGGTTAAGGTGCTTGCTCACAAGGCTTAAGTACCTAGATTCGATGCTCCAGGTCCCACGTTAGCCAGATGCACATCATGGCACATGCATCTGGAGTTCATTTGCAGTGGCTGGAGGCCCTGGCCTGCCCATCCTCTTCCCAGCCTCTCTCTGTCTCTCTCCTGTATCTAATAAATAAAACGATTATTTTTTTTTAAAAAAATCCAGAGTCCAAGAAAGAGAACTGGAGGGTTTCCCATAGACTTGTATCAAGACTGGAAAAGTTGGGGAGTTGTCCTATAGTTTGTTTAAATTTTTTTTTCTTTTTATTAGTGAGAGAAAGAGAGGGAGGGAGAGAGAGAGAGAAAATGGGTGCACCAGGACCTCTAGGCACTGCAAACAAACTCCAGATGCATGTGCCACTGTGTGCATCTGGCTTACATGGGGCCTAGAGGATCAAACCTGGGTCCTTACGCTTTGCAGGCAAGTGTCTTAACCACTAAGCCATCTCTCCAGCCCTGTCTTACAGTTTTATTTAGCTCTTGTACAATGTATGAGAATTCCTCCAAAGTAGTTGACAACTTATGAACTATATACTGATTGCTAGTCTTTCCCCAGTCACTAAAAATAATATTGTAATCCATCTTTGGAACTAGAAATTTGGTGAGTATAAAAGATCCTTTAAGATTTTTTTTCCAATTTCTTGGAGTTTTTATTCCTATCGGATTTTAAGGTCTGTTGTGGCATGATTGCACAAAAACAATGATTAGCAAGAACCAGACATGTGACATTTTAGAGGTTCATAGATGAAGAGCGATAGTGAAAAGAGGAACGCATGGTGAGGTCCTGTGTCAGTTTTCTCAGGCAGCGTCCCAAAGCACGAACGCTGGCTTAAACAACAGAAGTTGATTGTCTTCCATGTACTTGTGGAGGTCACATGTGCAGAATCTAAAGGCTTGCAGCACCGGTGCCTACTGAGGGCTGGGTCTGTCCTGGGTGCTTTCTTTGACCTCTAGCTGGGCATTGTCTCCCCCTCTCTTTCCCCTCTACCCATTCTGATCTCTGTCCCAATCCTCCTGTCTTTTTTTTTTTTTAATTTGTTTTGTTCATTTTTGTTTATTTGAGAGTGACAGACAGAGAAAGAAAGAGGCAGATATATACAGAGAGAATGGGCGTGCCAGGGCTTCCAGCCACTGCAAATGAACTCCAGACACGTGCGCCCCCTTGTGCATCTGGCTAACGTGGGTCCTGTGGAATCAAGCCTTGAACTGGGGTCCTTAGGCTTCACAGGCAAGCGCTTAATGGCTAAGCCATCTCTCCAGCCCTGATTCCTCCTGTCTTATAAACATAGTAATCATATGGGTCCATGTGTGTCTACATATAAGTCCAATGACACACTCTGAGGTACTGAAGTTAGGAGGTTAACACTTAAACAAACAAAAAGCTACAACAAACGTCACCCTATAATAAGTGCTTAAATTGTGGCCAAATGAAAGTGCAAAAACATCCGTAAGCATAATATGAAATTAGAACTTAGGTCTGCACTATGATATCTTTCTTATGCTTTTAATGTAGAGAAAGAAACTGCATAAATATAACTAAGACATTGCCCCATATTCTCAATGGAGATGCTACAACAGAATTTATCATTATAGTCTTCTTGAGCTTTAGCAAAAAGCTGGCACAGGAAAATCACAATTAAAAAGGCTACCTACACAATAAAGTTAATGAAAATCTAATAAGAAAATGTAAGAATAATAGACCTCTAGCTGGGCGTTGAAGAGTGCCGTGAGAGAAAAATAAAAAGGGTAGTGGAGATAAAAATGAAAGAAACAGTAGTGCAATACAAAGCTGCTTAGCTTTCTCTGTTCTCTAGTTTGTAGGACCCAGAAGTTTGGAAATGTACGAACAAAAGCACTATAGAGTGCATGGGGCTCAAAAGAGAAGGAATTTATGCTGAGCACTACTTAAGCACCATTGAGCAATGAGCAGCATGGGTTTACACAGAACAACTCATGCCAGACAATACTGATTGCTTTTTTTTTTTTAATTGAATTATAAGATTAGTGAGTGAATGCTGTGTGAGAGATGTAATACACTTGGATTTTAGCAAAACATTTGATACAGAATCTCATAAACTCAAAAATGAATTCAAAGAGTCAGGAATGGATATTACATAAAGAAATGCATAGAATAAGAGAATAATCAAGCATGTTACGGCAGCTTGGGAACATATCATTATAAGGTGCTACAGCGATTGCAGGATTTATTCATTATGTATTAACATTCACGTAGCTTTCTTGGGTTTGATACAAAGAAATGGAATAAAAGACTAAGAATGTACCCCATGACTTTAGACAATGTATACAATCGATCCAGATTTAGGGAAAGAAGAAAATAGATGTGGCCTCATAGATTTTGACTGCTTTTGGAAACAGTACTTATCACTGCATCATTTGAGTCATTTCATGCTCTATATTTCTGCCACAGATGTATTTATTTAGCCTTCCTATATCTCAGAACAAGCCAATTTTTTGAGTCATCTGATCACCCTGGCTTAATACTCAAGATATGTGGATATGATAACACAGCTCTCTGGGTTTTCAATTTTTGCAGCTCTAGGATTGCGCAGGATACTTAGAATCCACAGGAGCACGTGGAGACTTGATGGTAGATCCTGCTCATAAAGTGTGAGTTAAATACAAGGTCTAATTAAACAAATGGTAGGGAGTAGAAGCATGCCAATGAAATTCACAGTTGCTTGTACATTAGGAGGTGCTGCTGAAAGCAACAAGGGCTGTAACACTATTGAAGTGCCCTGGCACAAAGTGCGCAATGCATGTGCTCAAGGAAAAGTACCAGTAAACCTGGGAAGGAGAGAAATGTGCAGCATTAATGCAGGGATGCAATGAGCTGACAGCAAGCACACATTTACTTAGGAGTTTGTCAGGCCAAGTATCACCCCAGAGACATTATTTGATGTTTGATCTGTTAGATGAGTTTCAAAAAGATTCATCAGCTTCCGCATGCACTACTAAAACTCCTTCTAGAAGACAGGATTTAGTCTCCCTAGCAACATTTCTTTCTGCAATGATAAAAAGGTACAGAGGGAAATCAGGGCATAGCCACAAGGATGATTATGAAGTAGGGGGTATCAGCTTATGATGAAGGATCAAAGCACACAGGCACCATCTGACAAAGGGCTGTGAAGTCATCCTGCACATGTATAACATGTTTCCTAAGAGGCAAGCACACAGCTGGAAACCACAAATAAATTTACACCCATGTTAGTGCAGTTAATATTTGGGTCCAAGGAATGCTATGTGTCTGCAAGTCCTCACCTATCACCTTTTGATCAAAGAACCAACATGAGAAGTGCACAACAGGTAGAAATGTATTGAGTTTATTGATAAAGCTTTGGCAAGACTGTGAAAATAATCTTCATAAATTGATAGATTGAATAGCCTAATTAAAGCTTCAAATTCTAATCCATTCTCCTCATGAATTCACCATGAGCATCATTGTTGGTCTGTTTGGTTTTCCCTGGTAAGAGTAGGCTAGCCTCTGTGCAACAAAGCCATGGTCATTTGGGCTGGACTATTCTTCAGATCAGGACACCTTGTAGGAAGTGTATATTCTCTAGACTCTGCAAGCTCTATACCAATCTCCTCCAAAGCTATCTCCTCCAAATTGAAGCATTTTTAAGACTCGGAAGGTATGAAAACAAAAACACACCTTGGGCTTGAGAGATGGTTTAGTGCTGATGGTGATTGCCTGCAAAACCAAAGGACCCAGGTTTGATTCCCCAGCACCCATGTAAGCCAGATGCACAAGGTGGTTGCATAGCCCCTACAGTGAGTGCTGAGACATGCAACTGAGAATGAGTCATGTGAAAGTACGTTCTTGATGTGGCTTCCTTCCCTCGTGTGGTGTGGCATGGTGCCTTCTTGCTGTAATGCTGACTGTATGCTTGCTCTGATGGATGGGTGATCAAACACCCAACCAAAGCTCAGTTCTCAGAAAAGGCAATGTCCTTGGGAAGAATCCCAGGGTATCTGTCTTCTTCCTATGGCATTGATTGGCATGCTTCCTGAACGAGTGGGATCTGTCACATGAGTATGGGGACACCCTACAAACAGTTGAGGATGGAAGAATGCCCTGCAGTCCCTGAACATACCATTCATGGGTTAAGATTGTCAGCAAGCTGGCCACTACTATGAACCATGAGATATACAAATAAGGTCAAGAGGGAACTTGCTTTGTAAAGGAAGGGGTCACATCAGAAAAGGAACATGCAACTGGCATCCTTCTGTGATTTGGTGGTAAGTTAAAACATCGAGACCATAGAAGGAAGTATTGGCTCCCCATTTTTTTACAGCTGGGGATCCAAAAGGACAACAGAGGACATATTAGATCTTTGACCAAAAGCCCTTCCTGGGGTCCACAAACTTGGAACCAATAGGAAGAACTGGATAATGATGAGTGCGAGAACATGGTGCACATGATAGAAGACAGCTCTTAGACTTGACGTGCACCAGTGAAGAAGGGAAAATCCACAATTCAGTACGCATTTGTGAGTCTTAGTCGTGGTCAAGCATAGAAAGACATTACAATCAGGGAATATTTAGCATCTAAACTGCTTGAATTAGAATGGGCTCTTGCTTAAATAACTATAAAATATGTGATTCTTACTAACTTCAACCTAATTTGTTGAAAAAAACTTTGGACATAACAAAAATCAAACAAATTGGGTATGGTGGTATATACCAACAAGCCCAGCCCTCAGGATGCTGAGACAGGAAGATTATAAATTTGAAGCTAGCTCCAGCTACATAGAAAGATGCTGTCTTATTAAAAATGATTAAAAACACAAAACAAAACAAAAAACGAAGATGATAAAGGCATGGTACCCTCTGAGGAATTTACAGACCAAGATGCAAGAAAGACACAGAGGCCCTGATTATAATTCAGTCGGGGGAATTTTGCAGTATAAATATCTAATATGTGTTTGAGTGAAGTTATGAGAGCAGTTAATCTTGCTTGAGTGTAGAGATAGAGACATCTTTATAGGTGAGTTAATATATGACCTGAATATATAAATTTGTTGGACAATTTCAGGTTAACAGACTATCAGGTAAGAGAAAACCCAGATTATCAGAATGTTTTTGGAAAGTTTGTTAACTGTGTATCCCATCCCTCCTTCCGTCTAACACTGTAGTTAGGCAACAAAAAGCAGGATGCCTGTTAAAATTCATCTAGTTTCCAACTGTTTTCAACACCAACACCACAGGATGTTTTGAATGACTAGACATAGAGAGAATCATTTGGGGGTTTTATTCTAAAATACAGATTCCTGAGTTTCAAATTCACTGGGAGGTGAAGAGAGATGAGCAATTTGACAGAATGTGGCAGAACAAGGTGAGGAGAGCAGCTGCGGTCTGAAGGCTGTTTCTCAAAGACTGTGTGCTGAATTAGAAACATCAGCATTGACGTAGATTACCCTAAGTCTTCAAGTGGTTCTTAGGAACACTGTTATATGAGAACAACTTACTTGGACAAAAATTTCTCAAAACTAGCCAGGCGTGGTGGCGCATGCCTTTAATCCCAGCACTCGGGAGGCAGAGGCAGGAGGATCACCGTGAGTTTAAGGCCACCCTGAGACTCCATAGTGAATTCCAGGTGAGCCTGGACCAGAGTAAGACCCTACCTTGAAAAACCAAACTAACTAAATAAACATAAAGTAAAATAAAAATAATTTGCAAAACTTCTTGTTTGATTAAAACACTTACTTTTGCAAACTGAGATCTAAGATGCGATAGGTCATGTAGTCCCTAAACAGTGATCCATGTTGACATTGCCATGGGGAACAGATGAGGGTGAATTCTTTGCTGGTGGCACTCCAGCAAGAAGAGAAGGTGATGGCACAGTGACCACATCACATGCAGCTGTCAGAGAAGAGCAGCAGGAAAACAGCATCCAGCTGAAGATCCAAGTAAAAAGAAAATAAAATAACTTTTAAAAAGTAATTTATTTATGTTTATAAGACAACACACTCAAACCCTACCAAGAAGATCATTAACAAAAGTCCTGAATTATCTTATCTAAAGTTTCTTATAGCCAAGTTTAGTCTGATTCTAAGACGTGCTAAAGTCTCAATTCTAACCTCAGCTCTAAATTTCCATCTTACATCTGGGTTTCTCCAACTTGGCATTGCACAATCTTGCAAATTTTAATATATCCTAAATCACTCAGCAGCCATTTCTAGTGTGCCCTTCACTCCACTGTCACGGTCACTTAGATCACCCTGCATTCACTCTTCTCCCCTAGGCGCGTCCATTCCCACGTTCAGGAAGTCAATGATATCACTTGTTCTGTCACTTTGTTGGTTCCCAACAGCTAGTTCTCAACATTGTACAATCCAGCCTTACTCCATTCTTCCTACTCCCCCCCCCCCCCACCGATCTTCATTAGACGCAGAGTGCTTGCTCTCTGACAGGACCTTTGCAACTACTCAACTTGCCTCACTTTTGTTCCCCTCTCATCTGCTCTGTGGAATTGCATTTCTAAGATGGACACTTAATTCTATTACTCCACTCTTCAGAGCAGTCCTTCAAGGGCTATTACCATCAAAAGCCAGATGAAATTCTTAAGAATATTATTCAATGTCCTTCATTATCTGACTCCTGCTATCTTTCTAGAGGGGTCTGCTTTATCACACACGATCACACTCACACATGCTCACACACATACACACTTAATACTCATGCACACAGACACAGAGATCTTTCTCCCCACAGAACAAGTTGTACATTCTTGAATGCATACCATTCCTAACTGATCTACATTTCTATTCACATTCTTCCTTCACCTGCAACACTTCTCATTTTAACCTTTAATTCCTAGTCATATCTCAAGATTGCCTTTACATAACTGAGATTTTCTAGGATTACCCTTGTGGTGGTTTGATTCAGGTGTCCCCCATAAACTTAGGTATTATGAATGCTAGTCACCTCAGCTGAAGGTAATTGGAAATATGAGCCTCCTGGAGGGAGTGTATTGTTGGGGGGCGGGCTTATGGGTGCTATAGTCATTTTCCTCATGCCAGTGTTTGGCACACTCTCCTCATGCTGTTGTCCACCTTATGTTGGCCAGGGGGTGATGTCCACCCTCTGCCCATGCCTTCATTTTTTTCTGCCATCATGGAGCTTCCCCTTGAGTCTATAAGTCAAAATAAACCCTTCTTTCCCCCAAAAGCTGCTCTTGGCCAGGTGAATTCTGCCAGCAATGTGAACCTGACTGCAACAACCCTCATAGGATAGGGTTGTTTCTTTAGTTAACTATGGCTTAGCCAGTTTGAAAAAACTCATACATACCACTATTGTAATCACAAAATTAAATATTTTTCCTTGTACATATAACACTCTCCTTAGTGCATATTAAATTCTGCATTTTTTTAAATGAACAAATGAAATACTGAGTGAACAGATTATTTACTTTAGATCAGAGCAAACGGCTTTGGCTTGAAAACAATTTGGCATGACAAGTGGTTTCTGTTCTAGGAGGATTCCATACATTACTCAAAATTTGCTGCGTATTTACATAATCCATGGGACAAATACTATAACCCCCAAAGTATTCCCTATAGCAAATCTGAGAAGAAAAGCCACAGTGGGATTTGAGATGAGCCTGTCACTGGGGACTAACCGAACTCTCTCATTTATTCAAATGTCATTGTGTCTGCCTACAGGATTTTGAAAGCCCTAAATCTCATTGAATCTTTTTATAATCCAGTGCAATTACTACAGGGAGCCATCACAAATCAGTGTAAGGGGAAAGATGTTAATTGAAAACTTACACTGCTCAACATTTCCAAGGGCTGGATAACTGTGCCAGATTGTTGATGACAGACTGATTTCATTTCTTCACTCAACAAAACTTTATTGACATCCTAGGTATGCTCTAGCAGATGAAATGTATCAGTGAAATAAAATGTAATGTACATGCACCATAGATTGTACATTCTAAAGGAGAGATGGGAAATATACCACCAAGACAAGTTATATAGTATGTGAGGAAGTATTGATTACCCTGGGAAAAGCTAGAAACATTCTCAGCATGCCCTGGGAAGAGCGTGTTGCTAAAATTGTCAAATGGTGAGAATTGGTTCATGGGAAAGGTAATATCCAAGTAAATACTGGATGCAACTGAGTAACTTAACCAGAAAGATAAAAGGTAGAAGTTTTCTTCAATGGAAACCATCACTAGGAAGATGCCAGGAAGACCCTCCTTTCCAAATGTTCCTACCTCTTAACGTCTTTGCTCCCTATTCAATACAGCATAACAATCAGGAGCACTGGCTTGAGATCAGGCAGATGCAGACCAGATTCTACTTCTAGCCCTTGGTATCTGAACATACCTGCATGCCTTAGTCTCTTCTGAGCTCCACTTTCAGACCTGTTGCTTTGAAACTGGCATGATATTTAGTTGCCACATTCTTAATAGGCATCTGAATTACCTTGGGCATCTAGGCAGCGCCATTAATGGTTTACATTAACATTTAAGGTAATTTAGTCATAATAAAGATTTTATTTTAAAATTGCTAACTGAAATAATAAGTAGTCCTACTTTCCTTCTTCATTCTTAAGAAAATTAAGATATGGTTTCTTTCATTTCTAAAATATGTCTTGGCAACATTATTTCCATTTTTCTGTTTTCTAGTCACATTTAACTTTGATGGTCCATTTTCTAGAATTGAAACCTTGAATACTGACAAAATTGTTACACATTTGTTCTTTCATTTCCCCATATCTTCCTCCAACACCCTGTCCATACTCTAAGGATAGCAAAGATGTCATTTGAATGCCAAAAATTTCTAGTTTCCATTCAGAACATTGATATGAAAGAACAATATCAGATATCTTCCATTGAGTTTTTACTTCCACATAAGTCAATGAAGAGTGTAGCATAGACTGTCAATCCCCAGTAGACTCTGTGATATTTTTATTTTATTTACTTAATTCAGTGGCATAAAAGACATCCTGCTTGGACACAGCATTTTAATACACTTTCCTCTGGTGAAACACATACACACACACACACACACACACACATTTCTGAATGAAATCTCTAATACTTTTTAAATCATGTGTTATTTGGTAGCAACATAATACTCTGGAAAACAATGGTTTGGATAGAATCTAAATGCCTGTTATTTTGTTCTACTTGTCACTCATTAAGGAATGTATGGAAATGTAATTGCAATTGTCAAGTATTTATTCAGAATTCACTCTTTCAGATTTGGGCAGGAAAGTAGGGTCTTTGTATTTGAATGATTTCCCTCTCACTCTCAAACCTGAATCCTTAGTCTTTCTGGCATAAGGAAATCCTGCAAAGTAGGAGAGGCATCGAGAGGAGTATCAGTGTTAGGTAACTGTGTACTATCTTCAAATTCAAAATACAATACAAGAAACTCAGCTGTCCTGAGGCTTCATCCTACTTCCCTATGGATTGGAAATGCAATCTCCAAGCCAGACGTTCTTCAAGATTCTGGGGTATGTAGCTCTTGAATGGCTCTAGGACAGAGTATAACTCACTGTCAACAAACACCTACCTATTTTTTGTTCCATGCACAGCAATGGAAGCTCAAAATGCAGAGCTAAAACCAGGAGTTTCTCCCTCTTAGATATGTCAATTAAATGATCATAAATAACTGTCATTGTAAATAAAAATGGAAATTTAAAGAAGAAAAAGAAAAAAAACTAGAAAACTGAGTGAATAACTATATTGGCAAGTTACTGGGTTGGAAAGGATAGTTACTGGAGAGGGAAGTGTCATTGAGTCATGAACAGGAGCTCACTTGCTAGAAAAAAAAAGACAATTAAAATGGCAATACTGGGAAAAATGAAGATGGGATCATTTGTCATATTCTAGGATTCAAAAAGTCCTAAATTGAGGGAGGTGGGCCACACTAGTGTATTTGATATAAGATGTTAAAAGGAGGAAAAAATGATCAGCTCATTCTATAAAGTTTACTAAAGCATCCAGGCATCAGTGGGATGTCTGGAGACAGTGTTAGGAAAGTCCCTGGTTTTAATGACTAACAGAACTTGCCAGATGGGCTACTGATATTAATTTTATTCAAAGTCACGGGAGTCTGTACTATGAGTTATAAATACCAGCAAGAATGAACTTAACAAGATGAAAATGTAGACCTAATCTTACTAACTCATATTCAGTTGTTGGTGATGACTATAGGATCATCATCTTGGTAGCTTGGACTGGACTGATCCCTGATCCTATCTTTTCTTTTTTTTTAACTTCTGAAGAATCACTGTACATTGTCCTGGGGATGCATGATTTGGAGAAAATAAGGGTTCAGTTGGAGCAGCCTGGGTTCCATAACAGCTTTTCCCTTAACCCAAGAAGGATGGCTCTCAGTGATCGAGCCCAGAACTACTGTGATCCTTTGGTATAAAGCCCCAGGGAAGGCTTGCTTTGTGAGGTTCATCAACTATAGTGCAACTGGGGTCTGTGAAGATGAGAACCTATCCTTTCTGAGCATTGGAGGAAGGGCTGACAAGTATATTCCAGACTGAATGTCCTTTGTTTTCCATCAATAAAATATCAAAAGTCTCCTCATGTCGCTATAGCTGGTGATGTGCAGGTTTCAGGGAAGAATTCCGAGTCAGTGGACTCAAGAGCTGGGAACCAGGACACACTGAAACCACTTCACAGTGATGTCTGGAACCTGAAAGTGGGTGTGACTAAAGAGGGTCATCAAGCCCATGGATCTCAAAACTAACCTGTCTATGTGGGGGGAAAATATTGATGCTGTGGCATTTATGCCTACAAAGCTTTAAATGCATCTCACTGGAGAGATCTGGGAAGATGAACAACGTCAAAGGAATTTCCTAATAATCTTTAAAATAATTATTGAGGGGCTGGAGAGATGGCTCAGCAGTTAAGGCATTTGCCTGCAATGCCTAAGGACCTGAGTTCAGTTCTCCAGTATCCACATAAAGCCAGATGTACAAGGCAGCTTATACTTCTGGAGTTTGTTTGCAGTACCTAGAGGCCCTGGCATGCCCACTCCCCTTCTCTCTCCCTCTCTCTCTCTCTCTCTCTCTCTCTCTCTCTGCCTCCTTATCTCTCTCAAATAAGCAAATAAAAAATATTTTAAAAAATTTAAAAAGTAATAATTGAATGGCCAAGTGGAATTGTAAGTTATAATTTGACAATGAACTTTCTGTGTTAAGCTATGGAAAACTCCTTGCTGAAGACTAGGCAAAAGGTGTAATTATGTAGAATTATACTAAAGATGAACATCAGGAGAGTTTTGCCTCCTGAGACTTTGGATTGAGAATTATATGACAGAGACGGGTAGACATTAGCCAGCACACTGGAAAACACACCGGAAGAAGGTGTGCACATGTGTAGAATGAAGATGGGAGTTAGCAGAGCTGAGCACACAGTGAGCTTGCTTGCTGCTCGTCCCTCAGGCTCCCGGTGCCCAGTGCTGGATGACGGGAATCACAGACATGCGGAACCATTTTCAGAGGCAGAAATGAATGTATAACACAGCACGGCAGTTTCTCATCCGACAACTGTATTGCTGTTTGTTCTGCCCCATACATACAGTGGTTTTCAGTCCCCTTCTTCCACCATGGTGTTCTGTGGGACATGGCAGTCTCTTGTTAGGCAGGGGGCTTTGTTTTGTGGCACTGATCCAACCCGGGTCCCCTCAGTGTTCACTGCCATCCAAACCCTGATCTCCCTACTCTATTGGGTTCTGAGGATTATGGAGTCTTGATGGCAGCAGGGTGGTAGATACCTATTTGTTTTTCTTTTTTTTCTTTTAGAGCAAAGCGGGAGGGAGAGAGTATGTATCAGGCAGCTTCAGGTTTGCTGAGATGGACTTCCAGACCAGACACAATTATGGAGGAAAGGATATTTATTGCAGATAACAGATCCAGGGGAAGTTCCATACAGGCAGAAGAAGCTGGTCTGCTTTCATAGGTCCAAGCAGAGAGAGAGAAGCCACAAGCCCTAAAGCCAAAACCTACAAGCACACAGCACACTTCAGGAACTCCAGCTAGGCACACTTTGTATATCTTTAGATTGGAATTTCAAACCCACCACCACACCTTAAGATTCACCCAGTGACACCTCCTTCAGCCAGGTGGCTACAGATCCAAACTATAAACTAATAAAGCACTGACTATATCGGGGGGCACCTATTTGAACTACCACAGAGAGAACTGGCATGCAAGGGCTTCAGTGCCACTGCAATTGAACTCCAGATGCTTCTGCCACCTTGAGGACATGTGCCACCTTATGCTTGCCTCCCTTTTTTTTTGGATCCGTAGAGTTGAATGTGGGTCCTTAGCCTTTACAGGCAAGTGCTTAAACCACTAAGCCATCTCTCCAGCCCACTATTTATTAAAATACATTGGACTATCAACTGTTTGAATTTAACCATCTAATGTATGTGTGTATATACATATTAATAGCATATTAAGTTACTGATAATTTTGTCTTAGCACTAGTTTGATTAAAAAGAGGACAATGGGAAGATGGGATTTCAAATTTCTGTGTATATGAAGAGTAAACATATGTGTGCCAGGCAGTCTACTGCAAGGCTTTTCCTAAGTCATGACCCAGGCTAGGGACTTCCCCCTCTGTTACCGTAATAGGAGTTCTGGGGCTCGTTGCCAATGACCATGAGTCAACAAGTTTAAGGTATCCCTGGATCCTTGTCTCATGAATTTAGAGAATTAAGTACATAGACGGAGGGTAAGACTTAGGCTCTATTTGATTAGGAGAAGAATATCATGGGGAGCTCTTGCCATGTGAGAGGCAGGAAGGGTTAGAGAACACACATGGGAATTGGGGTCCCCCAACCCCACCTCAGCCCATCAGGGATCAGATGAGAGGAGTAACCAGAGCAGGGCCCTGGGAGTTCAAGAAAGGTAAAAAGCCATAAAGAGGCCTTGCCCACCTGGCAAGCTTCTACTTATAATCTTATTGTGGGGAGCTGTGTCCTCAGACAGAGAGAGAGAGAGACTGAGAGAGAGAGAGCAAGAGGGAGATTGCATAGGCTGGATCAGATACAGGCCTGGTGTTTCTTCTTTGAACCCTCTCTACTGACTCTTATCTTTGGAATCCAGTACTTAAGGGAAGGGCCATAAAGGTTGTATTGATTGGGTGTTAGTTTCAGAGTCAGTTTTACTTCTCTGCCTTTGTCATGTCCACTATAGACCTTGTAGGTTGTTTCCTGCTCTAAGAGAATAAAATATTTTTGATTGGCATAAGGAATATCTACACTTTGCCTATGGGCAAGAGGAATATCAAAGGAAGAATCATGTTTTCACCTTTCTACTTACATAGGATATTATACTACTTAAGAGAGTTGACCAGTAGTAATGGGATACACAAGAAGAAATTAATTCCACCAGCTGTTGAGGGTCAGCCTGCCCAGTAGCCTGGATGGATCTCCTTAGTGCAACTTACAGCAAAGCTGCTTAGAGGAAGTTCTTGGACACAAGGAAATATTTCTTGCTAAAAATATATTTTTTAAAAATATTTTATTTATTTATTTGAGAAAGGGAGAGAGAGAGAGGCAGATAGAATGAGAGAATAGGCATGTTAGGGCCTCTAGCCTCTGCAAGGAAACTCCAGATGCTTGCGCCACCTTGTGCATCTGGCTTATGTGGGCCCTGGAAACTGAACCTGGGTCCTTTAGTTTTACAGGTAAGCGCCTTAACTGCTAAGCTATGTCTCCAGCCCTAAAAATATTCTTGTTTATTTATTTTCAAGGAGAAGACGAGAGAGAGAGAGAGAGAGAGAACACACCAGGGCCTCCAGATGCGGCGAACAAACTCCAGACACACGCGCCATTTTGTGCATGTGGCTTTACATGGGTACTGGGGAATCAAACTGCAGTCGTCAGGCTTTGCAGGCAAGCACCTTAACCACTAAGCTGCCTTTCCAGCCCTACAAGGAAGTATTTCTTATAAAAGAATATGATGATTATTGAAAGTTATTAGTATGTATGACATTAAGGCAGACTAATTTCAATCCCCAAAAGGTAGGAAACAAAAATACTCTTCTGGATTCATGTATTTTTCAATTTTCCTCAGGAACTTTCCTCATTTATGCTTTTGTCTTTGTTTTCCTTTGAATAAAAACATCCTGCCAACTTTTTCTACTTATTCCAGAAGCAACTTTGGAACAATTCACTAGGAGCCAGGTTCATGGGCCCAGATAACTTATGTTCTTAAGTGTTACAATTTTTAAGGTATGTAATATTTAAAAAGATACATATTTCTATGATTTATTATTTTACTAGCTTTCCAATGTTGGGCATTTATTCACTTCTGGGTTTGTTTTTATTTTTATGTATTTTTTTGCTATCATAAATTACAGGTAGAAGATCCTATTGCTGAAGACATCCCGTGCTAAGAAACCAAACAGGAGCGAAACTGCAAGCCTCCTCTTTGTTGACTGGTTGTCATAGTGCCAGAAAGTGTTATGCAGCTTCCTGGGGGAGAAAAGTCACCAGCTGTCTTAACCAGCAGTGGATCCAGCAAGATACATGGCTGGCCACCAGACAAACTGCTAACTGGAGTAATGGTGGCATGTCTATTATGGGGGAAACCAGCTGCTCTCTGATTATACTTGAGGCCCATTCCATGGCAGGGTATTCATTCCTGGTATTGAAAACCTAGTCAAAAATTTATGGCTTGGGAGGTCTTAATTCCTAGTGAGGAAGCTATTTATTCTGTTTGGATAAATAGATATGCCCACCAAACTGCTCTCTACTTAGGCTTATATCTATATATTAATAATACTTTCACTTTTGGTAAAGGATGCTTTTCTTTTTTATTGAGAACATTAATACATGAACAGTACTTTGATCGTGTTCCCTTTACTTTATCCTTTTTTTTTTTTTTTTTTTTTTGGTTCCTTCTTCCCACCTCCCATTCCATGAGGACCCTCCTCTTTCCAAAATTCTTTCCTCTGTCTTGTTAACTTGTTAGTTCCTTTTGTCCTCCTCCATCCTCCATGTCAAAATGTTGATGGTCTCAGAACCATGCTGGTTTTGTGCAGGTGCTGCTAACCACTGTGGATCATGTCTGCAGAGATAGCACCCCATAGTATGCACACACTGTGGCTCTTGCAGTCTTTCAGTCACTCCTTCCATAATATTACCTGAGCCTTACAGGGTGTGGTAGAAATCTTGAATGTTTGACCTCTCGGCAGCCTCTTATTTTCTACTTTGATGAGTTTTGAGTCTCTTCAGTATCTACACCATCTCAATAGAAGGTCCTCTGGCTAGCAGTGAGAGCCGCACTCACATTATTTCGCTGGCAAAGTTCCCTGAGCCCTGGCAGTTCTCATGGGGATGACTCATCCAGTGCCAAGCGCTGGGCTTTCTCACTTTTTTGTCATTTTGATGAGTTTTGGATCTCCCTGGTACTTGCAAACATCTTTATAAAGAAGCTTCTTTGGGCTGGAGAGATGGTTCAGAGATTAAGCACTTGCTTGCAAAGCCTTATGACCCAGGTTCAATTCCCCATTACCCATATCAAAGCAGATGCATAAAGTGGTGTATGCATCTGGAGTTTGTTCTCAGTCACTAGAAGCCCTGGTTTGGCCATTCTCTCTCTCTCCCCTTCCCTGTATCTCTTTCTCTGGGTGTATATAAATAAATAAAATATTTTCAAAAATCTTAAAAAAGAAGCTTCTCTAACCAAAAGTGAGAGCAGCATTAACCAAATGACTTAAATATGGATACTTAGAAGGCTTTCTGATGGACATAATGTGTCCATGAGCCAAAGAATGGTAGAGGAAGAAGATTCCTTTTTGTTTTCAAAATGATGTAAGTATTAGGAAGACTCAAAATTCATCAAAGTGCTGAGAAGGAGCAGTGACAGGTTCAGTACTGTGACGTCTCGGTCACTCCTTCAAGGCTTGGGGAACATTGTGGAGGCGGTGATGGAAATCATGTAATGAGGAGGAGTGATATGGATGCAGAGTGATCTTTGCATTCCTAATCTCATGGTGGTTGTCATTACCTACACAAGACCTTCTGAAAATAAGGGCAAAAGAGAAAAAGAAAAGAAAGAGGATGACATTAAAATAGAAGAGGAACTAGTTGGAAATAAAAATAAGAAAGGGTTCAGTAGAGGAGGTACGGGAGAGGAAGCACAAAGGAGGGTAGTAGATGGGAATTATGATCAGAGTACCATTGTATACATGTATGGAGGTTGTGAATAAAAAGTTAAAAAATAAATAAATCACAGGTTGATTTATCTGTGCACTTTTTGTTTTCGTACAGCTGTTTTGGTTAAATCCTTAGAAGTGGAAGCACTGGGTCACAGAGCGAGGTACAGTGTCATTATTTTAACTTTTACTGCAGTTTAATCAACTATCAGGCAAATCATGCCAAGGTCATTTTAGAGAACAGAAGGACGCTGTATCCCTGCATAAAAGGTAACTGCAAAAACAAATCAATGAAATCTTTTCAGTTAAGGTAAGTGGCCAGGGAAGTTCAGGAAGGCTTATTGAATATGAGAGTAATTGACTTATTTCTAGCTACAGGGAGATGTAAATATACTCTGGGCTTAGGAGGAACATTGGTGAAGGCCTGGGAACATTGTTGTTTTTTTTCTGCTTCTAGAGAAAAAAATAATTATTTTCTAAGAACGAATAACATTTCACATCCAGAAGATTGCAGAACTCAAAGTACACACAGACTGAAGTATAATTGTTCATTCACATTAAAACGAAGTAAACACAGAGGGGTAGCCATCATCGGACAGAGGAAGACCCCCAACTATATGATTAGATATGATGGCCATTGCAGAGAGAAGGACTTAAAGGCAATAAGAGAGGGCAATGAGAGCTCAGACTGTCCAACAGAGTTACAGGAAGTGCTTAGCTTGCTTAGAGGTCTTCTTGAGCTTTTTCTACTTGTGACCCTTTTGTTCATGAGAAATTTTGATATGCCCCTGGGTGTATGGGCGTATAAAATAGGTATTCAAATTAAATATTTACTGAGATACATCATAATAAAGTTTATTGTAAAATAATTCCTTGGTATACCTATAATTTTACCATTTATGAAAGATGAAAGTAAATTTATATAGTAATGAGATGCTTGTGCATGGTTAGTTCTATATAAATAATTAAATCTTGGGTAAAGATTTGGTACTATAGAATGTACATCATCTCTAGCACTTATTGAAGTTGATTATTTTTTTATAATTCATATATATTACATAATATATAATAATTATGTTTTATAACACACATCAAGAGTGCAGCTATCCATAGGTATGTAATATGAAATGGTAGAGGTATGTTTAGGATCATTTCAGAAATTGCTGGAGATTCCATTCTCATCTTAAACCAAAATTTATGCAATGACTTCTTTTTAATGGAGCTCAAGTCACCATTTTAAAGGGTAATTAAGAGAATTAAAAGCCGAGTATTACTAGCACAATACATCCCAAAGATACACTAATTTGATGTTAACAATCCGAGGAATGATAGTAGATCTGTGTTTTCTATAATTAAACCATTATGTTTTTATGAGAGCAGAGAACTTTGTATGTGCAGTAAAAACATTGCAGTTCATAACACATAGCAATACCAGCATTTGTTGGCAGTGTGGGGCCTGACAGCCTGAAAAGTTTTCTTTTGCTTTACAGACTCAAGGGGAAGCTTCATGATGGCAGGGGAATGCATGCTATGAGCAGGGGATGGACGTCACCTCTGCCACGGTGAGCGGAACATAGAAGCAGGAGACAGAGCAGAACTCTACTAGCAAGGGGGAGCTGGATATAACACCCCTAAGTCCACCTCCAACAGCACAACTCCTCTAGCAAGGTTCTACCTCCCAAATGGTCATCACTTGCTCTGGACTCAGCATTCAAAACACATGATTATGAGGGGACACCTGCTTCACCACCACAAGTGAGGAGTTCATTCCCATTGTTGTTATTCTGTCTTAACTCTTGGTTAGCTGCCACTTCTTCTTCTACTTTGCCCCAAATATACATCCTTCCTCTCCTTGGAGGAGCTTACCTTATCTTCTTTGGAAGTCAATTCACCTGGTTTCCTTCCAATTTTGGATCTCTAAGAGTTTAAAAAATATATACATATGAGTCTTGTTTGTTTGCTGATCTGCTCTTTTTCTCTTTTACATCCTGTTGGGAATAATGCACTGCTATGGATTTCTGTATCCTTGGTGAAAACAAACTTATCGTTGAGCTTGTAACATTTTAAATATGACACATAAGGCCTGAAGAGATGGCTTAGAAGTTAAGCCATTTGCTTGCAAAGCCAAAGGGCCCAGGTTCAATTCCCCAGGACCTACATAAGCCAGAGGCACAAGGTGGCGCATGCGTCTGGAGTTCATTTACAGTGGCTGAAGGCCCTCTGTACACCCATTCTCTCCCTTTCTCTCTTGCTCTCTTCCCCTCTTTCTATCTCTCTCAACTAAATAAAAATAATAATAAAAAGGTCACATAACTATAAAACAAGAATCTTCAGTATAAGTTTAATGAACTAAACTATGTGTTCACTTAGTAGCATGAGCAAACTTAGAGAAGGATAATATTTTCGTGTTTGTGTGATACTGAGACTAGAACTCAGAGCATTGTTCTTGCAAACAAGTGCTCTATAACTGAGCTGCACCTCCAGCCACTGAAGTCTGGCCTTTAAAACAATGATTTCACTGTGAGTCCCTAATGCAATATGCTCTAAACTGCAAACGAATATTTTTTTCAAACCAAATTTAAGTGATTATATTGTTAATTGTCATAATGTCAATTTTTAAAATTTTAAGTGTTTGGGCTGGAGGGATGGCTTAGCGGTTAAGCGCTTGCCTGTGAAGCCTAAGGACCCCAGTTCGAGGCTCGGTTCCCCAGGTCCCACGTTAGCCAGATGCACAAGGGGGCGCACGCGTCTGGATTTCGTTTGCAGAGGCTGGAAGCCCTGGTGCGCCCATTCTTTCTCTCCCTCTATCTGTCTTTCTCTCTGTGTCTGTCGCTCTCAAATAAATAAATAAATAATTTTAAAAAATTAAAAAAAAAATTTTAAGTGTTTGATGCAGGATAAAACAAATAAGTTATTATATGATCATCCATTATTCCAATATCTTTGAGAACTAAAACAAATATCATTAAGAAAGGAGACACAGATTTTGACAGAAAAGTGACATAAAGTTCTTGTGGTCCTTATGGGCAATATCTGCTTTAAGTCAAAACAAAAACATCTTGGTCTATTAACAATAGATAAAGTAGGCTTGTTACTGATGGTCTCTGAGTTTTCAAGTTCTTGGTGTCTTATTCCAGTAACTGAAGAAAGGGGGTGGGGAGATCACCTGGGGGTTCAGTTTGCTTGCTTGCAGTGGCTGTCCTGGTTGTAATCTCCAGTAGCCATGGAAGCTGGATCCACAAAGTGGCACATGCATCTGTACTGTGTTTCCAGTGTCAAGGGGCTCTAGTGTACCCATACACTCTCCTTCTCTCTGCTTGCCTCAAATAAATAGCAGCATTTTTTTTAATATTAACTTTTATTTTAAATTCTTATACATATATTTTAAAAAGAATGGAATGTTTATTGCTGGAGCCAAGTCATGGCCCAGGTGGCAAATCATTCCTTATGCTTGCCTGCCTAAGAGAATAACATTCTTATTTATTTCATCACCCCAGCTCCTGTTACCCTGGAGGCCTTCCTCAGTGGGGTTATGGGAATGACTGTGGGGTTGTGAAGGCCACAGTCAGTCCCTGTACAGGGTTAGCTGGAAACTGGAATCGTGCCGCAGGATATTGCTACACGCCCTGTGGCCCTTACAATCTTTCAGCCCCCTTTTCTGTAATATTCCCTGAGCCATGGCAGGTCTGTTGGCACTCTGATTTAGTGATGAGTTTTCTTAGCCTCTGGATTGCTGTTTTGATGGATTTTGACTAATTATTTTGTTTGTCACCATCAACCTGGGGCTGGTTGTCAGGCTAGCAGTAAGAGCAGTGTTCTTGTTATCACTTCCTCTGCAATTTTTCCTGGGAAGCGGCAGATGTGGTAGAGGTGGCACATCTCATGGCGGGAAGTTCTTGTCTTTCGATGGGTCTTGGTTCTGCTCCATTTTCATTTTTTTATTAGAGAGAGGCAGACAGAGAGAATGGGCATGGTAAATATGGGGTCTCTCTGAACTCACTTAGGGAAAACAGTTTATCTTACCACTCACACATACGAAACCAGTCCAGACATTTTTGCTGTTTTTTTTTTTTGAAGAACACATAAATAATAGTTATTGTTACTATTATCTTAAGGCAAAGAAACCTTTATTTTATTTTATTTTTGAGAGAGAGACAGAAAGAGGCAGAGAGAGGGCGAGAGCAAGAGAGAAAGAGAGAGAGAATGGGCATGCCAGTTCTTTCCAGCCACAGTGAATAAACTCCAGACACATGCATTTTCTTGTGCGCATGTGCAACATTGCACGTTTGTATCACTTTTGCAACTGGCTACACTTGAGACCGGGATATTCCCACAAATGTTTTTAGGCTTTGCAGACAAGTGCCTTAACCATTAAGCCATCTCTCCAGTCCTTATTAATAGGCATTCTGTTATTTTATACACACACACACACACACACACACACACACACACATGTATGTATGTATGTATGTATGTATGTATGTATGTATGTATGTATGTATATTTAGTAAGGGAGTGTTTACTGTTCTAGCCAAGCAGTGGCCCTAGTGGAAAATAATTCCCTGTGCTTGTCTGCCTCAGTTTGGGGAGACAGCTCAGTCAGTAAAGTGTTTGCCTTGAAAACATAAAGGTCTGAGTTCAATCAACAGAACCCATGTCTAAAAAATAAAAACTAGCTAAACATGGTTCTATGCCCTTGTCCTCACAACATGTAGGAGGGGAATCCCTGGGGCTCACTGGGCAGCGTGTGTAGCTGACTTGGCAAGCTCGGGGCCAGTGAGAGACCTTGTCTGCAAACAGGACAAGAGCAGATGTCTTGTGGTCTCCTCATGCACATGACACCTGCACATACCTACACACCCACTAACCTGTGAACAGACAGGCAAGACAATTCCTAAGAGTAACAATGTTCCCAGGAACTCTGGACTGATGATTGTGATCATTTGCATGGATAGAGAATAGGGATTTGGAGATACAGAGCTCAGCTCTTTGTAAGATCTGCAAAATTTAAGCCTGGAAAAATCTTTGCACATCAAGCAAACGGTCAGAGAAGATATGTCAATGGGACTCAATACCTGATTTGAGAGTGCTTACAGTTGGTCAAGTTTGAGGTGATGAGTATCAAGTCGATATTTTTAATGAATTACAATATTTTCTAGTTCATTAGTTAAATTGTAAACATGATTATTGAGATTAACTCACATTTTGTACAGTAGACTCAGTGGAAAAGCACAACTAAATGATTTTTAGTGTACTCACAGATTGAGAATATCTCATCAGTCACTTTCACATTTATATAAGCGCAAAGAATCCCTACACCATCTGTCTATCAGCCCACTGATCCCCGCCCTGTCAGCCGTCATGAATCATCGGTGCACCTTCTGTCTCAATAAATTTCCCTCTTCTATACATTCCCGATGCAAAGAATCAAGTAATACACAATCTTCTGAAACTGGGTTCTTTACTGACTACAAGGTGTTCAAGTTTCCCTCATATTAGGTCAAGTATCAGCATTTACTTCTATGTGTGCTCAAAGAATATTTCATTGTATGGATACACTGCCTTTATGAATTACATTACTATAAACGTTAATTTAGGCATATGACCTAATTTCTTTCAGATATAATACTAGGAGTAGACATACCAGTTGTATAACACTTCACATTTCATACTTTACCTAGCTTCCAGACTGTTTTCAAAGTGTTGGCATGAATTTACACTCCTGTTGACTATATGTCATGATTTCGGTTTCAGACTCTCCAGCCTGGTGTGTCCTTGGTATTGTCTTACTTTCGGATTCTGATCATCATGGCGTGTGAACTGTGTTTTCGAGTCACATTTGTCCAATCACTATTGAAATCAAACATATTTTCACATGTTCATTGACCAGTTATATTTCTGCCTTAATGAAATATCTGTTCAGGTCTTTGCCTGTTTTTAAAATTGGACATTTTGTCTTTCTATTATTAAGCTGTAAGGGTTATATGTTCAGGATAAACGTTCCTTTTCAGAAATACAGTTTGAAAACATTTTCTGCCATTCTGTCTGGTTTCTTCTATTTTATTCATGACATTCTTTCAGTAAATTTTGAAGAAGACCCCCTGACCAATATTTTCTTTCATTGCTTGCATTTTTATTACTTCTAAAATTTGTTTTTTTGCCAAACCAAAGTCAGAAATCTCAATCCCAAAGATTCTTTAGAAATTTATTAACTTTTTATATTTTAATCCATCTTGAGTTAATTGGTACTTATAATGTATGGTAAGAGTACAGTTGAATTCTTTTCTATATGGCCACCACTTGTCCCTTAACCATTTGTGAAAACACTCTTTCTCCCCCCATTGGATGGAGCTGACACCTTTGTTGTAAACTAGTTACCACAGATGTAAGGGTTTGTGAATTCTTAAGAATATAAACACAAAAGGAAGATAGAATAAGGAAAAAAAAACCAGAATGTAGAAGTTAATTAGTCATTAATAACAGATATACTAGGAACACTTCATTATTTTTGAAAAAAAATGATTGAAGTAAAAAAATTAGTCATTTATTGTCTTCTTATTGCAATAGAAGACGCATGACATTTCAAAAATATTCACACTATCAATTAAAGAAAGGGAATAATAGAATTAGAATATCACCTGTTTTGTAATCCTTTCTAATTAATTACTCTATATGATATTAAGTGAAAAAACTAGACACAGAAAGACAAATATCAGTTGCTTTTTTTCAAGTATGCAACATATATACAGGTACACATATGTATAGACACATGCATGTAATGAAATGAAAGTAGAAAGGAGACTATTTGGGGGTAGAAAGGTGAAAACAGGAGGCATGAGGAACAAGAAAAGGAAATGATGGTGGAACACGCAGAAGGTGCATGTGAATATATCATAATGCCATTATTTTGTATGCTAATAAAATGTTTTTCTAAAGTAAGAAAAACAAAAATAATAGATCTAGGAATTGAGCCTCAAGAGTCTACAGACCCATTTCCTGCTAAGAAAAATATATGGAAATAATAGGGATTGATACTGGTGGTAGTTTGAATGTGAATGTATGTCTCTGATACCCTTGGGTGGTGTGTTGTGTTTTTTTTTTTTTTTTTTTTTTTTTTTTTTTTTAATTTAGTTTTGATTAACCTTGCAACTCAAGTCTCCAGCAGCCTGCTGCAGGAAGTGCCACTGGGGATGGATCTCAATACACCTCTAAGGTGTGTTCAGAACAGTTTGAACTCTAGCTGTTCCTTTCTGCTGGCAAGCTGCTGGTGTCTCCCTTCTGTGAATCGATGCAAGTGAGCCAGCTTCTTCTGCCATAGATGGTGTTTCCTCTGGATTCTGTAAGCCTTACTGAACTCTCTCCTCCCATAAGCTGCTTCTGGTTGAATGATGTCCCTGCAGCAAAGGTAACTTCAACGTATCCAACCGAGGATTTATGGTAAAGAAGAGATTATAAAGTAGACTTATGAAAGAATATGGAAAATAGAGTCAGAGGCTGGACTATGCCTCCGAGTTATTGCAACTTATGGATGTGACACCAGAAATTTTTGATATTCTATTCTTTCCAATATGATTGAGGTGCCAGTGTTCCTTCCTCTTTTATGAGAGATGACTTTGTATGAAAGTGCTGGAGAAGTACTGCTATCTAAGTGACTCCTGAGTCAGATTAGAAAACACAGCACTTAGCTCGTTTTCTTAGGATGTTCCCCACTGTCTTGTGAGAAATCACCTAGCTAGATAGAGAGGCCACATTCTGTCTGATGCCAGAAAAAATGAAACATGGAGGACACACATATTATGACTGGCTTCACTATTTAAAAAATATTTTTATTTATTCTTGAGAGAAGAGAGAGAATGGGCAAACCAGGGACTCTTGTAGCTACAAAAGATGCGTGCACCACTTAGTGCGTCTGGCATACTGGGGAATAGAAAACCCTGGGCCAGAAGGCTCTGTAAGCAAGGGCCTTTAACCACTAAGCCATCTCTCCAGCCCCTCTTTGGCTTATTTATACTGTTACAACAGAAGAGATCCTGAGTAAGAACTGCCTGACAGAGCCAAGTCAATTCCCAGAGCTGTGAATTACAAGACAGCCCTAGATTTGGAATGATTTATTTTCCAGACTTAGATAACGAACAAGAGGACTACAGTAGTACAGTAAGACTGAAGTGCAAAGAACTTTAGCTGCAGTAAGAGATATGTGAACCTTTTCCCAAATGGAATTTTTTTCCCACTTGTGAACACCTATTCAAATTTTTATTTATAATCATTCCTCTCTTTTGAGAGCCAGTTGTATAGCTATTTCTGCCCAATTAAAACATTCACTGAAGGGAAGTGGGAAGCCCATAAGACTTAGGAAGTAAATGAAACTTACAAGACCCAAGAAGATTGTGAAATGGACCACATTCATAAGGCCCCACCCAACAGGTATATAAACGACAATTGTTGGGGGCAAGAGACTCTCGCCCTAAGTTAGCTGCCTGGAAGGAAAAGTAAGCAGAACTGACTGAAAACATTTATACAACAGTGTAAAAAAACTGTGCATACAATTACATTTAAACCAAAAAATCTAAGCCAGACTTCCCTGTAATAATAAACCATAACAAACCAGATAAATTCCTCTTACTTTGGGCTTTAATGTAGTTTACATTCTGTAGTTGTTGAGTTCAGTATATTCTACCTATCAAATGCTTTATTAATATTTCTCTAACATTACTTATTTCTCTACTTGCCTTTTCAGTTGCTGAGAAAGTTGCTTTAAAATCCCTCAAAATAATTATAAAATTATTTCTATTGTAGTACTATGACAGTTAGCATTATATATTTTGAATTTATTTCAGTGTATATAGATATAGGATCCTTGTATTCTTGTGGATTGATTCTGTTATCATTATAAAGTGCCTCTTGGATTTTTTTCATAACCCATATTGTCTTACTTTAGCTTCAAAAGCTTTCTTTTAGTGCTAGTCAGTATCTTAAACTTCTGAGGTTAATGCTAAAGTGTGACTTTTACAAGCAGCATTGTTTGAACTCACTCCTTACCTTTCTCTTCCTTCCCACCTCTCCTTCCCACCCTCTTTCTCTCTCAAACAGTTTAAGCAGGGTCAAGATTAAACTACTTAAGGTCAAACTCAGGAGACTGGAAATTATAGATAGTAATACTTACCAAGTAATTTGTATTATTCAATACATCTAAATAATGTCTACTTGCAAATACCACATAAAGTATAAAATATTTACTTTTGTATTATCCATAAGTGCATATGACTTTACACAAAATTCCTGAATCATGTTGTGGATTGTGTAAAATCAAGACCGTTTAACATATTTAACAGTAACTTTAAATTTGTGTATGCACACATATTATACTTAACTATGGAAAACTATTGCCAATTGTTCAATGGTTATTTTGTCTACACTATTCAGCTATATCATTCCTTTCAGGGAAAAGGCAATTCATGTTCTCAGTGTAAAGTTCTTTGTTACTGAAAGTATGCCCTTCCCTGTCTGAACAGCTGGAATTGAGGTACCTGCTTCAAAGATTGTTGGCATGCAAGTGAACCTTTATGAAAACACATAGAGGCTGTAAATGGCATGAAAATGTCATTATTCTGCTCTTGAAACCTATGCCTGTAAATGACAGATCATTATTGATTTGTTGGTAGAAATATACACAAAAGTACCAAGACCTGTCTGACATCTTAATTCATATATGTCTTACATTTAACAGAAAAGCCACAAATAGTGTATACTTTTCATCCAGAGCTCCTAACAATGCTACTGATAGGGTTCCAGCTCCTATTCATCCTTCTGTTTTGATTCTTGAACTCATCTCATGTGTATGCCCCTCCTACCAACTCCAACTCTCTGACACATACTTCGAACTGAAAATAAGTACAATGATACTTCTTAAAGGATTATTCATACACACACACACACACACACACACACACACAAAATGACCTCACAGTACTTGTATCAGGTGAATCTGCTTAAAAAAAAAACAAAACAGATGCAACTTGCAACAGAATATATCTTTATCTCTTAGGGACCAGGGGAAAAATGAAACCCATCTCTCTTCTCTTTATGCCTTTTATCTCATCAAAAGTTGAAATCTGTTCACTGGCTTTATAGCTCAGCATTGTCCTATTGTATATTGATCGTGCCAGAGGACACCTCCTTGTGGAGAACAATTGATTTTTCTTTGTTAGCAAAGCAATTTTAATAGTTTTTCTACAAGCTGTCATGTTTCAAGACCCTAGAAGCAAGATACACTTGTTACAAGAAGTTAGTAATCAATTGAACAGCCCACAGAAAATGTACCCCTCTGTTGTGTGAAAACACCTTTACAGCAATTACTCAGGAGGGGACTTTAGCTCATTTTGATAAATAAGCTGTCTGGGAGTCTCAGGTTGGGCACTGATGCATTTTTACCTGGTAGGTATTTTGTTAAATTGTCATGAAGATGGCATAGTCACATTGACACATTTTGGCCATTTAATGTTACTTTAATCTCTCCATGCCAAACTTTCTTGCCAAAGTAACTAGCCCAAAGTAAAGGTCACTGCTTCAAAGAGTGAGTGATGATAATAATGCTATTTGTATTGCCCTTGATATTTGAAAATGGCTTTTCTGGTTAATTGTGTGGCATGACTAAAAAGTCAAAGTAGGAACTGCAGCTCATTTTAGTACAATTGCTGTCTGTTCTCCTTGACCAGTAGTGACCACTGTTACCTTAATCTTGGGCAAAGTGTCCCTTAGTGATATTTTTTTCCTATTCAATATGCTGGTTCAAAAAGTTGTTCTTGGAGAGATGGCTTAGCAGTTTAGCACTTGCCTGTGAAGCCTAGGGACCCGGGTTCAAAGCTCAATTCCCCAGAACCCATGTTAGCCAGATGCACAAGGGGGCACATGCATCTGGAGTTCATTTGCCGTGGCTGAAGGCCCTGGCGCATCCATTCTCTCTCTCTGTCTCTGTGCTCTCAACTAAATAAATAAAAATGAAAAACAACAAAAAATGTTGTTCTTTGTGTGCGTGGAGACTTCTCTCTGAACTAAAGACATGTGAAAAATCTTTAGAAACTTCTTTCAAGTACTTAGAAATCTCATGAGAACTGCAAATAATTCTGTAGCTATCTTAAGTAATACCTTCACTAGCTGTGTATAGACTTAAACAAACATTTACTTAAATACTTTGAGGTATGCCATGTCACATAAATGAGGTAATTTATGAGAGATTTGTAGGAGCATTAGGCATGTCAATGAGTTACCTATATATACATATGAGTTATAAAATTAATTTATCCGAGTGAAACGCAGGGGTGAGAGAGAAAGGGAGTGGAAGCAAGGTGAATAAGAAAACAAACATCTTTCTCTGAAGAATCACCCTCAGAGATAGGATATGCTATTTGTAAGACCAGGAGAGGAAAAACGTTTTAGGAGGACTTCTTAGCTTTACAGATGTTCGGGCCTTCTGCAGCTGGAGGGAAGTGGAGACAGTGAGTTACTGCACTAGTGGTGAATTGTCATTCCCACCACAGACTAGGGAATGGGCTAGCTGCGTTAGTTCAAGCTTCCTGAGTTCCTAGTTTTCAGAGAAAGGAGGTGGTAGGTATATAAACGGTACTTTTCTTCCAGTGAATATTGACTGACTTTAAGAAATGTGGTGAATATGGCACATTCATACAATGGAGTTCTCCTCAGCAGTAAAGAAAAATGAAGTTATGAAATTTGCAGAAAAATGGGTGGATCTGGAAAGGATTATAGTAAGTGAAGTAACCCAGGCCCAGAAAGCCAAGCGCCACATGTTCTCCCTCATATGTGGATCCTAGCTACAGATGATTGGGCTTCTGCATGAGAAGGAAAAAACTCAGTAGCAGAGGCCAGTAAGTTAAAAAGGAAATATAAATGGAAGAGAAAGGAAGGGAGGAGGGTACTCAATAGGTTGGTATTGTATAGATGTAAGTAGAATGATTGAGATGGGGAGGGGATATGATGGAGTTTGGAATTTCAAAGGGGAAATTGTGGGGGGGAGGGTATTACCATGGGATATTTTTTAAAATATTTTTTTGTTTATTCTTATTTATTTGAGAGCAACAAGGAGAGAAACAGGCAGAGAGAAAGAAAGAATGGACACGCCAGGGCTTCCAGCCACTGCAAACGAACTCCAGATGCATGTGCCCCCCTTGTGCATCTGGCTAACATGGGTCCTGGGGAATTGAGCCTCCAACCGGGGTCCTTAGGCTTCACAGGAAAGCGCGTAACCACTAAGCCATCTCTCCAGCCCACCATGGGATATTTTTTATGATCATGGAAAATGTTAATAAAAATTGAGAAAAAAATAAGAAATGTGGCGAGCCAGGCATGGTGGCACAGTTCTTTTAACACCAGCACTCACTCGGAAGGCAGAGGTAGGAGGATCTGAGGCAGGAGTGTAGCTGTGAGTTCCAGGCCAGCCTGGTACTCTAGAGTGAAATCTAGGTCAGCCTGGGCTAGAGGGAGACCCTACCTTGAAAGAAAACAAAATAAAACAAAAAAGAAATGTGATGAATTTAGCTTCACTTTATGGTAGTTGCTGTTTCCTCTTTCTCGGTGCTTTATGCTATTTTATCAGATTCAAATTTTTAAAAAAAAAAAAATTCAACCCTTAAGAATTTACTTGTCCACTTCTGTTTTCCTAGTTATCTGAAGTGCTGGTTGAGTTTCTGGGGCATGTCTAGTCACAGATGATGCAAGCATAAATGAATGTGTAAATGGATATGTTGCAATCACAGGTGCATGAGGAAAATGAGGTGAATCTATGACTACAGGCTTAAAGAACAAAAAACGAGAAGTTCAAAAATCAAGAATCTTCAGAAAAATAATTAGAAAGTAGTTAGAAAGGAAATGGAACAGAGGGAGATGAGCAAGTCCAGGTGGAGGAAAATAGGTGGGTGGATCTGAGCAAGCAGCAGACAGGTGATAAGCAAGTGTACCAAAGAGGTGCAAAAACCAATGATCTGTTATGGAAAATTCACAGGAAGGCTGCATTTCTGCCTTTGCTACCTCTGGGGACTGGTCTCACCGAGCGAAGCATATCAGTTCTGATTACTAAAATATGGCGGTTTAGGAACTTTAGCAGTCATGAAAGAGAACGAGGAGGCACTGCTTAAGTGATTTTTTTTTTCTTAAGCTATGCTTTCAGGGGACTGAAAAAAATCATTTGCCATAGCAGCCAAAGGGAGGTAGGGTTGAGCACACTGTGGCCTGTGGACCCAATCTAAATGACTTCTCCTTTTAGACATAGGCTTCAGTTTGACTATTGCCATGCCCATTCATATATAGATGTCTGTGGCTGTTTGTGTACTATGATGACAAAGTTAATCAGTTTTCGTAGAGGCCATCTGGCCCTTGAAGCTAGGAATATTTACTATCTGTCCTATTATAGAAAAAGATCTTTGGCCTCTGCTCTAGAGGCCTTCCAGCATGAGTTTCAGAAAATTCTCACCTTTGAAATTAAAGTACTTGAGTTATTATATTCACTTTTTATTTTTATTTATTTATTTGAGAGAAAGAGAAAGACAGAGAGAGAGAGAGAGAATGGGCATACCAGGACCTCTAGCCACTGCAAAGGAACTCTAGACATATGTACCACCTTGTGCATCTTACGTGGGTACTAGGGAATCAAACCTGAGTCCTTAGGCTTCACAGGCAAGTACCTTATCCACCACTCCAGGCCTTATTATTGCTGTGTTGTTGTTGGTGGTGGTGGTTTGTTTTATTACCACTCTTCATTCAGGCTATGTTCTTGTTCAGGAATGAAGGGAGCAGTGGTTATGATGATGCCTCTCCTTGAAGGGACGTGCTGCTGGGTCTCGTGAGGTAGGCTGAGCAGTGCAGGCACCTCCAGTCTTACTCTCCAGATCCCTGTGTACTTGTTCTGCACTGGGATGCGTCCCTGAGGTGACCTCAGTATGGCAACCATGTTTGCTCTTTTCCCACCATTAGACAACACTGGCACCTTCAGAGCCTCACAGATGCTTTCCAAAGGATTGCCTTACTTCATTCACTTCTTTCAATTTTGTTAGAGATAAAAGACATCCAGCCGGGCGTGGTGGCACATGCCTTTAATCTCAGCACTCGGGAGGCAGAGGTAGGAGGATCACCGTGAGTTCAAGGCCACCCTGAGACTCCATAATGAATTCCAGGTCAGCCTGGGCTACAGTGAGACCCTACCATGAGAAACCAAACGTAATAGGCTGTATATATGTAATTACAATGTTTGTAATGGGGAGGTAATATGATGGAGAATGGAATTTCAAATGGGAAAGTGTGGGGGTGGGGAGGGAGGGAATTACCATGGGATATATTTTATAATCATGGAAAATGTTAATAAAAATTTAAAAAAAAAGACTATATGGGGAAAAAATAGAGAGACATGTCACAATAACTAACATGTGCATCAGTGTATTAGTGTTTTTATTTTCAGTGGCATTGTCCCTTTGGCTTTAACTCAAGAGTGCTCTCTCCTTTAGGACCCAAATAGAAATCAACGTACTGGGGCTATAATGAGCTTATACGAAAATACACACCGAATCACTTTCACTTTCTGAATGCAAACTGTACTGTGGAATTAGTTGCTCAATGATAGTTCTCTCTTCCTTTGGGGTGTGTTTTCACCCCAGAGGCTTCTCAGTTCTTCATTCAAGAAGTCTTCTTAGCTTTACATTCTGACACATGATGTAGTTTGGGCTACTGCTGATACCTGTTTTGCCCCCTTATACTATTTTGCTTACCTGTGTGTGCATTTTTATTCTTACATGATAAATTAGTTTATTAACCTTAAGGTGATACATAAAATTATAATAACCCAAAGAAAAGAAAATAATAATCTATTTATTATTAAAACATTGCATAATAAGCTCAATGTTATGCTAATAAGCATCTCCCCTCATTAATATTTTGGCTAAAACCTACATTACAATATAACCTTACCAAAAATAGAAAATACCCTCTCTTAAATAAGAATTTAACAGTGAAATAATAGCAGATCTGGATTTCCTTGGTGAGTCAAACATAGAAACAACTCTGGAAACAATCAAAATTCCATCTTCCTGGAAGTTACATTTTATTTACCCCATTCACTAGTTCAAAATTAAAGCTCTCATTTATTCCAAATAAAGTGGCCATAGGTTGCCCCATCTCCCAGTAATAAATAGTATCAGGAACAAACTGATGGTAAGAGTTGGGTTTTCAACTGCTATTTATTTATCACTGTAACATCCTTCTTCCTTTTTTAAAATCAAGCAAAAATAACTAAGCACAGCTCCCACAGCACACAAACTACAACCCCATGGGAATACCTGCAACCCTGCTGAGGAGCCACCCCAACGGAATGGGGGCAGGGATGATGGAAAAGTGGGAACCAACACATGATGTATCCATAAGAAACATCGTCATCATCATCATCATCATCATCATCATCATCATCATAATAAACATTAAAAAATTTAAAAGAAAAAAAAAGCAAAAGCATTCAAATGTTCCTCTGTAAATGCAACTATTCTCACAGGCCCTAGTTCTTCTTTTTATAGCACTTCTACGCAGTGTGGATAACCTGCACAACAGAAGTAGGAAAGACCACCTTTAATAGATGATCTTGCGTACAGAGAATTTCTGAAGTTTAAGCCGACAAAATGCTAACACATGCCTTTGATGAGTCCCAAAGGAGCACAACTCCATTGCTTTCTACTTGAAGAACGACTCTCCCTACAGCCTTCCAGCCTTCGCGGGGCACTTGACAGCAGCATCTAGGAGGGCTGCAGACCACCACACCAGGACCACCTTTACTGCCTCCCATCCACCCAGTCTTTGGACCACCCAAGCCTGCTGGCCGAGGTGCAGCGGTTGCTCTGTTTCACACGCAAGGCATGCAGCAGCTGTGGAAGGAAGGAGCACAGTCTCCCCAGACTACAAGGCAATCCTCCTGTTTTCAGCTTGACATCTAAGGCAGGCGTCCATCAGCCGGGCCTGGAGATAGAGCAGGTATCGCCCTCCACTTCCCAGCTCCACATGGCCGCCGTGTTCCACTTCTTGAAGGAGAACGTTTTGTCCTCTGACTTGGAGCCTGAGCTCCTGGAGTGCCAGACGTGGTACAGGGTTCCTCGCCGCCGTTGCCCACGTTGGCAAGGATGTTGGGTCCGAGAGACGGGTGGCTATGGCAGCTCCGAGGGGGTCTCCCAATTTCAATTTTTTTTTTTAATGGCTGAAATACTTTTTTTAAAAAAAATTAACAATTCCATGATTGTAAACAATATCCCATGGTAATGTCCTCCCTGCCCCCACTTCCCCTTTGAAACTCCATTCTCCATCACATCCCCTCCCCCTTTCAATCAGACTCTCTTTTATTTTGATGCCATGATCTTTTAGCTCCTAGTATAATGGTCTTGTGTAGGTAGTGTCAGGCACTGTGACGTCATGGATATCCAGGCCGTTTTGTGTCTGGAGGAGCATGTTGTAAGGAGTCCTACCCTTCCTTTGGCTCTTACATTCTTTTTGCCACCTACTCTGCAATGGACCCTGAGCCTTGGAAGGTGTGATGGAGATATTGTAGTGCTGAGCACTACTCTGTCAATTCTTCCCAGCACAATGGTGCCTTCTGAGTCATCCCAAGGTCACTGCCATCTGAAAAGAAGAGGTTCTCTACCAAAAGTGAGATTAGCATTAATATATGTGTATGAACATTAAGAGAACTGCTTACTGGGCAGTTTGTTGAGCATAATATATACATTTAGCCAGACAACAGCATTTGGTATACCACTAGGGCTCATGTGTAGGATATCAGTATCAGAGATGTATTCCCTCCCATAGAGTGGGCCTTCAGTCCAATTAGAGGGCAGTTGGTTTCCACCATGACAGACATGCCACTATTTCACCTGTTGGCTTATTTGGCTTGGCTGGTCAAACATAAGGCTTGCAGTGTCCACTGTTGAGTATCTTCACTGGTTATTTCTCTCTCTCCCATTGAACTGCATGCAGAATGGCTTCTTCCAGCTTTCTGTCAGCTGGTTCTACATGGAGGAGGTTATCAGCTGAGCTCCAGCAGGATTTCTCAGTGGCCTTGCAACCCAAGTATGTGGAGTCTTCAGCAACAGGGTCTTACCATGTGTTCCTGGTGGGAAACCAAGGGCCTCAGCAATGGCCTCTAATGTTTTGGGGGCAACAAGGACCTCCCTGGCCAACAACTCACTGGGAGATATCCCATCTCTCACACTGAAATTTTTCTAGTAACAATCTATAGCTCCTGAGTGTCCCATTATCCCCATTTTCATTTTTCATACAGAGTTTCACACTGTAACCTACACTGACCTGTAATTTACAATCTACCATCTACCTCATGCCATTCCCTCTGTCTCAGAGTCTTCCGTGCTGCTATTTTTCATGTAGGTAACCATGCCTACTTTCCCTCACACTATTTTAACTATTGTTGTATCCAAAAATAAAAATTATTTGGGCTGGAGAGATGGCTTAGCGGTTAAGCGCTTGCCTGTGAAGCCTAAGGACCCCGGTTCGAGGCTCGGTTACCCAGGTCCCACGTTAGCCAGATGCACAAGGGGGCGCACACGTCTGGAGTTCATTTGCAGAGGCTGGAAGCCCTGGCGTGCCCATTCTCTATCTCTCCCTCTATCTGTCTTTCTCTCTGTGTCTGTAGCTCTCAAATAAATAAGCAAAAAAAAAAATAAATAAAAATTATTTTATAAATTTAGAAATAATTTAAGAACCAAAGGTAATTGCTGATATTTATTTGATACTTAACCTTTGCTATATTCCTCATATTGAGCTCATTATTTGTAGCCATTATTTTATGTATTCATCAAAAAGTTTTGAAGTATTAACACTGTTCCTATTCCATGATGGAAAAAATGGATAATTAATAGAAAATTAACCATACTAAGACCATAGCTCCCAGTGGTGATGTGGGGGGGGGGGAGTTTTGATTCAGGGCCTTTTCATTCGATTGTCCATGATCTCGAGTGTCACGCTTTGTTATTTATTTATTTATTTTTTTTTGGTTTTTCGAGGTAGGGTCTCACTCTGGTCCAGGCTGACCTGGAATTAACTCTGTCATCTCAGGGTGGCCTTGAACTCATGGCGATCCTCCTACCTCTGCCTCCCGAGTGCTGGGATTAAAGGCGTGCGCCACCACGCCCGGCTACGCTTTGTTATTTTTTAATGTAAGTAACTGTTACAGGTTAACATTGTATTACAAATAAAAGGTGATGAGTAATGTGACCTTATTTGGAAAGAATACCATTGCAGGTGTAAGTAATTAAGATGAAGCCATACAGGATTAGTGTGGGACCCAAGTGTGTAGGATGACTATACTTGTAAGACAGCCATATGAAGACAGAGACACACAGGAAGAATAACCCTTCAGAAAGGGAGGCAGAGATTAGATTTACAGCTGCCAGTTACAGCACACTAAAAATTACTAGTAACCAGAAGGTAAAATGAGACAAGAAAGGATATGCCTACAAGTTTTGGAAGTAACATGATCTAGACTCCAAAATTTTGAGACAATAAATTTATTTCATTTGAAGCCACCTCATTTGTGATATTTTGCAAAAAGAGCTCTCAGGAAACCAATACTGATTTTAGATGGTTAAATTCTAAAGAAAAATATGTATTATGCAGTGAATAGAATAGAGAATCTATAATGCAATATAGACTATAATGGACAAGGAACTCCAAATACAAAGCATCTTTCTAAGCTCAACACAGTGTTGGGTGGTTATAGTTCAAGTTATTCCAGAGGCTGAAGCAGGAGGATTGTTTGTGCCTAGTCATTAAAAGACAGCCTAAGTAACACAGTAAAACTCTGATTTAAAAATAGTCCAGCTCTGTAATAACCCTAAATTTAAATGGATTTAATTCACCAATAAACGTTGCAGACTAAATGACTGGATTAAAAACCAAGGTCCAACTATTTATTGCCTCCAAGAAACTCATCTCTCCAACACAGACGTTCACAAAACAAGGATGAAATGATGGGAAGCAAATGGAAGCTGAAAACTATCAGAAGTGGTTATCTTTATATAGGACACAGTAGACCTTGAATCAAAAACTCATCAGAAAAGAGAAAAATGGACATTTTTGTCTTAATAAAGGGAACAATCCATCAATAAGATATCACAGTTGAGCATTTGTGCACCTAATATTAGGGCCTCTATCATTATATAGCAAACACCAAAGGGCATAAAAGAATATCTAGGCCCAGACACAATAATAGTGGAAGATTTCAATATCTCTTTCTCACACATAGGTAGGTCATCTAGGCTAAAAATCAACAAAGAATCTTCAGAGCTAAATCACACCATGGATCAACAGTACCTAACAGACATGTTCGGAGTGTCCCACCCAACAGATGGGGAGTATACATTCTTTTTCAGAGCTAATGGAAACTTCTCCAAAATTGGTCACATAAGTGGCCACAAGACAAACCTCAACAAATACAAAACAATTGAGGTAATGTCTTGGATCTTATTGGTTCATAGTGGAATGAAAGTAGAAATCAACAAAAGGAGAGAATAGGAAAACTACACAAAATCTGAAGACTGAACAGTAATCTTTTGAGTGAACAATAAGTATTAAAGAAATCAAGAAGGAAATTTAAAAATTCTTCGAAGCACATAAAAATGATAATATAACCAACAAGACTCTTTGGCATATAGCTAAGGCAGTCCCAAGATAAAAGTTCATAGATATAAGTATTCCTATCAAGAAATTAGGAATCTCAAATGAATACCACATACCTCAAGGCTCTAGAACAGCACTAAGCCAATCTCAAACACAGTAGATAGCAAAAACCCCAGTAAAAACTGGGAAGAAATTAATGAAATATACACTAAAAGAACAATAAATGAAAATAATCAAATGAAGAGTTGATTCTTTGAGAAAATAAGTAAGATTGATAAACCCTTAGCCAAACAAACAACAGAAGAGAGAAGACCCAAACTAACTAAATTAGAGATAAAGGTGTTTCTTTCATGACTGACCCCAATGAAATCCAAAATATTATCAGAGAATCTTCAAAAATTTATGTTCTAAGCTGAGCATGGTGGCATATGCCTTTAATCCCAGCTGGAAGGCAGAGGTAGGAGGATCACTGTGAGTGATCCTCCTGTCAGTGTGTCCCAAGTCAGCCTGGGATAGAGTGAGGCCCTACCTCACAAAAGAATAAAACACAATTTATATTCCAAAAAAAAAAAAATCTGGAAAGCCTAGAAGAAATGGACAAACTTCTAAACACATATAATATCCAAAAGTTCAATGTGGAGGGACCTCAATAATGTAAATAAACCCATTACAAGCAAGGAAATTGAAGCTGTAATTAAAACGTTCCTCACCAAAAAGAACTCTGGACCAGATGGATTCTTGCTGACTTCTATCAAACTTTTAAGGACAAACTAATACCCAAGTCTTCTCAAGGTATTCCACAATACATACAGAGAAGAAACACTTCCAAATTCATTTTATGAAGCTAGCATTACTCTGATCTCTAAACTAGATAAAGACACAACCACAAAAAAAGACTATAGACCATTTTTCCTGATGAACGTGAACATTCTCAGCAAGATTCTTGCCAACTGAATTCAAGAACAAACACATTAAAATTATGTATCATAACCAAGTGGGATCATTTCTGGGAATTCAAAGTTGGTTCAACATAAATAAATAAATAAACAAATAAACAAATAAATAAATAAATAAACAAAATATGCCACATAAATTAATTTAAAGATAGAAATCAAATGTTCATCTCGATTAATGCAGAAAATATATCCAGTAAATTTCAACATGCTTTCATTTAACAAGTCCTGGGAAAAGTTGTGATGATTGAAAGTGTTGCAAAATAATAAAAAACAATATATGAACAAACCCATGTACAAGATTACACTAAATGAAGAAAAACAAATAATTTCCTCTACAAGAAGGAATGAGACAAAAATATCCACTCTGCCACTTTTGTTCAATATTTTGTTCAAAGTCCTAATAAGAACAATAAGACAAGCAAACATACAAGAAATAAATATAGGAAAGGAAGAAGTCAAACTACACCTATTTACAGATGACATGATTCTATACTTAAAAGACCCTAACAAATCCAGAAAAAAAAGTGGCTAGAATTAATAAGTCATTTGTATGAAGTTGCAAGATAAAAAATAAACAAACAAAACCCAGGAGCTCTCATATATAACAGAAATAAACTTGGACAGAGAGACATAAATAAAAATATAACACTCATAATAATTTCAAAAGAAGTAAATACTTATGAATAAACCTAGCCAAAAATATAAAAGATCTCCATGATGAAAACTTCTAGATGTTAAAACTGCCTTCGGTGAGGGCACTGTACAGTAGAAAGAATGTCCATGCTCCTGGGTTGGTAGAATTAACCTTGTGAAAATGGCTGTCTTACTAAAAGTAATGTGTAGAATCAATGCAATTCCCATCCAAGTTCCATTGATGCTCCTCACTGAGCTGCAAATAATAACCCAGGAATTCATACAGAAGTGCATGCGGGCACATGCGCGCGCGCACACACACACGTGAATAGCCAAAGCAATGTAAGGAGGAAGAGCACAGGTGGAGGTCTGAAACTATACTAAAAAGCGATGGTGATAAAAACAGCAAGGTACTGGCAACAAACCACAATTTAGAGCATTGGAACAGAGCAGAGGACCCAGAAGTAAATCTGCACTGAGTTGACTACCTAATCTTTTATAAAGGGGCAAAAACAAACAAATAAATCTGTGGAAAAAAGTTAGATTATTCACCAAATGGTGCTGACAAAACTGAAGGTCTACCTGCAGAAGCATAAAAGTAGATAGATATCTCTCCCTATACAAATATCAAATCAAAATGGATTAATAGCAACCTAAAACCTGGGATATTGAAACTGCTAGAGGAAAAAATTATCACACTTCAGGATATAAAAATAGGCAGGGATTTTCTAAACATGAATCCAGTAGCATAGGAAATAGCCCCGTGACTCAACAAATAGAAGTACATGAAATTATAATGTTTTTTCACAGAAAGAAAAAACCCAAAACAAAACAACTCATCACCAAACTAAATCGACAGCATACAGAATAGTTAAAAAAAAAATTCTTGCTACCTATGTATCAGACAGGGATCACATTACTGGGGTTTACAAAGAACTGCAAAAGTTACCCCCTCCCCAAATATATATATATCTACACATCATCAAATGGACTACTAATTCACAAAACAAGAAACCCAAATGTCCAATAGATACTTAAGAAGGTGCTCAACATCCCTAGCTATCACTGAGATGCAAATCAAACACAACTGTGAGATACCATCTGACCCCAGTTCAACAGACAGGCTGTCATCAAGGAAACAGACAATAAATCAACTCCTACCAAATCAGAGAGCCAGAGTCTCAGAGGCCCCCAACACCTCAGCACTGAAGCAGACCAAAAATGAACCCAACATGGCTCAGGGAAATCTTGCGGAAGAGGGGGCGGAAAGAATGTCAGAGTTACATGTTGGGTCATGATTTTCAGAGACATTTATCATACTAATAACTGGGGGCTAACTCCACAATGCACGACCCATTTTCAATAACAAGGAGGGTCTAATGGGAGGGGGTAGATCACAGATGAGCCTAAATAATGGTACCAAACTGCCTGTATTTACTGAAAAGAAAACTAATAAATTAAATTAAAAAAAAAAATAAATGTGGGGAAAGAGGAATCCTCAACCAGTGTTGGTTGGAATATAAACCAGTACAGTCAGGATATAAATCAGTTTGGACATAACTCAAAAACTTAAAAAAAATAGACCTCCTATATGACATAACTATATCACTTGTGGGCATATACCCCAAGGACTCTGTACTTTACCACAGATATACCTGCACATGCATGTTTATTGAGGCTTTGGTTGTAATTGTAGTCAGTCAAGATGCTCATTGACAGATGAGCTGATAACAAAAATGTGGCACATATAATCAATGGAATTATATTCAGCAGTACAGAAAAAATGAAACTATAAAAATTTCAGGAAAATGGATGGATTTGAATAGAAACACGTTAAATGAAGTAACTCAAACTCAAAAATACCTAAGTTGCATGTTCTGTCTGACATTATATAATATGAGTGCAGTATCTGTAAGTATGCAAATGTGAATTAAGCCTTTAGAGATAGAAAAGATGAGGGAGAGAAGGGTAAAAGGATACATGTGATAAAGTAGAGAAGAGAATTGGGGCTAAGAGGGAAAGGGAGGGATAAGAAAGAGATGAGAGTAAAATTTTAGATTGAATGATACATCAATAACTGTATGACAAATAAATAAACAATAAACAACACATTTATAGTAGCACAGATTTCTATAAGACATGAAGAAGGAATGGATGAATGAAAGAAAGGAGAAAGGAAAGAAGAAAGAAAAGATAGAAGGAAGAGTTTGACATAGGAAACTAATACAGATAACTCATTATTAACAAATAATAAATAGTTGAGGGCTTGGTGGTGGTGACCTAGGAGGAGGTAATAGGTAACTAAACACCAAAACAAAATAAGGATTGATTTACTTAATATAAACTTCTCAAAGTTAAAATGACAGGCACATGTGATATTATATAAGTACTTGAAAACATAAAAATAAAACTGGAAGAAAAAACATTTATATCTTCAACTATAAATTGTCAGATGGAAAATAAATCAGATACCTCTCTATGGACATACCCAATGATTTTTATGCATCTTAACTGAACTTTCCTCTTCCAATATGGAAGGAGGCATTAAGGTTTGCCTACTGTTCAATGGTGCAAACCAATTCCTATTGGCTTCCAGATGGCTTCAAAGATTCATATAGAGGTTCATGTGCCCAAAGATGTGTTATTGTTTTTTTTTTAATTTTTATTAACATTTTCCATGATTATAAAATAAAAATATATAATATATAAAATATAAAAATATAATATATAAAATATAAAATAAAAATATATAATATATAAAATATAAAATAAAAATATATAATATATAAAATATAAAATAAAAATATATAATATATAAAATATAAAATAAAAATATATAATATATAAAATATAAAAACACTTTCCCATTTGAAATTCCATTCTCCATCATATTACCTCCCCATTACAATCATTGTAATTACATATATACAATATCAACCTATTAAGTATCCTCCTCCCTTCCTTTCTCTACCCTTTATGTCTCCTTTTTACCTTACTGGCCTCTGCTACTGAGTATTTTCCTTCTCACGCAGAAGCCCAATCATCTGTAGCTAGGATCCACATATGAGAGAGAACATGTGGTGCTTGGCTTTCTGGGCCTGGGTTACCTCACTTAGTATAATACTTTCCAGGTCCATCCATTTTTCTGCAAATTTCATAAGTTCATTTTTCTTTACCGCTGAGTAGAACTCCATTGTATAAATGTGCCACATCTTCATTATCCACTCATCTGTTGAGGGACATCTAGGCTGGTTCCATTTCCCAGCTATTATAGATTGAGCAGCAATAAACATGGTTGAGCACGTACTTCTAAGGACATGAGATGAGTCCTTTGGATATATGCCTAGGAGTGCTATAGCTGGGTCATATGGTAGATCAATCTTTAGCTGTTTTAGGAACCTCCGTGTTATTGTTTTTTAAACCAATTTGAAAAGGAAATAATCAATGTATTTATGGAAATTTGTGTTGTGCATGGACAGAGTGTATGACATACCAGATGCATAAGTGCCACTGCACCTGAAGTCTGGACTTACTCTTGGATTTTGTAGCTGCTTGAATTTCTTTCTTTCTTTCTTTTTAAATATGCAAGTTCCTTGCAGTTCTCTTTTTTTCAAAATTTTTATTTATTTATTTGAGAGCAACAGACAGACAGAGAGAAAGAGGCAGATATAGAGAGATTGAGAATGGGCACACCAGGGCCTCCAGCCGCTGCAAATGAACTCCAGATGTGTGTGCTCCCTTGTGCATATGACTAATGTGGGTCCTGGGGAATCGAGCTTTGAACCGGGGACCTTAGGCTTCACAGGCAAGCGCTTAACTGCTAAGCCATCTCTCCAGCCTGTTGCTTGAATTTCTTTCTCTCCAATCTTGTCTCCTAGACAAATCTTACTCTTCCTCACAGGTAGAACTTAAGAATAACTTCCTCTCTTGCTGGGCGTGGTGGCGCACGCCTTTAATCCTAGCACTCGGGAGGCAGAGGTAGGAGGATCGCCGAGAGTTCGAGGCCACCCTGAGACTACATAGTGAATTCCAGATCAGCCTGAGCCAGAGTGAGACCCTACCTTGAAAAACCAAAAAAAAAAAAAAAGAATAACTTCCTCTCTGAAGCCTTTCCAAACTGCTTGTCTTTTATACAATATTGCCAATTCACTCCCTTGAACTAGTAGTATACACTTAAGTAGTATTTCTTATATTATCTGGCACATTTTTGTGCTTGAGAACTTGAGCCTGTGGAGAACAGAGCAAGCCATTTTCTTATGTAGGTATCTAACCCCTAATACAGTCTCAGGCCCATGTTGCCATTTAATAAAGGATAAGCTTTGTGGATATGGCACAAAAATACATAGATTAAAAAAATAATAATTGATAAGATTTGGTACACTCAATAGAATGAATGGGAGAAATTTTCTGTAAACTATGTGTCTGAGAAAGGATTGACTTCCAAAATATGTCAAGAACTCATAGAGCTCAATATCCAAAAGCCATATATGACTCACTTAAAAATAGGCTTAGGCATGATGTAGGCATGTCCCCTATTTGACATAAAAATGACCAACCAACACATGAAAAGATGCCCTTAGTTACCATGAAAATGCAAATAAAATCCAAAATCATATCATTTCATAATTGTTAAGATGGTAATCACAAAAAATTTTAAAATAAATGCTGGAAAAGATGTATAGAAATTGGAACTTTTGTGTATTATTGGTGGAAATGTAATCTGGGCAGCTGTTATGGAAAACCATATGGGCTCTTTTCTGCATTACCACACACACACACACACACACACACACACACACACACAATCCCACAACTAAAATCAAGACTTCAAAGTGATATTAGCACACCCACCTTTCCAACAGCAATATCCACAAAGCTGAGATAAAGAAACAACCAAAATATCCATCATCAGATAATCACATAGAAAGATAAACCAGATGCTGTATATACAACTGAATACTTCTTCTCTTTACAAAACAAAATCTTGCAATTCTTCAGTATGCAAGAGATGGAAGCTATGATTATTATGCTCAGCATAGTAAGGCCACCACAGGAGAACCGATTCTTAGGAGTTCCATGTATATACGAAGTATCTAACAAATCGAAACCTAGGGCATGAGTGAATGCTGGATTCCAAGAGCTGAAGGAAAGAGGAAATGAAAAGCTGCCAATCAGCAGGTAGAACATTGCAGAATTCAAGGTGAGTCAGTCCCAAAGACCACCTCAACAACATTGTGCCTATAAACAACATACACAAAAACATCTGTTAGCAGAGTAGACTTAATGCTAAATGCTTCTTATCACACAAAAAATACCACAAATGAAAGATTACAATAGAGAATGAATGCACAAGTGAATTTTGAGGAAAAAGTGGAAAATGGAAAATGACAAAAGGATTTGTCAATATTATTCCAATATAGATATGGTGAAAGGTGAGTCTAGATTCAAGATGAGGTAACATGAGGGAGAAATTAGACCTGCCAAGTGCTTGGTCTGCTCCTGTCTTGTGTTCAAAGAAGAATCCTGATATCAAATGAAGGCAGGACCCAGTGAAAAGAACTCAAACCTGCCATCACTGAGGCTATCACGTAAGAGGGACAGACTACCTTCCATGCATTCAAGTCCCAAAGAGCAGACGAAGAACACTGTGAAGTTCACAGACAGCAACTTTATAATTACTAAGTTATGTCGACATATGATGTTATCCAGGATTCCTTTTTCACTGCTTTTGAGATTTTTTAAAATATCTTTATTTATTTATTTGAGAGAGAGAGAGAGAGAGAGAGAGAGAGTGATGTAGGGAGACAGTGGTCACAGCAGCTCCTCTAGCCACTGCAGATAAACTCCAGACACTCGTGCTTCCTTGTGCATCTGGTGTACGTGGGTACTGGGGAATTGAACCTGAGTCCTTTGGCTTGACAAGCCTTTTTACTGCTTTTATTGCTATCATAGCAGTCAATCCCTAGTGATTGTGCACTGTAACATGGTGACCTTATTTTTAAATGGCCTTCCTTAAGTACTTTATCGTTTCAACTCCATTTGTACACATCATTATTTATGCTTTCCTTTTGCTCATAAATCTTAAATTAGTCTCCAATTAGTCTCCAGTTTACAGATGAAACTTTGTTTTCATTAACCCAGACTTTTCACTGATTTCTTTCAGCTCACTCATTGGCAAACCATACTTCTAATCCTTCCCAGATAAGTCAGGTTCCTTTATTTTGTATTTTGAGGTATTTCATTAATAAATCCTGTGTTTTTTGTTTTTTTTTTTTTGAATGACAGTTTCTGGAGGTGTTTTCTGATACCTGCCAAGGAAAGACCAAAACCTCCTGCAAACTAGCATTCTTCTTCTTGTGCTTTTAATATCTCTGGGAGGCCCCTATCTCTGTGGGTCCTTTGAACTCTCTTGCTTTGCCCTCGGAGCCATCCTGATGAAAGGGCTAGAGTGTGATATTCGTCCCCACCAACCTATGGACACTACCCTGGCAGATTTCAGCTAACCCAGATCTCAGGTGGATCCAAAGTACATTTACGCATTTTGTCACTGTCAACCTCATATCACTCATTATGATATTCATGAGCACTTATTGTAATTGTCTTGGTAACTCAATAGTCCAACTTGATTGGCTTATCTGTTGTCAACATAGCATGACCATTTCTCCCTTAATCACAGAGAAAAGGTTGAAATTATGCTTCTTCGAATTTCCTTCCCTATCATGCTCTTAGTCAGAGTTTGTCATCGTGAAGTACTTGTACGAGATTTGTAATGTGAAGGAACATCACTGTAAGTCATGTCAGGTGGCAGAAGCTAGACACAACGTCACATGACTCACCTTATAGTTGTGGTTGACAGTGTCCACTCAGACTGTGAGACCAAAAAGCCATAATCTGGGTGTCACAAACAACTTAAGTCTATGATATTTGTGGCAGCTGAAACGTCCAAGATCTGCATATTAGCACGGTCAGGTTCTGGAGAGGGTTTGTTTCCTGACTTCCACTTTAGTGTGATCACGTGGCAGGGAATTCTGCTATCTTATAAGGATAGTATTCCCAGCATGTGAGAGGAAAGCCCTTGTGACTTTATTTAACCAAATGATCTACCTGAAGTTCCAGCACTATATATATCATCACATTGTTAGATTTAAACCTTTAAATCTTAAAAGAACACATGGAGTGCACAGTAGTTAAGATAATGTATGGGGACATTCTAAAGATTCTTAAACGTCGTATCACCATCCTGGAGACAGTTTGAGAAGCTTCCCTTTGGAGTATTAGGTAGTGATTCAAGACAGCAGTATTCCTGATTCAACTTGGTTCTCCTAATGATGGCTTAAGCCTCTAATTCTTTTCATTGAAACTCTTCAGGTTGAGGATGTATTGAGTCACTTTTATTTTACTCAAGTGATGTCTGGTAGGCACACCCAACTTTAATAACTTACATTGAAAAAGTTCTGTTTAGTGACTAGTTTTGTTGACCCTTTTCTATCTCAGCCTTCAGTTAACCTATTATTAATTACATTTATTATTTTCACCCAAATTAACAGAATGTCCCATGTGTTACTAGATAAAACTCTCCAAAACAGAGTCCACACTGAGAACACTTAACGTTTTTGCTGAGATGGCTGAGAACAGTGGGTAATATGCATGGACCTGGAGAACACAGAACGGGTTCTCGGCAGCTGTGATTTCTACCATGGATACTTCATTGCTTGCATATTGTACACCTATTGCATCTCACCTGACAGTTAGCACCAAAAGATTTGCCAGTAGCAAAATGGACTCTTCTCTGGCCCTGGAAAGGAATCCCCACGAAAAGCACATGGAAACCACCTAGATAATCAGAGCAGATGATTGAAATGTTAAAGGGAAATTGATGGACTTTCTGTTGCAGCCAACATATGGCATTTCCAGCACTGTACTAATTGCTGACTGGTGGTGTGACTGTGCCCTTCTTTGTTCTCGGGATGGCCGGGGTGTCTTGCCAACATGTCAAGACTGCATGGCAGTGCCCACTCTTTTTTTTTAAATTAATTGTTTATTTATTTACAAGGAGAGACAGAGCGAGAGAGAGAATGAGAATAAACAGGTACACGAGGGTCTCTAGTCCAAACGAAGTGGACATGCATGCACCACTTTGTGCATCTGGCTTTACATGAGTACTGGAGAATCAAACCTGAGTTCTTAGGCTTTGCAGGCAAGTGCCTTAACCACTAAGCTATCTCCCCAGTCCACTTACCCACTCTTTATTCAGGAGTTCTTTCCCATTGTTGAGCTCACAGTACACAGCCTTAGGGGATTAGGTAATGTCTTCTTGCTGGCCAAACAGCAGGAACTGTTCACCAGAAGTGTTAGCCTCCTTGAGCTCAGCATTGCTGCCCTGTAACAAACTCTACTGGGCTATCATTGCAAGGGCTTGACAGGGGGGCAGCAAGAGAATCTGACATAAACGTGTGGATGTCCATGCTCGTTGCTGTGCCATGTGTGATTAATGAAGTCCTTTGTTGCTAACCCAGGAGTTTCTGGTTTTGTACCAGCATCAGTAAAGTAAAAACAGGCTTATTAGTTTTAAATAAGATAAAATCAAATTCCAGGCCTGAGACAGCTAGCTCACACAATTTGTATACAAATACTCAAGAAAAGCGACCAGTTCAGTAACATGTTTCCTTCTGCTAGCCCAGGAACTTCACAAACAGAAATTTCCATCTTATTCCATTCATTGTTATAGCAAAGGAGCTCATATATTTCACAAACACATTAGGACTCATTAAGTAGTTATCAAATAAATTAGTGAAGGTTATGAATATTTATGGCTTTAAATTCTTCCCAACATTTACTAAAATGCCTCAGAAACACAGATGAACACATTTCATTTATAAATTTTGAGTTAGTAGAGACATTTTTATTTTTTATTGTGAGGGTGAAATAAACCAGTTTGTGAAGTAACTCTTAGGATATGAGTTCTCAAAATTAATTATTTTCTTCTTTACTCTATTATGTCCCAAACATTCATTTGTTAAACCATATACAACCTCTGTCCTCAGAATTATTTGTTCTTTTTAAAATTTTATTTATTTATGAGAGAGAGAAAGAGAGAATAGGCATGTTAGAGCCTCTAGCCACTGCAAAAAAAAAAAAAAAAAAACCAAAAAACAAAAAACAAAACTCCAGAAGCATGTACCACCTTGTGCATCTGGCTTATATGGGTTCTGGGGAATTGAACCTGGGTCCTTAGGCTTTGGAGGTAAGTGCCTTAACTACTGAGCTATGTCTCCAGCCCTGAATTATTTTTCTCATATGAAGAATTTCAACTTAATATTCAAAACATGGAATTTTCTTAAATGTTCTATCTTGAATAAATTTGGGATAAAATTAAGCATTTAAAATCTGAATTAAGAAGTTATTCCCTCCTTTGTTTCTTGTTTTTTAAAAGAACATATATTTATTTAGAGAGGGATGGAGACAGAGATAGAGAGGGAGAGTGAGCATGGGCACACCAGGACCTCCTGCCACTGCAGACAAACTCCAGATGTGTGTCACTTTGTGTATCTGGCTTTATGTGGGTGCTGGGGAATTGAACCCAGGCAGTCAGGAACTGCAAGCAAGCACCCATCTCTCCGGCTGTCTTGTTTCTTAAGTACTGCCTCAGTGCTGTCAACTACTACTGAAGGATATCCATGCTGTCCGTCTAGACTCACCTGGCACAACTATGCTTAACCTAACAATTAGTGATTGATTCTTTTAGCTGTGAATACTAGGAGATTCAGAATAACATTTGACTCAAAATAGAAAAAAAAAAGATGAAGAAATTCGGCAATTATATTTGTTTTTTTTTGTTTCTTTTTCCTGTATCCACAAGAGGCTAGTTCTAGCTTCTTGCAGACATCAAACTCCATAGATGCTCAAGTCCCTTATATCACATGCTGTAATGTCTGCATGCAGCCTATGTAACCCTCCCACCTATTTTAAGTAATCTCTAGATTGCTTAGGACATCAGACACAATTGTCGGTGCTATGCAAAAAGTTGTTATATACTATTGGTCAGGGAATACTGACAAAAATATCTCTACAAGTTCATTAGTCATATGATTTTTTCCCCCACCAACCTGTGATTGGCTGTCCTCAAGGATGAACAAACTGGATGTGGAGGACTGACTGCTCATACCAGTGGACGTTCCTCATGTGCTGTCATGCTTAATTGCTATCCAGTCTCTAGTTCCAGAGCTGCTAACTCAATGGCTCTGACTTAGAGAGGCTGGGGAGTGGGGGGAGGCCAGGAAAAGTAACCCAGTGGGTAAGAATCCAGTGAAATGTTCCCGAGCGGCGGGTTTGCCAACCTCTGAAAGAAGAGCTTCTCATCTTGGTTTTGGAACAGCAGAAAAGATTTTGGTTACAAAATTTTCTAACTTGTGGTACCAAATGCCTCAAGATTTAGTCAAGGATTAAGCCTGTGGCTTCACTTCCTTCTTCCTGGTGGTATGAAGTGTTTGAGTCAAGCCACCAACCCATATCCCTTGCAAATGAAACCTATTTGCATTTCTCATGTGTGTAAGCCTAGTAAAAGTCGATTGCTTCCAGCTTACTGTCACAGCACTGCTCTGCTTTCCATTCTGTTACCAAATAATGAAACCTCAAACAGAGGCACAGTTTGTGGGCTTCACAGGAAGCATGACTCACACTTCTAACTGAGAGAGAAGGGAAACTGCAGTGATGCACTTAACTGGTTTAAAATGTCCTCTTCCATCAACTTTGTAACACACATTAGAAACCTGGTTTTCCCAAGACATTTTCCCAGCCATCATAGTTAAAGGCTAAGGGCGGATTTACTTCAAAAGGGGAATGTGTGAAACAGTCCACGGGGTACATGACAGAGTCCCAGCAGGAGGATCTCATTATAACATGCTAACTGTTTTTGCAACCTTGCTTAGATCCTTTATCTATCTGTCTATCTATCTATCTATCTATCAATCATCTATCTATCTATCTATCTATCTATCTATCTATCTATCTATCTATCATCTTCTACCTATTTTCTTTCTTTTTCTTCCTTTCTCTCCCTTCTTTCTGTCTTTCTTACTCGCTTGCTTAAAGAGTCAACACAAACACAAAAGCAGCGCTTTGTTCCTATGTAGGTTAGTGGATGGTGACTGGACCTTGCGTTTCTCTAATAAACTCAGGCTTTCTACTGGCTTGTTAGGTTGTTTGGAAATGGATTCTGCTGGGTCTCCATGCTTTTTCTGTAACTACAAAGTCTGGAAAAATACAGCCCTCATTTTGTCTAACCTTGGAGGAAAATTCTCCAATTATTGATTGGATCATGCTAAGGTAATCACTGATGACTGGCCAGAGGCCTGGACTTATCACTCTCTTAGACCTGTGAAAAGTGAAAGCAATTGTTTTAGGCCTCTAAGCCTCTCACTTCATCCCCAGCAGTGGAGGGTGTCGGGTGCCAATGTCAGTGAACCCCAGCTCCCCACGACTCCACATCATGCCTTTTCCCCATGGATGACGAGCACAGCGAGGAAACTCACTGGGCCCACTGGCAAGGGCAAGTAGATTTACTTCTGAGATGGAGAAAATGTACATTGGTGACTACAGATTCAGGCAAATTCTTTTTATTATATCCTTAGGTATATGTTCTTTTTTCTAACACAGAAGCTGTTTCCTACCAAATTACTCCTGGGCTTGTGCTTTGAGTGTTTCTTCTTCTTCTTCTTCTTCTTTTTTTTTTTTTTTTTTTGAGGTAAGGTCTCACTGTAGTCCAGGCTGACCTGGAATTCACTGTGCATTCTCAGGGTGGCCTTAAACTCATGGTGATCCTCCTACCTCTGCCTCCTACCTCTGCCTGGGATTAAAGGCGTGAGCCACCACGCCAGGCTCCTTTCTTTTTCTTTTTTAAAGAATTTTTTAAAGAATTTTTTGATATATTTTACTTATTTATTTGAGAAAAGGAAGGAGAGAGGGAGGGAGAGGGAACCACACCAGGACTGCCAGCCACTGCAAAAAAAAATCCAGGTGCATACGCCCTCTTGTGCATCTGGCTTAGGTGGGTCCTGGAGAATCGAACCAGGACCCTTTGGCTTTGCAAGCAAACAGATTTATCACTAAGCCATCTCTCCATCCCCTGTGTGTTTTGTTTCTTTCCCCCAAAATCCTAATCTAGTTTTTGTAGCATCATCTTAGCACCAACAAATAATTCAGTCGCTTTAAATGCCATGTGGAATAAATAAATGTTTCAAAACAGATCAAATTTAATTCCCTGTAAAAATTCTCAGCATTGGTTGCTCTGATTAAATATGTAAGGCCAGCAAAGGCCAAAGCTATTGGCAGGCCTAAAAAGGAGAAATGAAAGGAATTAGAGAGCAAGAGTCTAAAGTCACTTTGTGAATTAGAAAGTGATGGCAGAATTGTTATTTTTATAACTTCCCAGAATAAAAAAAAAAAAAAGTACAGGCTTGCAGCTGAAAATTGGCTGGGGATCACAGCCTGGCAGGTCAAGAGGAGTGCATATACTGAGAGAGAGCAGATCATCCAGAGAGTAACGTATGTTAGTGCCCATTGACAATAGCCACCTTTAGAGGGAAACGTCACCACTGGTTCTACTCAACAAAAAGAACAAATGCTCTGCCTCTGGCTTGGTGCTGCAGGAAATTCAAAACAATAACAAAGAAGGGGAGTATTCAGGAACTTGATCCATAACAGAGATGAAGAAGCTATCTAACAATGAAACTAATTTTAAAAACATAAACCTTACTGTGGAGGGGGGGTTGATTGCACCTGGTGGGTTTCAACAGTGAGATTTATGGTGTGTGAGACACCATCCCCTGGCAGACCGCATGTCTGTGACTTTCTGTTATCAAAAACCAAAACCAGACTTGGAGGGATGGCTCAGTGGTTAAGGGGCTTGCCTGCAAAGCCTAATGACCTGGGTGCAATTCCCCAGTACCCATGGAGATGTTATCGTGGGTTCAGTCTCTGGCTTTATTTTCATAACTCAAGAAAAGAAAAAGAGATGTGCTTGATACATAAAAATGCATGTATGCAAATGTATATAAGTTGTGTTTTCCTGTGAAATCCTAGAGGGAAAAAATTGATCTATTATTTCACACAGCTATAAGGGGGCTCAGTGAACTTGATCAGTATACATCACCTGCCAACATTGTGTTAACCCTCAGAAACATGAAGACATAGTTTCTGTCCTCAAGTTTATAATCATATAGAAGAAAGTGAATTCGTAAGCAATTGCAATACAGTGAGAAAGTTGCTGGGAAACATATGTGCAAGTTCCACGTGGGGGGAAAAGTAGCAAGAAAGGAACATGTTGCCTCACGGTGGTCCACAGATGGTAGCACTGAGGATAAAGTGACTCCCTCAGTTGACAAGAGGAAGTGGGAGAGAAGTCCAGGCAAGAGAAACCCCACTACGCAGATTCAGAGGACACAGGTCACTTTAGCTAAACTTAGGCACACATTCGGTTGAAGTGAACTAGTTTGGCCATTTTTTTCTATTTGTCAATGAACTATGCAATAGTAAGCATTTTTAAACATGAATAGATGAAATACATATATCTCTGAAGTTATCATTAACATCAAATATTGTATGTATGGATCAATCTTAATTTGTATCTAATTTAAAAATCAGGGGTAAATTTTTAGGTTTTTTTTTTTTTTTTTTTTTTTGGCCACTTATCGATCAAGGTACTTTCTTCCAAAATAGGATAAGTGCTTTTTGTGAATTAGCTCATATATCATCATCTAGTCATTAACTCTTTAGGGAAGGCACTACAATTTTTTTTAAACTTTTTATTTATTTATTTGAGAGCGACAGACACAGAGAGAAAGACAGAGAGAGGGAGAGAGAGAGAATGGGCGCGCCAGGGCTTCCAGCCTCTGCAAACGAACTCCAGACGCGTGATGAACAGGAAAATGTGCACACGTGTGCATGCGTGTCAGCATTAAATTTGTTGAGTATTCATTTCTGCCTTGAGTGTTCACTTTCTTTTTTTTTTTTAATTTTTTAATTTATTTATTTGAGAGCAACGGACATAGAGAGAAAGACAGATAGAGGGAGAGAGAGAATGGGCACGCCAGGGCTTCCAGCCTCTGCAAACGAACTCCAGACGCGTGCACCCCCTTGTGCATCTGGCTAACGTGGGACCTGGAGAACCGAGCCTCGAACCGGGGTCCTTAGGCTTCACAGGCAAGCGCTTAACCGCTAAGCCATCTCTCCAGCCCTCACTTTCTTTTTTTTTTTTTTTTTGTTTATTTTATTTATTTGAGAGTGACAGACAGAGAAAGAGGCAGAGAGAGAGAATGGGCGCGCTAGGGCCTCCAGCCACTGCAAACGAGCACCAGACACGTGAGGCCCCTTGTGCATCTGGCTAATGTGGGTCCTGGGGAAAAGAGCCTCGAACCGGGGTCCTTAGGCTTCACAGGCAAGCATTTAACCACTAAGCCATCTCTCCAGCCCCGAGTGTTCTCTTTCTTATCAACAAGAATCATTTGTATCTTTTCTATTTCTTTACCAAGCTTTACCTTCATCTATCCCTACCATGATGGTATTGAGAGCAAATTTCCTGGGTGTCAGGACCGTTAAGAAGGAAACATTAGTATCGTTACCTTACTCGTAGGTTCGTGGGTAACATGTCTACAACAGAAGACAGATTAACAAGCGAAAAGCCTGCAAATATACTTCATATAAGTTTTGTGTATTATGAAAGCTTAGTACAGCTTAAGCTTAATAAGCTTAGCTTAAGTAGAGGCCAACATGAAGAGAATCCTAGTTCCTTTTCTTTCTATTTTGAGACAGAATCTTCTTCTATTACCCATGCTGGCCTGTTACACACTCAAGTGATCCTCCTGCCTCAGCCTCCAAAGGCTGGGCATACAGATGACATGCTTAACTTTCTCTTGTGTACTTTAATGCCTAGTGTTGAGGAAGTATAGACAGTTGTGTGGATGACCAATGAGACAAGGAGGATGTGATTTAATGATAATAACCTGGGAGAGGCTATGAACAGTCAACCTGGGTTCTTTTCTGCACCCGTTACTTGAGAGATAAAGATGGTTCTTCCTTTAGTGCTGAGGGAGGGCACCTCTGCAGTGTGAGCCTCACAACCTGCTTCAGGGGAAGGTCAAAGTTCTCCTAACCTTTGGTTCAAGGTGATGAGGGTGGAAGAAGTAGAAAAGAACCTTCTTGCTTTAGCTCTTTTCTCAATTGCCATGGTGCCTTACTGGGGTCAGTATGTCTTGAATTCTGTCAATGGTAACATAGTTTTCCCCATTATCTGAAATAGATGTTTTGGTGCTTAAAATAATTGCTATGCTTTGGCTGGAAAAAAATAAAAAAGCACTTCAAGTACCTATTGATTAGATGCTTTCTGTTGTTTTCTCAGTTATTTTCAAAATAGCCTTTCCAAATTGCATATTTCTGATTTTTTAATTTATTTTTTAATTAGTTTTCTATTCAGCAAATACAGGCAGTTTGGTACCATTATTAGGCTCATCCATGACCTACCCCCTCCCCATCGGCCCCTCCTTGTTGAGGTATATGGGTCATGCCTTGTGGAGTTAGCCCACAATTATTGGTACAATAAATGTCTCTGCATATCCTGACCCAACATGTGGCTCTGGCATTCTTTCCGCCCCCTCTTCTGCAAAATATCCCTGAGCCATGTTGGGTTCATTTTTGGTCTGCTTCAGTGATGAGGTGTTGGGGGCCTCTGAGGCTCTGGCTCTCTGATTTGGTAGGAGTTGATTCTTCTAATACAGAAAAATTTGGGACAAAATAAAAATATATTGAACAAATGGTGCATGCCTATTTCATGATAAAAAATTACATGAATATTTTCATATGTCTCTTTCACCAGTTATAGGTAGTTATCATCAGTTCTAGCTAATCCTTTGGGTAAGGGTTCCCTCTACCTTCTTATCATTTTCCAAACCAGTTCATTTTTCACTATGTATTATAACTAAGTTTACTCTTTGTTGACTTAAAATACATTGTGCCAACCAGATTTTATTTAAATCTTTTTTTTGGGAGGGAGGGGTCCCCAGAGAAATGGAAGAAACTTCCAACCCTTTGTAAGAAATTTTTTTTCGCAGTTACTTTCGAACGGTAACATCTTCATAAGAGAATTTGGCTATTTTGTACCTTCTAAATGAAGCCTATGTTGCATGTTTTGAATGCATGGTCCCTAGCTGGGACATTGTTTGGGGAAGTGACAGAACCCTTAGGAGGTGGAGCCCAGCTGGCAGACGTATGTGATGAATCTCTGAACGTGGCACCTTACCTCTGCTCCCTGAGGGCTTTGTGCTTGCTTGTCTGATGCGAGGTGAATAGTTTCTACCACACACGCCCACTGCCATAAGCTGAGGTTCTCTGCCATGCCTTCCCCACCAAGATGCACTGAAACAATGACACAGACAAATCTTGTCCTTTAAATCGTGTGGTTTTGCATGTCCTCAATCCCAGCACTCAATAGGCTGCGGTTAAAGGATTGCCATAATTCTGAGGACAGCCGTGGGCGGGCCGGGGGGGCGCTGTGTTGCGGGGGGGTGGAGGGTGGCTACAGAATGAGTTCCAGGTCCTGCACTAGCGTGAGACCCTGCTTTAAAAAACCAAACAAAATAAAAAATTGTGACTAAACTCGTTGGTTAACAATGAACTTTCATGTTTCATCTCTTCTTTGCCTGCTTTCTTCCTCCTTCGTTTCTTTTGAACAATCCACCAGTTGGGGGAATTGCATTCTGTGTAATATGTGTGTGTTCCTTTTAAATGAGAACTACTAAATATTAGCAGATAATAATATCATACAAGCATGCCCTGAGTCAAATATTCATAAAAAGTCAGATACTGTTTAAGCAAATGATTAAAAGTGCTATTAAGTGTTGGTAACAATGAAAATGACATTCACTTAAATTGTTTGACCAAGAAAAAAATCTGAACAAAAGTATATTATGAATTTATTGACTTGAAACAACCCAAGGAACAAATTTTTCAAGCCATTTTTTAATCTCTTCTATCAGTACATGCTTAAAGAATGAAAATGCATTAGAAATTTGGATAACAACAATAATCAATCTCATATTTATCAAGCATCTCTCCATGTACTGAGCATGGTTTCTCAGGGAATGATTTTGTAAGACACCACAGTGAGAATGAATAACTCTTTTTATATTTTAGATAGCTTGTCAAATTACAGGTAAATGATGTCAAAGATATTCGAAAATAGTTTCCCAGATTTTGCTCCTATAATAAAATAATCACAGAAGTTCTTCCTTACCATCCAAGCAGATGGCTCTAATGACTTTCTTGCCTTAGTTAATTCATTTACAAACAATACAGACAGGTTGGCAAATGTGTACCGAGAGAGAGATGTTTTGAGAGAGAGATGTTTCTGTTCATAAATGCTCCCAAAGTTTATTTTGTCCATCATTACTGGAAAATGGTGTTTACCTAAGTGAAATTATTTGTGTGAAACAGCCCTGAGACAGTGCTGTTATAATAAATTACCTGTAAAGTGAATGAACATCACCTAGCTAACGTGGTTGTGGAGGCACAATTGACCTCATGGAAAAAGTGAGCATGTCTAGGCTGCCTAAATTATAAGTTTATGAGCATATGTCCTTTTCTATTTAGGGACTATGTTCATTTGGTTAAGTTTAATGTATCCTTTAGAAAGCATAGAATATAGTATATGTAATATCAGTAAATTCTGAATCATAAAGGTTATAGTAAATAAAATTTTATTTGACTAACACAAATATTAAGGAAGAGACTATTAACTTTCAGTACATGTTTTTATGATTCACCTAAATAAAACAATTTATTCAAGATTTTTGAGTCTACTAAAACATTTGCATAACTTATTATCATTGTTTTTAAGCTATTCTTAATCTCTTGTTTTAACCAGACAAAGTTATAAGTAAATACACATGTATACTTATTTGGCAATGCAAGCAAATTTCTGAAAACCAATTTTTTTGGTAAAGGTTTATTTTTACAAAAGCTGTAGGTCGTTTTTTTTTAATGAATATATTTTTGGCCCCAAGACAGAAGGTGATTGGAGATTTTAATCTTGTCCATACTAGATATTACAGACAGATCTGGGGGATAAATATTCCTTTACAGAACAAGCATTTATCACTTATTGATGTGAGTAATGTTTCCAATTAGACCACATAAGCCTTGTTTGCTTTCTTAACTGATCTTACTTAAGTTAAAATATATTTCATGATTTTTGATTGATGGTTTGCCAGATAAACCATTTAAGAGGTAGCAAGGATAGACAAGGTGTTGAGATGCCTCTGACTATAATAAATAACATGAGATACGTGTTAAGAAAACTGTGAAATTAGATATTGAAGAGCATTGATGCTTGGGGTAGTAGATGCTTTGATTTAAATTGGAATTATAAGCAAAAGAAAGTTGCTCTCTAAATTGCTCAGAACAAGGAAAGTTACAGGTAGTACTGGTGATGGCCTCTCATCTATGTTTGTGAGGTTGGAAATAATCTAATAATTGTTTAAATAACTTTCATGATTCTAGAGAAAGTCATCATTCATGGAGCAAACATGTTGAACTCCGTGTTTATACTTCAGACTTCTAAAGAAGCTAAACTGGAAAAGCTAATAATAAGTCATGATTCTAATTTTCTCCATGAATATAACAGTATAATTAAAATACCCCCCAAAATGTACTCTAAGCACGAATGTACCAACCAAAAAAAAAAAAAAAAAGAAAAAAAAAACCCACCAGCTGGCTTTGTATAAGTAATCCCTGTGAGATTTCATTGAATTGTTTCATCCCAAATCTCACATCCTTTCATAAGTAACTGTATTTTATTAAAGTTTACAATTTTTTTGGCAATTTAGATTACTCAAAACATGTTTGACTTTATTTTTCATATGGATTTTAAATAGAATTTCTATGTGTGAATTTTGAAAAACATTGTTTGTTAAATGGTGCATTAAAGCTATGGTTGCTTCAAAAAAGAAATCAGTCTATTTGTCTTGGTGGCACTTATAACTTCATTTTGAATATGATTTTTGAGAAAAAAATCTCCCCACCTTCTAAAAAAATAATCACTCATTGTTTGGGTTGCATCTACAAACTTCAATTTGAATATAACTGTTTAGGATAAAGTCCTCCCCACATTCTAAATGCTTTAGCTGGAAAAATGCATTCACTCTGAGATATTTTCTAACGTTCATAATTATTCTAAAACTAATCATTAAGCATCCAATGTGTATATGAGGTATTGTTCCAAGTACTGAGAACAAAATGCTGCATAAAACAATGTCCTGAAGAAATTCAATTCAAATCTTTTTTTATTATAAGCTTTTATATTACCACTTAAATTATAAAGGTATATGAGGTTTTGCAATTTATCAAACCCCTTTACTTAGTATGGCAAGTGAGGTATGACCTGCCATTTCCAAACACTGCATGTACCCAGTAGTGGTTGTTTTAATGTCAAGATTGTCAGATGGAATGTGATGTATGGAAATTCCATGCTTTCAAAATGTTTTATCATACTTCATCCAGAGAAAACATAATCTTACAAGAGCAGCCTCTCTCTGTAGGGAAATATTTAAAGGAGCAAGATGAATTCAATATCAATTTAATATCATGTTGTGATAGTGAACCAATATTTTAAAATCTTGACTTTGACACCCACAGTGAAAATTGTAGTTAGTACCTAGGAGGTAGCGGTGAGGAATTCTCGGCTCTTGGAATTAAGGCTCCCCTCTGAGAGTGAAATGAGACACAATCATCACAGCACAATTGAGGCCAGCTGTCTATTGTCTATCAAAGAGACGAAAGTAAAGCGATAACCTGGCCGAAGTGTCTACAAACACCGAGCAGCACATTCCCACTACTAGGGAGTTGAGTGGCTGCCTTAGCCTGACTAAACTTACCACATCCTCAGTGGTGTTGTATCCTGGCTATTACAGAAATGTTATTGTGAAAGAACTTAAAATATGCTATTATGAAAGAACTTAAACAAAAGCAACAGCAAACCATTAGCTTATGAGTTTTGAATATTCTACTTGGTGAGAACACACCAACCTTGTTTATCAAGGAGTGTCCTGGTTGGCAATTTCATTGTATGCCTACAATAAGATAAGCTATGGCTATGTCTTGATCATTTTTTTTTTTTTTTGAGGTAGGGTCTCACTGTAGCCCCTGCTGACCTGGAATTCATTATGCTCAAATTCACTGCAGTCTTCCTTCTTCCTACTCCTGAGTGTGGGGAACACAGGTGTGCACCAGCATGCTTTGTTGGTCACATATTTTTTAGGTATGCTCTGTCTCTTCAGAAGCTGAAAAAGACTAAACTGAGCTGAGACTGTGCACAGGGACTTAAGGTTAAACTACAGAGAGGAAAAAAATCAGTCTAGATAAGAATCCCACAGGATATAACCTGTAGGCCAAAGCTGGCTTATAATTGTCAAGAAATTATTAGGACTTTCCTTCCCAGTTCTGTGTGAATATAGACCTGTTTTACATGTTGAGCTGTCTATGCATGCATATGCCTATGGCTGTATCTTTGCATGCCCCGTGCATCAGGACCATAACTAACTCTTCCACATGTGATGCTGTCTTTTATTTAATTGTTTAATACTTATCATTATTTATGTATTTATTTAAGAGAGAATGAGAGAGAGAGAGAGAGAGAGAGAGAGAGAGGGAGGGAGAGAATGGACATGCTAGGACCTCTAGCCACTGTAAACGGGCTCCAGATGCATGTGCCACCTTGTGCATCTGGCTTACATGGGCCCTGGGAAATTGAACCTGGGTCCTTTGGCTTTGTAGGCACACACCTTAACCACTAAGCCATTCCTCTAGCCCCTGTCTTTTATTTTGTACCTGGATCTTCATCAGACCAGGTCCTCAAGGTACTTCCTCAAATGGAAATTCTGAGCTCACAAATTTGTTTGGGAGAAATTTTTAAAAAATACTATTTTGAGGCTATTTGTGATTCCATTCCATAATAATGCTCTGGGTACAGATGCAATAGGCTTCCTCATCCTCTAGAAAGCTCACTTCTAAAGGTGGTGCTTGTATAATCTCTAGGCCAAGGAAGATCTCATCTCTGGGAAAAGCAGTCAGGGAGGGATATGTATGTACCTTAGTGACTATTAACATTTTGTTGTATCTCATATTCTCTCCCCTTATAGCCTCTTTGTCCAGTGAATTAGGTGTAGGTTGGAGAGACCCTGATTTCACCTTTCTTACACATGTGTACTAATGAGGCTATTGGAATAATCTCCACTCTCTGTGATAAAGACCATTTCATAGAGGTTCATCCCATTAAACTCTCTCATAGTATGCCTCTGATCTAAAAGATGTTCATTTAGGAATTAATCTAGGTCATGGAAGCTGGTGGATCTTGTTGAGTGTTTGGGGAATATGGGGAATTTGATCAGCCTCTCACCCTTTCTTTTCTCTCTCTCTCTCCCCCTCCATTCCTTCCCTCTCTTTTCTCTTCCCTTCCCTCCCCTCCTCTCCCCTCCCCTCCCCTCCTCTCCTCTCCTCTCCTCTCCTCTCCTCTCCTCTCCTCTCCTCTCCTCTCCTCTCCTCTCCTCTCCTCTCCTCTCCTCTCCTCTCCTCTCCTCTCCTCTCCTCTCTTCTCCTCTCCTCTCTTCTCTCCTCTTCCCTCCCCTTCCCTCCCCTCCCCCCCTCCCCTCCCCTCTGTTTAGCAATAATTTACACTGATCGAAAATCATACAAATCTAGAGCTGCTCCTTTGTAGACAGACAGATTCCCTATAATACCATGACTTTCATCTCACCTTGAATGTAAGCTATTAATTCCTATTTTGCGTGTGAATCTTTGAACTATGTCATTCTCATTATGGTGAACGTCTTGGAGGAAAAAAAAAAAAAAACAGCAAGCCTCTGCATGAAGAACTGCGAAATTCGTTCATGGGTAACAACAATCTGGTCGTTTATCTAACACAGTGCCTGCAAGAATGATGCAAAAGTTCAAAATCTAGGCGAATGAGGAAAAAAAAAATCTAACAGTTCTGAAGGAGAGGTGCCTTCTGATTTTGTTTAGTGGAAGACAGGTCGGACACCAGCTGTAATCTGAGTGGGGCTAATTTAACCTGAGTCTGTATGTCTGGTGTCAGAAAAGCAGCTGGACCTTGAAGAAACCCTAGTCCAATGCAGTAAGGTAGGCGTGATGGTGTCATGTGGCACAGAGAGGCTTTGGTTTGCAGTTTCTCTATGGAATGAATGCTATGTGGCACCCATGTGCTACTTGGCATTCAAATGCTAACTTCCTGTTTTCACAGCTCCCTGTGTTCTTGTAAACAGGGAATTTCAGTGAGGACAGCCAGAGCAACTAGGGTGGAATAGCTTTAGAGTCAATCAGACAGCTGATTGACTGCTATAGAACATTCTGGTACAAGTTGACTAAATTCACAAGGAACCATTTTACCAGCAGCATTCTGTCATTAGGAAAACTTCGGGGCTTCCACGTGGCCATCTGGTGCAGGAGGTGTTTTGAACCATGGTCTCTGGGTAACTTGTCTGGGGATCTCACCAGTTTCCTCCAGGCTGCGTTCTCCTGCCCCACACTCTGGAGGGCAACACTTTTGCGCATAAAAGAGATCTTGGTAACACTTCCCACAGTGTACTTCTATGCCAAGAAACACAGACTTAAAAGTTAATTACGGTGTGTTTATAAATTTAGGTCACACCCTGAAACAATGAGGAGAAACAAAAACTAGGAAAAGAAATAACAGGGTTAAAAATACAAGCTAATCATTTTGTGACTATAACCTATCTTTAAACATAAAAGAAGTGTAAATTATTCTTTCAAGGAGGGTGGGACTTTGTACATTGCATGTTTTTGGTAATGTGCAAGTGTGTGTAGTGGTGTATGTGTGTGACATGTATATGTGGTGTGGTGAGTCTGTATAAATAGTGTACACATGTGTGTGTGTGTGTGCAGATGAGTGTGGTTAGTACACGCTTTTTCTAGAAGAGCATGTTGGGTATCTTCTTATATTATTCTTTCACTTTATTTTGTTGAGATGGAGTCTTTCAGTGAATCAAACTAGGGCTGCTGCTTTTGGTCAGACGAACTGACCAGTGAGTCCCAGAAATTTTCCTGTATCCATCTTCCAAAAGACTGGAGTAACAGGCATGAACAGACACATGTACCTTTAAAAAACTATTTTATTTATTTAAGAGAGAAAGGGGGAGTGTGATGGGGAATGGGATTGCCAGGACCTCTAGCCACTGCAAATGAAGTCGTCCAGACACATGCACCACAATGTACATCTGGCTTACGTGGGTTCTGGAGAGTCAAACCTGGGTCCTTAGGCTTCACTGGCAAGTGCCTTAACCATTAAGCCACCTCTCCACCCAACACACCTAGATTTTTTTTTTTAAATTAAGAACATATTATGTTTGGCCATGTCATGTATTGGTACCATCTTTTTCTTTCTTCCTGCCCCCATTCCACAGGGATCCCTCCTCAGTGGGGCTGCTGGAATTTCCCCATGCTGTTATTTTATGGGTTGTGGGAGCAGCATCAGTTGTCGGGGTGAAGCAGTTCCTCGGGCATGACGGCCCAGCCTGTGGCTCTTACAATCTTTCTGTCCCTTCTTTCCCAAAATTCTCTGAGCCTTGGTGGGTATGTTTTAAGTCTACTTCAGTGATGAGCTCTTAGGAGCCTCTGGAGCTCTGCCTTGGTATGTGTTGAGTATCTTCAGCGTCTGTCTCCTTCAATTTGGGGCTGCTTGTCAGGCTCACCAGAGAAGCAGCACTTTATTTAACTTTAAACATAATTTCTATGGATACAGCATGTGTTGGTACCCTCTTTGCCCTCATTCTTGCCCCCATTCCACTGGGGACCCTCCTCAGTGGGGTTGCAGATACTCCTCATGGGATTGTGGGTTATGCGTTGTGGGAGCAACAGTCACTTTTTTTTTGGGGGGGGGCAATCCATCTGGGCATCATGTCTCAACCTGTGGCTCTTAAAATCTCCCCCTCCTTCTGCAAAATTCCCTGAGCAGTGGCGGGTAACCCTCTTGCTTGTCTCGGGAATGCCTCTGTGGTTTCGCCTGGGCCTTGGCTGAAGTGTGGGGTGGTTTATCTCCTTGGATCTCGCTACCATCCGAAAAAGAAAAACAGATTCTCCGACAGAGAGCAGAGTCAGCATAGGTTAAACTGGATAAGCGTTACTAATTTGGAGAGGGTTGGATGTATGTAATCCCCACCAAAGACTAGTGGGAGCTTGACGTTGAGGAACATAATTTTTATCTCCATATGATTCAGACCTGGTTCCCAGGTGCAGATGCAAGTTCCTTTCCACTGAGCAGATCTCTTAGCAAATCAGAAAGCCATCGATGACCCACCAAGGCTGTGTGCCACCAGCGTGTGCCTCTTGTCAGGCTGCTTGTTTCTAAGTAGCTTAGACCCCTGCTGGCTGTCACCATCGTTGGCCGCTTTCCCCAGCACCTCGCGTAGTGCTTTCTAGCACTAGACCGGCTGTCTGGTGTCTGGCTCTCTTCCGGATTCTAGCCAGGCCTCTCCATGTTCTGTGCCAGCAGGATATCATGCCTAGCTTTCTGTGCAGGTGCTGTAGCTCAAACCCAGGTGCTCTTGTACCCTCTTGGTTTCTCATGCATGCACAGTCATCACTGTTATCCACTGAGCCATCTCCCTAGTCCCGCACGTTACAGTTTTACTTCATTTCACCTCATTACTATTTAGACATCTCTCTCTCTCTCTCTCTCTCTCCATTCTTTTCCTGAAAGGTGTTGTTTTCTTTTTCTAGTATTTTCAGAAGGCTCACTTGTAGAAGGCTCCTTCCAGTAGCCAAGAAGCTACCAATTCAAATTTAGTGAATTCTCTCTTTTAAAAAAAAAAGAGAATCACTAATATAAAAAACTCAACAGCTGGGCGTGGTGGCACACATCTTTAATCCCAGCACTCAGGAGGCAGAGGTAGGAGGATCACCGTGAGTTCGAGGCCACCCTGAGACTACATAGTGAATTCCAGGTCAGCCTGGGCCAGAATGAGACCCTACCTTGAAAAAACAAAAACAAAAACAAAAAAACAAACAACAACAACAACAACAAAAAAACACAACTCAACAGGGTCACTCCATTTTAAAACATACTGAATGTCTTATCAGTAATGGTAGCCATCAAAGAGCTGGATTGAAGGGGAGGTAATATAGAAATGAAAGCAGCTGGATTTATGGATGTGACAATATCAAGTACAGTTCAGAAAAGTTAACACTTCCCATATCCAAGCTTCTCATATTTTAACAAGTAACAACTTGACCTCTAGTTGAACTTTCAGTACTTTGAATTAGGGACTATGGATATTATATCTGAGTTGTATGGATGGGAAAACAGAAATTATTGGGACATGGTGAAGTGGTTTTTATCTAGAGTAAGAGATATCTATTTTTGAAGTATTCTATTTTGTGCCATGCGTAAAAATATCAACTTTAGCATATTTGATGTGAGCCTTGCAAATAAACATTTGAAACTTGAGGGCTTTGAAAAAAATATTTCTCTCATTTGCATTGCCTGCTCTTCACAGGTTGGCAGGGAGGTCATTGCACTTATTCAGGGTCTCAGACCGATGGCGATATTTCCTCTGCTTCTTCAGTTATCCATGTACTACCCTCCACTATTATCCACTACACGTTTCATTAACCAGGTCAAGTCAAAAAATACGGAGACTTATAAGTTTGCTTTGTGTTTCGAGGGAAGAAAAGTGAGAACATAATTAGAAACTTCTTAATGTTCACCATAATCTTACCATAATCTTTATCATCTTGATACTTTTGATAGGGAGGTTAACTGACTCATCAAAGACAATTTACATTTTCCCTGAGGTGTATTTTTTTCTTTCAATTTTGTCACTACACAGTCTCTTATTCCCTAATTAATAGTTAGAAGCTTGAATTGATACTTTTGATATTAATAAACATTACAACTAATTGTTATATAGATTTTCTTAAAATAAAAATAAATGACCTGAATCAAAGTCCTGAAATAAACAATATGAGCAAGGCCACGCGGAACTTTCATCATATCGTCTCTAGTCATCTGTTTGTTGGCTGTGATTATTACTTAAGTAGAGGGAGTTGAGAATTATTGATTTTGACTCATAATTTTCCATCCTATCACTATTATTTCTGTTGTGCTGACTTTTGCTGGGGAAGCTGCGGAGAAAGTTCTGATTACCCCAGATAGGGAACCGATGGCAGACCAAAGTGATGATCCCATCAAAGACCATCTTGGTGAACTCTGAGGTTATTTCACTTATGGGAGCATCGGTGAGCGGGAGGTTACAGATAGGCATGTGGGCGACCGCACAGTAGCTGTATTACTTGCATTTTTCTATCCTACCATGGCCAATGACCTCATAGAAACGTCATCACAGGGTCCCTGCCTTTCAGTTAACTTTCTACTTCTTGTATACTCTGGCATATCCCAAGACTAATTTTTGCTGGAGGAAGATAGGGAGGATCGTCCCTAGCTCCATCACTATTACCACTGCCATTACCATAGACCTGGCTATCACTACATTCTGTTCATGGCTATGGGGTGAAGGCAATCTTTCCTCCAAAATGACAATGTGATGGTCATATTGTTATGTCAGGGGGGAAAAGCATAGTACGACAGCTGCAAAGACTAATGTAACAAATGAAAATACGTCATTGATAAACCTAAACCAATAGGACATATAAAGAATGCACAATTAGTTATTCAAAGAACTAGGCAAATAAATTTGATTTTTAGAGAGATTCAGAGACTTCTAGGGAAAATATGGTGTTACTCTCATTTAAAACAAACCTTATAACTTATCTTTTCTAAGTTACTTCTTCCCTTGTCATGTATTCCGTGAGAAACAACTTAAAGCGTGAAAGGTTTGTTTAGGCTCTCAATTTGAGCTCATGGTGGCCCATAGCTACAGTAACGGGCTGTGGGAGATCGTCCATCTCTGGGAGGATCCAAAAGCAGGGATAAGAGGGGATGCTGGTGCCTAACTGGCCTTCTCATTTTACCCATGCCAGGACCCCAGTGCTTGGGATGGTACAGTCTTCTCTCATTCAAGCTGGCTCTCCTTCCTCAGTTAAACCTCACAGGGAATGCCTTACATGGTTCTTTTACTAGATTCCATATCCATATCCAGTTGAGCTGACAACGATGATTAACCAACACACATCTGTGTCAAAGGATCTGGGTTCATAAAATGTTCTACCCCTAAGAAAAAATGTTCCAATGTCTAAGTAATATTTGTTCAATAGAAGGAAAAAAATCAAAGGAGATTTTTTTTTTTAACCACAGAATTTTGAAAAAAAAAATTCAGTTAATTGAGCAACTGACTCATTGTGAGGGCAGTGAGCTGTTCTCTCCAGCCCCCGGATGTACACCCTGTGCTTGATGACTGCTTTGTGATGAATTGCTGTGTCACCCTAAGCTTCATATGTTGAAACCAAATCACTACTGTGAGAGGATGACAAGGGGAGCCATTCCTGAGGTGATTAAGTCACGAGCATAGAGCCATTGTGGACAGATGGATGGTCTTATAAAACAGTTCTATTACTCAGTACACCATACAAGCGCACATCAAGAAGTTTTCATCCCCCAAAGTGTTGCCTTGATCTTGACTTTTCAGCCTCCATAACTGTGAGAAACAAGTTGTTATCTTCAGTTTATGGGATTATGTTACAGGAGCCCACAAGGACCAAAATAGATTTATACTTATTGCTTCCTTTATCTCTTTCTCCAGATGGGTGGTATTGAAGATCCATCATAGTACAAGTATTAACTTGAGAGCATTTAATCAGTTTTCATGATTTGTTTTTGCATACCAGAATATAATGACTGGACATGGACTTGAGTTGTCTGCTGATGGGATGGAGTGAGACTGTCTTTGTTGTCCATGGGATTGTTGCATGATCTAATTACAGGCAGCCTTGAATGTTTATTTGGAGAGAGTGGCGTGAGTGAATGCTAGCAACCAAGGAGCAGAATGCAATAAAGTCATTTTTATTTTGATCTGCTGCCTAGAAATTCTGCAAGGAAATACTCTTTCCTATTCCTTTTCCTCAGTCCACTTGACTTGAATTTACTGGTGATTCCTACTCCCATTTTCCATTGCCAACATGAACAAGAGACCTATTAAGAGGGAATAAGGTAGCTTTGTTAGGGAGTTAGGGTGACTGGGCTCCTAAAAGTAAAAAGCAGGAATGTCTTTGGGTCTATCTGACAGTTTCTGCTTTGCTAGAGATGAAGGTATGATCTGACTTCTTAAATCTTCTCTAGGTATGTTCCCCGCCCCCCCCAAAACAACCTGAGCCCCTCCTGGGAGGGAGGTCCCCTTTCCTAGAATTTGTTTTTGTTTTTAACTGAATAAGTCAATTTGTTAATATAATTGACTCAGGCATCTGCAATAGTGACTTCAACCTCCATTCCTGCCTCAGTGCTGATAGAAGTGATCTGCTTAACAATCTCAGAAGGACTTTGAAGATCAACGAATCCCTTGTGGAGCATCATCTGGAAGCGATCCCATGTCTTGGAACTCTCACCTCATGGTGTGAGGGTGCTTGTCCTTGGCACCTCTGATCAAGTCAGCACAGCCCATCTCCAGAGTTCATGCTGTGGCTGGTGATCTGGAGCCTGCGGATGGCCACCTCCAGTTCCACAGGTGTCTTCCATATCTTTTATTTAATTTAATTTGTAAAAGCTTTTTTATTTTATTTATGTATTTATTTATGTATTATGAGATGTATGTGCCACCATGTGCATATGGCTTATGTGGGAACATAGGTCCTTAGGCTTCACAGGCAAATGCCTTAACCACTGAGCCATCTCTCCAGCCTGTTCTCTATATCTGTAAAGGTCATGGCTGTGTGGCTCAGCTTCTTGTCGGTAAGAGTGAACAAGGGCGTATCAGGAGCAGGAGCAGGAGCAGATGATTAATCAAGGAAAGTGGTGCTATCCTCCTGACCAAAACAATTGGTTTGATAATGACAGTAACAATTAAAAGTCAAATGCTGTGATTAGGGTTATCAGGAAACTAAAAAAAAAAAAAATCAGGCAGATATGATCATTTCTGTGAGATTGTCATGAGCACAATGTAAGTCTCTAGCTTTTGGTGGCCTTTGTCCCTTTCACACTAAATACCACAATTTCTGATTTCCATAATTGCATATAAGGTAGGGTCTCGCTCTAGCCCAGGCTGACCTGGAATTCACTATGTAGTCTCAGCCGGCCTTGAACTCGCTGTAATCCTCCTACCTCTGCCTCACGAGTGCTGAGATCAAAGGTGCGCTAAATCATGCTTGGATACATGTATGATCATTGTTCCTATTCTATGAGATTGTTATGAAGAAGACTTAAAGAGACGATGCTTACATAAACATCAATCCATGGCTTTGCCTAGCTTGGAATAGATATGCATAAAGTGTTAGGTAATTTCTGATATCTAATGAGTTGTATTTCTATGAAATATTGCTTACCTGTATTGTAGTATTTTACTGATGTGCAGTTGCTAATTATTACTATATTTGGATTATTCAATATTTGATCAGAAATCACTACAAAATATTATGTCTGTGACATATAAAGGATATGTGTGTCATACACAGTGAACTCTTGTACTTTAGTAGAGAATATTTCTTATATATGCTCATGTTGACTCTAGGATTTGCAGGTTTACGTACTCTTCAACATAGCTCTAGTAGGTTGATTTGTATTTCCTTTAAATACTTCACCATCAGTTCATCAGTAGCAGAAGTGGCATTGTGTGATCAGGGTGCCCTGTGCTCTGTATGGTGCTGGTATTTTCACACATTCCAATATTTCACCAGTGAGACACATCAGAGAATAGGAACTTAACTCTGTGCAGAATTTTATTTCTATTAAGAAAGGTTCACTTCCAGGCAACTTTATTCTACTTCTTCAGCACCACAAAGCACCATTGCCTTGCTTTCTCTTGACTGAAAATGTAACAGATTAGGTGGTGGTAATGATTATCAATTCCATACCTGTCATTAAATTCAAATGACCATGTCAGCGACCTGGGTAACATCCGAGACATAATTAGTCTCTTCATTGTTCTTGAAGTATGAGGCAGAGTCAGTTTCTACTGAACTCTAACATGAGTGACAATTTTCAGGCATAATTTAAACTGTGATCCCAAGGCACACAGCTTTCAACATGAAGGCAAAATATTAGCTCTTTAGTTAGATTCTTTTGGAGAAACACTGTGGCGGAAACCAGAAAAATCTGTCAAGGAAACATTCATTCCAATACTTTCTGTAATTTACATGTTACTTCTGCAATCTGAAGATGTTTATTGGAGTTTTTCTTCCTTTGTGCATCCCATGATTTTCAAATAAATGTTTAGTTCAAGAAATGTTTGCAGGGCTGGCTCCGTGGGTAAGAGCCCTTGGTGCGCAAGCGCGAGGACCCGAGTTTACGCCGTAGCATCCTGGCATGCTCCAGCCCCGTGTTGAGTCAGGGTGAACCGGAAGCAGGACTGGGACTTGCTGCTCATTCAGTCTGGCTGAGAAAGGGCAGCTCCAGGTTCAGTGAGACTGTCTCAAGGAAGCAAAATGGAAGAGCAATACATGAGAACACCCAGCTCTACTTTGGCCTCTGCATGCGTTTTCACAAGATATTCACACCTACACACACACACACATGCACACACACACACACTCATACCCATGCATGCAATCACACAAGCACATATGTATACATATGCTATATGTATACATATACATATGTATATGTATACATATGTACACATATGTATACACACAAAAAGTATTTAAAAAAACATTTTTATTCTTTATGCTGGCCATGTAAAAAATGTAGGTGACTTAGATTTTAAGTGGATGATTCATTTATAGTTAATTCTCTTTTATTTTACTTTCAGGTTTACTATTTCAGCTTGGATTTGCTGATCCAAATTATGGCATTAGAATTCCCTTAACAATAGCCTAATTTGGACCATAAAAGCTACTGGATTCATGAAGTGTTGATTAGAGTGATCTCAGAGACTCACCAAACTAACAATTTCTCAAACATTTTGACTGAAAAAACAAACAAAACAAAACAAAACAAAAGCAAAATTACTTTTCAGTGGAAAATGAAGTTTTCAAAAAAAATTTATTTATTTATTAGGGAGAGAGGAAGAGACAAAGAGGCAGATTGAGAGAGAGAATAGGCATGCCAGGGGCTTTAGCCACTGAAAATGAACTCCAAATGTACGTATGCAGCACCTTTGCATCTGGCTTACGTGGGTACTAAGGAATCGAACATGGGTCCTTAGGTTTTGCAGGCAAGTACCTTAAATGCTAAGCCATCTCTTCAGCCCCAAACAAAAGTTTGAGAGCTTATGCAGGACCTGAACTTTGAAAATAATTAATTTCAATTGTCATATAACACACATTAAATAAGCAGGTGTTGTAGTCAGCTTTTACATTGCTGGATGAATATCCAAACCAGGTGTAGTTTAGGGAAGGAAGGGATTTAGTTCAAGCTCACAAACCCAGGGAAGTTCTGTTAATGGCAGAAGAGACTTGCTCCAATTCACAAATCCAAGGAGAGAGAGAGAGAGAGAGAGCTCTACCAGCCAACAAATACCCCAAAGCACCAAGCACCAAACCTGCAAAAGCAAACAGTCCCTCTCCCACCAGAACTCAAGCCTCTCTTGAGTCCTTTGGGCTGGAATTCAGGTCCCCCCGTGACATACCCCTTGTAGCAGGAGTTGGCCTGCAAGGGGCTGAAGCTACAAACACAATTTTAATAAAACACTTGAGTCTATGGGGACATACATTCAAATTACCATACTAGGTAATACATACATGTAGGTTTAGATCGATACATTGTCTGATAATATAAAATATTTAACTACAACCTTCAGAGCATAAATAATGCATTGAAATAAATTTACATTTTTATATAAAGATGCGAATTTTAAAACTTGAATCTAATTTAAAAATTCTCACTTGTTAAAAAATAAATTTAATGCTCAAAGAGTGAATCATATTTGGTTTGGAGACTAAATGTCAGTTAAAACACCCATTTTAAAATTCATGTTATGGATATGAGAACAAGCTACTATATAACCAATCTAATGTGTAGAATTTTTGCTCTATACTTTAGCAAATTAATAACTGGTTTTCTTTCTGAATATTTTTTTACAATTTGTTTCTAATTGTATAAATAAGCAAAGACTTAAGCTCCTATTTGAAAGGTCTGCAAATAACATACATAAAGGGAAATGTTTCTTCCTAATTCAAAGCCGTATCTAATAATCATTAGATTAGGCAATGTTTGTCAAACTCAGTTTTGGAGTACTAAATATATACAAGAATTTTGATTTGATGAAGGGAAAATTGAACACAATTTGCAGAATTATATCATCATGGCCCTCGTTTGCTTATTGCATTTCAACATCAGTGTTCTTCATGCTTCCTGCCTTCAACAAATGCTCAATTATGGATATAAATTGCACAATATTTGACTGAAAATTTTAAAAAGCAATATGCTGCTCCAACTAACACATGCAACAAAGGATAGCGAGTGAAAATGTGCACGTCAAGACACATATGGAGGTTTTTAAACTTCACCTTCTAAAGATAATATTTCCCAAATATTTTCTGAACTTTTCATTTATGTAATCAACGTTGTAATAAAGATTAACATACTCTTTTATTGTGTAACTGTTAGAACGGTCAGCCAATGGTTGAAAAGTACCACTCCAGTCTTCACTTTCCCAGAGGGATCTCAAGACCTGATATGCCTTAGCTCAGTGATTAGGGGTAGTCAGACGTTCAACATATAGACCACCAGATTTACTTTACACTGTCATCATTGGTATTGGCTTTTAAATCATTATTTGTTATTATCATTGTGAATATATAATGAATATAGGATTCATATTATTTCTATTTGTAGCGAGTGTTAACAGTACAGACAGTTGAGATCCTCTCCTTTATATAACTATGTTCATTATCAACGTCTGCACTCTTGTAATTTCCTTTCTTCTGTGTGTCTGCCTCCATGTGTGGTGTGCCTGTGTGTATATGTGTGTGTGTGTGTGTGTGTGTGTGTGTGTGTGTGTGTGTCTGTATACACACATATACTTGTGGAGAAATTGATGTCAGTTGTCTTCCTCCATTTCTTTCCCCTTTATTTACTGAGACAGACTCTCTCATTTTAACACAGAGCTTGAAAGTTCAGCTAGTCTAACTAGCTAGCTTGCCCTGGGAATCACCTATCTCCACCTCCCAAGTGCTGGGATTATGGGCCAACCAAGCATCTACAGGGGTACGAGGTTCAAGCTCTGGTTTTCACACCCGCTGAGCCCTCAATCCAGCTCCCTCAGGTAAGTTTTGGAATTCAAAGTGGCCTTTCTTGACTTTTATTTTTCTCAATATTATTACAGGCTTTCTTCTGAGGAGCTGCGCTGGACTTTCTACATAACTTTGAATCCCAATTGTTTCTTTAACTTTTATCTTTTTTACATTAAAAAATCAAGTTGGAGGCTGGAGAGATGGCTTAGCAGTTAAGGTACTTGCCTGCAAAGCCTAAAGACTCACGTTATACTCTCCAGGTGAATCAGATGCACAAAATGATGCAAGTGTGCAATGTTGCACATGTGCACAAGGTGGTGCATGCATTAGGAGTTCAACTGCAGTGGCTGGAGGACTTGGCATTCCAATTCTGTCTGTTTCTCTCCCTCCCTCTCCCATTAAAAAAAAAGCAAAATGGCCAGTCTATTGGACATGCCTCAAAAAATTAAAAAAAAAAAAAAAGAGGGAAAGAAAAAAATCAAGTTGGAACTTCTCACACTGACTTGTTCAATTAATAATTAAAGTTAGCCTACAAAGTAATGGGTTTCATTATATTTTCATACATATACATCACTATACTTTGTTTCTCACACTTTTTAAAAGAAAAAAACCTTGGCGATTTGGACTCAAAACTGATTCTACATTACAAAGAGTGAGATATTGAAATATGAGAGTTACCTTTGTAGCTACTAAAATCTGCACGTACAACATCCCAGATTCATATACAGAATTGCACACTTCTATTCTCACCTTTATTTGTTTTGTACTATATGTATCAAAGCTCAACAAGAAGATAGAAATCATCAAATATTGAAAACAGAGACGAATACACGGAATGGTTTATACAGTTGATGGCAGTATCCATCAGAGGCTGGGCCTGCAACTCAGTGAGCCCTCTGCTGTGTCCTGACACCAAGAGTCGGTGGAGGGTCAGGTGATCTGCAATCCAGAACCTAGCAGGACTGCAGAGTCTGCACTGCCTTTGTTGAAGAGATGGAGTGATGAGTGAAGGCGCCTGAGGCAGTGAGGGGAAGAGGTGCATCTCTGCTAGTGTCTTGCTCTTGTTTCCCAGTTTACCAAGCTAAAGTAGCAGTTCCCATCTAGTCTCTTGTTTCGAACTCTCTCACTGGGAAATGCTCCTGTAGTTCTGATTTAAGAGCTTGATTTTAGTAGACAATAAAAAAAAATATTGTTTCTGGAATTACAATGTGTTTTATGCAAAACATTTTCACGCATTTATTTTGACACAGTCCACACTTAACTCCATCAATAGATTGTATCATCCTCGAGGATAACAGCCACGGTTTCTTTTTCTTTCTTTCTTTTTGTGTGTTTTTACAGTTTATTGGTCATCTTAAACATTTGCAGCATTGTGGTAGATTAAGTCACCTCAGTCCGTCTTCAGTCCTTTGCTTGTTATCCAATCTCCATGTCACTTTTGCTGGCACCGACATTGGCCTTGGCAGTGTCCCTGACTTTCTTCACCCTGTCCTTGCGTTCCTTCTGCCGTTTCCTTGAGGTCTTCCTCTCATACAGGTCATGTCTGGCAAGTCTGTGTTTTGGTTCATTTTCTTTGCATAATCCAGGCAATCATAAATCATGCCAAAGCCAGTTGTTTTGCCCCCACCAAAATACAAAGATGACAACTGGTGTGGTCTTGTACATTTTGGCTAGTTTTTCCCGAGTTTCTGTCTTGGGTACTGTAGCCTTCCCCGGATGCAAGACGTTGATGACCATTTGTTTCCTCTGAAGCAGACTGTTGGTCATGAACTTCCTGGTCCAGATCATTACTGTGTCATTCATGATGGTGGTGATCCTCAAGCAGCAAAGGAGGGAAAGAAAAAGCCATGCTTTCATTTTTGATGCCTGGGATATCCTTTTATATATATGCCATGCCCCATGAATACACAGTTGTGAAAAACAGTCCATTAGTTCTCAAAATTAAAGAAAGCCTAAATGACAAAAATCAGAAACAGAAGAGCACATGTCCAAGGGAAAAACACCCGTGGAACATAGTTCAATACTTTTAGGCCATTTCTCCTCTTGGAGAGGTTTTGCTACCAATATTTTTGCTGCCCTCACTATAAGGAGTCTGCTATTAGCCCTTAATAATCTCAAATTTGAACATCTGAGGATTAGCACTGAAGGGAAGGGTCTGCATGTGGGTAATATAAAGGCTATAAAGTGTAGCTATTTTTTATACATACACACACAAAATAAAAATATTGTTTGTGTTATTAATTTTGGTATATTTGGTATGATTTTGTTAATGAGCCAAGAGTCAATGACTGCTTTCTTAATTAAAAATCATCAAGGGCTGGAGAGATGGCTTAGCGGTTAAGCGCTTGCCTGTGAAGCCTAAGGACCCCGGTTCGAGGCTCGGTTCCCCAGGTCCCACGTTAGCCAAATGCACAAGAGGGCGCATGCGTCTGGAGTTCGTTTGCAGAGGCTGGAAGCCCTGACGCGCCCATTCTCTCTCTCTCCCTCTACCTGTCTTTCTCTCCGTGTCTGTCACTCTCAGATAAATAAATAAAAAAATGAAAAAAAAATTAAAAAAAAAAATCATCAACAAAGTATTAATACACAGCTACCATTTTCATACTTAGAATTAGAGCCTTCACTATGCATTGTTGGAGCCTAAGCTTTTCCTTCCCTGCCTCCATTCACCTCAGGAAATATGGCAAAGCATTGGGAATCAGGGAGGCTATAAAGATACACCGTGTTGTGTTTCTAACCTCACAGCATTACCTGCACTTGACAGGGGCAGTTCTGATATTGAGGCCAATTACTGAAGCCTGGGCCCTACTGACTTTGGCTCATGATTCTGAGGGGAAGATGCAATCACTTTAAATCATGCTTCCTTCAAATGTATCCAAATACACTCTTCAAATGAACATTGGACAACATAGCTTTCCTCCCATGCATTTGTTTACACGGAAATAGTCTATTTGGTGCCAGTTCTTGACTTGTATTATGAACTGAGACTGCAAAGATTGAAAGGAAATGCCTTGAATTTTGGTTCTCAAGAAGTACAGAGAGTTCACAGACTCCCAGAAACTGAAGCAGGCAATTAGTTAGACAATGCGCAGGCTGTTCCAGTATCCACTGACATAAAATGTGCAGTGGAGAGGTTGGTGAGGGCTTCACACAGAAGGTTGTGCTGCAGTTAATGGGGTAAGATATGAATTAAAAGTAAAGAGGTTTTACAAAGGCATTGAAGCACACGTGACATGGAGTATCACATCGGTGCATCTACATCCCATACTTTCCTTGGAAAGAACGTAGAGGACAAAGTCTAGGAAATGAAATTGAGCCAGTAAACTAAGCGTGGGTGAAGTCCCCTCCTTGAGTACTAAGCTAAGAAGCTTGGATTTTCATCTTCGAAGTCTTGAGAAGCCATTCAACATTGTGGAAGATGGCAAAAATATTTCAGAGACCTGTTAACAATGAGGGCAGTGAGCTGAAGTGGAAGGTAAATTTAAAAATAGAGAATCCAGTTAGAAAACAATGTTCAGCTGAGTGATGGTGGTACATGACTTTCCTTTAATACCAGACCCTGGGGAGGCAGAGGTAGGAGGGTTGCTGTTAGAGTTTGAGGACATCCTGGAAGACCCAGGGAATTCCAGGTCAGTCTGGGCTATAGGGAGACCCTACTTGAAATCTTACCCTGCCAAACAAGAAGTCAATGTTTATTGTTAATAAATAAATTATCTCAATGCTTATCAAATATCAAACAGGTATTAAATTAAGAGGTCAACAGCATGAGAAAGTTGGCGTACATTGAAAAAGAGAGTGGCCAAGGGCATAGTGTTGAGGAGTAAGTTCAGTGATGACACATGACACTGCAAGGACAATGTCAGTGGACCCCATGGGAAAGGGCCACACACACAAGAAAGTTGTAGGCTGGTGTTGCAGTCCGGTTCACATTGCTGGTAGAAATCACTCAACCAAGAGCAGCTTCTGGGGAAAAAGAGATTTATTTTGGCTTTCAGGCTTGAGGGGAAGCTCCACGATGGCAGGGGAAAACGTTGGCATGAGCAGAGGGTGGACATCACCCCCTGGCCAACACAAGGTGGACACAGCAACAGGAGGGTGTGCCAAACACTGGCAAGGGGAAACTGGCTATAAAGCCCATAAGCCCGCCCCCAACAATACACTCCCTCCAGGAGGCGTTAATTCCCAAATCTCCATCAGCTGGGAACCTAGCATTCAGAGCACCTAAGTTTATGGGGGACACCTGAATCAAACCACCACAGCAGGTAAGACCGAACTTTAGAAGAAACGGAAGGATGGAGAATGTAGGAGTTGCATCTCCTCACTTCATGAAGTTAACAGGTGGAAGTCCTCAACGTCAGCACCGCAGAAAGTGACCATACTTGGGAATCATATGGCCACAAATGAGTTTATTTATACTGGAGTAGGGTGTGTTCCAGTTGCAATGTGACTGTTTTCCTTGCAAGGAGATGAGCACGTAAGATGCTCTATGATTATGAAACCTAATTGGGTGATGTGTCCACAAGTCAAGAAATGCCAAATGCTGGCAATAAGCCAACTGAGGTGGGGAGACATGAACCACATCATCCCTCATAGCCCTAAACAGGAATCAACTTTGCCAGTTCTTTGATCTTGAACTTCTAACCTTTAGAACTTTGAAGCTGTACACATTTGGGTGAGTTGAACCATCCATTTTGTGGTACTTTGTTATGGGACCCCTGGGGATTTCAAAGGGCTGCCTCCCAGTTTTCTAGCTTGGACAATTTTATTTCATAGTTAGAAGCATGATATGAACTTGATTTATTTCCATTATCTTTCACCGTGGAGAGGGTACCTTCTCCATCACTTGCCTCCCTCAGAAGTTCTAAGGCTATTGCTTTCAATAATGAATATCTGTTGTTCTCAACCAATGGTTTCTAAAATTGACACAGGAATTATGAAGTCTGGTGCCAACGTTAATTCTTATTTCAAATCCTACTGGTTTATGACAGTCCAGCACTGACTCTCAGAGTTTGGATGAAACAACTGGAAAAAAAATTAAGAAAATCTCTTCTAATTGTTGTTTCGAATAAAGTGTATTATGTGCTAATAGCGTTATATGAGCAATTTACCCATGCAACATGTCAAGCAATTTGATCATTTAGGACTTTCTAATTCTTTAAACTCCATCTTACAAAACAACCAGGGCCTGTTAGCACTTTTTCTTGATCTTTGCAGCATGCTATGAAAATAATAATCAACTTCTGGGCAGAATAAACAATCTGCTTGTGACAATTGCCTACGTGTCTTCTGGCAAGTCTAGTCCTTTCTGCTCTCTTTAAAGTCGCAAAGTGCAAATTGCTTTGCAGCAGTAATATATTCTAGTCAAAGTGGGGGAGAAAAGGACACATTTCACTTAAAAGTTGAGGTTGGCTATTGAATCATAAAAACTTCCGTCCGTGTCTGTGAAAGTTGTTCTTTTTCTAAGAAAGCAGGCTTTGCCTGGATCAGATTTTAAACTATGATTGTCTTTTACCACTCTTCAGTAGAAACTAGATATGAAAGGCATACATGGTGACATCACTTATGGGCACATTCAAGAGGATACATTGGCTCATAATATCATGCGACTGGATAATGTTGTATGTTGCAAAGCAGGCAATCTGCTGTTCTCCCTCAAATATAGTACCAAAAGGCAATTCCTATAAAGGATGGACAGCAATAAGTCCTTTATGAGAGTCTTAATGGACCTCCCAAAAATATTTAAGTGGACATTATACCCCCTCCTCACTCCAATGTACCCAGTTGATGTTTCCTTCTCAGTACTACTATTCTTGGGTTCTGTTTCTAATACAGAAGAATGTTGTTAACAAATGACATTATTTCTGTCTCTTATAAAATCAAGTACATTAAGAAAATATATAGAGTAGTATCTACTGAAAATTGACATTAGATCGTTTTCTTTGATCTTTTCCCCCCCTATGTTAGAGAATCTGTGTTGTTATATACATAACATTAATTACATCCTAATGTTATTCCACATTACCTTCCTATTTATTCTTTTATTTGTGAATCACATTTCTAATTGTCAAGTGTGGCCCTTTCCTGGTCTCCATTTTCTGGTCCTCTCTGCTGTATTCGCTATGCAGATTTATGTCCTATCCACTTGCCTTTGGAGCTCAGACATTCTCCTGGGTTGCCTACCTTTCCTACCACTTCTGCTTGGTCTCATTCTTCATCTTCTTTTCACCAGCTTCAGGATCTCATGCCCATTTGAGTGATGCATCTATTCACATGGATTCATGCATCATTATAAAGAAATAGCTCAAATTTCCCTAGACATTTATATCCTGTAGTCTACTGGGTTTGATCAAGTTATTATCTCATTGGACATTTACACTCAATAGGTTGAACAGCAAATTTGTTGTCTGCTAACTAATTTCTCTCCTCATCACATGCTTTCTTACTTATTTGAAGGAATTACAACAAGGAATCTTAGAAGTCTGTAATAAGAGTATAAATCTTTTGCTCATCACATATACAGAAGTCGTCATGTGATACTGATTTATATTCACATAACCACAGTTTATATATATTTTAATGATTCTCATGCGCCCCTGTGTTAATCTTCTTAGTTCCTGTTATCACTATCTCTCACCTGGTTTCTTCTTCTTTATTTAGTTTGGAATTGGATTTTCTTTTTAATTCTTTTCTCAATCAAATCCACCTTCAACTCAGCTGCAGGAATGATCTTTCATAAACATGGGTTTAAACACATAAAGCCCTGTGTCCACACTCATTCAATGTTTTCTTGTAACTTAAAAGATGTATCCCAAGCATCTTAATGGGGCAAAAATCTATCATAGTGTATTCTTGCACTATTTTTTTTTATCACATCTCTAGGTACTCCTGACTTTATGCCTTAGCAACAAGAAAATGCTTGAACTTTTGTTATCCACACCACTAAATGTTGTCTTCAGCTCAGTGTCTTTGTTCTCACTGTGGGGAGAACTGTCTTCTTTTACTCCCTCAACTTAGCTAATTGCTAAGAACTCAAAATAGGGTCACTTTCTTCCAGAAGCTTTTCATTGTAAACTCTTCTGTGTTCCCCATAGGCCAGAGAAAGTACTCAGTAAATATTTGTCCAATGAATTACTCCACTTTGTTTTGTTGATTTAAACACCAGACAGTCCACAAAACATAGAATGACTTTGCACTAATTTTCAGGTCAATGTAAACTTGGTGTATCCTGCACTAATTTCCATGTGAAGCTATAGAGGAGAAAATAAACTTTTTCTCTTCCTAGGAAAATTGTTCTCTTAACCATTATATTATCAGTTCTTCTTTATAATATCATAGGTTATGCATAGCCCACAAGTACATAAGTAAATAGAAAATATTTATATATATATAATATATATATATAATATATATTTATAATATATATATATAATATATATAAAAGGTACACATCATATATAAAAAAATCCTCAGGGTGGGTAAGAATAGTCTGAGGCACTTTGTTTTCTCCATTCTTGCAGAGATCGACTGAGACCTCTTGATCCCCATAGTGAATACCAATAACCCTACCAAAGACTCTCAGTAGAATTGGGATGGGGGTAGGGAATCTATGAGTGAATCCTTTTTACAAAAATCAATATATAAAAAAATATAATTAATATATAAACATACACATATATATTCAAATTTAGGGAAATAAAATATTAAATTCTGTCTGAAGATTTAATTTAAAGATTCCTCCTTTGTTTTGTAAGGCAGGTTAATTTCCTTTTCCAGCCAATATTGGGCTGTAACAACATTATGTCATTGAGATAGTGATATTAGGTAAGAGGTATCAATAGCTTTTTTTTTCCATTACCTTTCAATGATGCTAATAGTTTCAGTGGTATTTTATTACAACATACAATACTGGTGGGAAATATAAGTGTTGCTTTACTTTATTTAGAAGTATATCATTATGTTATGCCTTTGAAGGTCTTAATGTATCACAAAACCTACCCAAAAGTTGAATAGATTGAGATTCTTCTAAGAATGAAAATAAAAGCCTTTGTAGACACCATGCCCATTTTAGCAAGACTTGTGATATAGTTAAAGTTCTCTAAGGTTTGTTCTTGTCATTTCATTTAGGTTGGTGAGTTAACACTCAATCAAAGAATTTTTTTTAAATTGCCCTTTCCATACTTTTATTATGAAACATTTAATGCAAAAATACAATATATATAATGTGCATGAAAGCCATTGAGCATAATATTAAGGTAATTATCTCCAACAGAGCAATGCTGAGTAGTAAGGAAAACCTCTTAATGAAGTTCTAATTCGTAGGAAGCAATATAGTTGAGCCACTTAGATATGTATCAGATCTGCTGAAAGGTTTAAAGGGAGAAATGAGAAGGCTAGGTATTCATTCAGTGGTCGCTGATGTTCTTTGTGCGAATCATGAGTGAATACCAACCTGGCAGTAGGAAATACACGTGCTACAAACAGGTTAATTAATTGACCAACTTTGTGTTAGTCCTTCTGCATAAAGGTTTTCTTTTTTGAGGGGATTTATGAAGTTGTTCCAGTTTTTCTAACTAGACACTTGTCTGGGTTTTTGGGGAGTAAAGAGTTCCCTAAGTTGGAGGGAAGGTTGGTTTTCAGCACAGGAGGTAGTATTTGTATTAGCAATACAATTTTGGAAAAGGACAGTAAGCAAAGGTCTCCATGGCCATCCCTCTAGCTGTGGCTGACTTAACCGTAAAATAGGTGAGGCACTGGCTTGCTTCAAATGCTGCCTGGAGTGGCAGATGGTGGGATTGTGTCGGAACCAGATTGTTCGTATCCAATCTCCTGCGCTTATGCATTTCTGCTGCTATTTTCCATTTGTTATCAAAATGTCATTATCTTGACCAGTAATGCAGTTTCTCAGATATTTTGAAATCCTTAAAGGCTTATTTTTTGGAGACTCTGTGCTGGAACACCACCGGCTGTGCCCGTGTGCATCATATTAGGCTAATGTAGGGTGGAAATAGCAAATTGACTTGGATAACGGATTTTCGAGAGTGCTCTTTGTGGATGAAACGCTGCTTCACTTATTATGATTTTTTTTTTCAGGCAGTAATTTATTTGTAAATGTCTTGACCGCACTTTAATGCCCCTCTGTCTCTGGGGGTGAGTCTGTGTTACAACCAGTCACAGAGATAACAAGGTTAGGAATACATCCTCATGTGGTACTTGTCTAGGGCCTGAAACTTTTTTTTTTGTTTTGTTATTATGACAGCCTGACAGAAACAAATGGTTCAACAAGATTTAGCAGCACAAGGCTAGGGAAGCTACCAATTAGCATGTGATTGCCCAAAGACATTATATATGTAGGTTCCTTTTGTCAGGAAGTCAAAAGCTGACAGAACATTAAGAGGCTTGCTTCCTCTCTTTTCTGCTGATACTGCATTGAACTGGAAGTGATGGAGGGTGGAGGAGAGCAGGAACGAACACCCGAGCGTAATGACAGGGGAACGAACTGGTTGCTTTCTAATCGGTAAGGAATGTCCCAGACATACAGCACCCCTTTACTTAGGGGTTCTCACTTATTTCAGGGATGAGAGGAACGTACATGTTCATATTCAGGCTATTACAAAAGACGTATAAGCCCAGAGTTCAGTAAACAATCTCTATAGAGGTGAGGTGAGGTGGTAAATATTTCTGGCTTTTTTGTTCATACGAGAGCTATTATAACTAATTCCCAGGGCTGGAGAGATTGCTCAGTGGTTAAAGGCATTTGCTTGCAAAGTCTGACAACCCAGGCTTAAGTTTTCACAGCACCCACTTAAAAAATCAGATCCACAAAGTAGCACATGCATTTGGAGTTTATTTGTAGTGGGAGGAAACTGTGGCACGCCCATACTCTATCTGTCCCTCTCAAATCATCCGATCAATATTCAGTCAATAAACAAAAATATTTTTTAAAATAACTACTTCTCTCTGCTAATAGAGTATAAAAGCACCCACCAAATATGCACATCTTACTGGAGAAACTTTTTTAAACATTAAAAACAGACTCTAGGAAGCATTCAATGCATGATTTTGGCTTGCCAAATCTTGCTGTTGGTACAGTCAAGAGATGGCTTTGCACATACACTGACAATACCTTATTTCATGTAATCAAAGTTATTCTGTCCTGGGCCCCCTTTCCACAGTGCTGCTAAAATTATCAATTCGATACATTGTCACCATCATCCTCCATTATTATGCCTCGAAGGTAATTTTAATGTAAGGCATTTTTACTAGAATAAATTAATTACAGAAAATAATGGGTTTCATTGTGACATTTTCCTACAAGCTCAGAGTGCTTTTTGCTCATCTCTACCCTCTCTATTTTTCTCTTATTTCTTGGTATCCTCATCCACTTTGGCATCCTTGTTAGTCCTCTTTTTATATTCATGTCTTTCCCCCCATAAATTTCATATATGACAAAAAACATGTGATACTTGTCTTTATGAGTGGAACTTACTTTACTGACCATGATAGTATGGTTTCATTCATTTTCCTGCAAATTACATAATTTTGTTTATATTTATGGGCAAATAAAATTTCATGTACATGACTATTACATTCTTTATCCAGTCATCTGCTTATGTGCGTCTAGGCTGACTTTTCCAGTTGGCTATTCTGATTAGTGCTGTTATCAAGCAGGATGTGCTGGGATCTCTCTTGTATGCTGACATTCAGTGCTCTAGATATGTACCCAGAAATTATGGTGTTGGGTCATATGGTAATTCGATTTTTAGTCTTAATGAGCTTCCATACTGATTTAATAGTGGCTTTACTTTTTCTCTTTTATTCCTGCCCTCCCTTCCTTTCTTTCTTCCTTCCTTCCTTTTTCCCCTCTTTCTTTTTTTCTTTCTTTCTTTCCCTCCCTCCCTCCCTCTCTCTCTCTCTCTCTTTCTATCTTTCTTTTTGACATTTCATCATCTAGGCAAGCTCTATCACTGAACTATATTCCTAGCTATGGTCTTTTCCTTCTTGCTTTGAGACCACATTGCACTAGTGATAGTCATTTCTGACTGAGGTTAGAGATAGAAATTCAATGTAATTTTTGTTTTGTTTTATTTGTTCCTATTTCTATTTTTAAAAACAAAACATTTATTTTTACATGTATATGATGTATTTTGGTCACATTATTTACTGAGACCTTCTCTTCTGCCCCTCCTATTGCCATTCAACACCTTCTTCCCAACGAGTCTTCTCTCTTGTTTGGTGAAGGATTGAGTTAAATTAGGATCACTTTGCTTGATCACATTTAGGAATTTATTTACCAGGGTATGGAGTCAAGGACTACACCACTAAGTAAAATAAATAAAATGTCTCCCTGTTCCTCAGCAGGCATCAACTGTCAGTAGCATTTCATACATATGTTCTCACCCACAAAAGTGTATTGAAGGACCCAAGCTTGCACACATTGTGCAGTCACCCATCACTTCTATGAGTTCATGAGTTCAAGGGTAATGTCATGTCCAGAAAAAAAAAAAAATCAACCTTCCCATCCTCAGAATCTTAATACTCTTTCTACTTCCTCTTCCACAATGTTCCCTGAACCTTGGAGGGAGTTTCAGGTTTATGCACTGAAAACCCTTATTCTTAGCATTTTGACCAGTTATAATCTTGCAGTGATTTCTACCCATAGCAAAAAAAAAAAATAATAATAAATAAATAAATAAATAAATTGCTTTTCTGAACAAAGCTGAGGGCAGCACTAATGTGTGAGCATAAACATAAATATCTAGAAGGCGGTTCCATAGATACAACTTGTCTATGTAGTAAGAAAAACAGTAGGTCTGTGACCACTAGGGCCTTGACATTCCAGGTCATGGGCTTCTGGCCAGGTTTACAGGACCTGACCTGGATTTCCTCCTGTGGAGCAAGCCTCCGATCCAATCAGAAAGCAGCTGCCCACTCCCGTAGCAGTCATGCCACTATTGCAACAGTGACCACGTCTTGTCTGGAAAGTTGACTGTTGTGGTGGTTTGATTCAGGTGTCCCCCATAAACTTCGGTGTTGTGAATGTTAGCTCCCCAGCTGATGGAGATTTGGGAATTAATGCCTCCTGGAAGGAGTGTATTGTTGGGGGCGGGCTTATGGGCTTTATAGCCAGTTTCCCTATGCCAGTGTTTGGCACACCCTCCTGTTGCTGTGTCCACCTTATGTTGGCCAGGGGGTGATGTCCACCCTCTGCTCATGCCATCATTTTCCCCTGCCATCGTGAAGCTTCCCTTCAAGCCTGTAAACCAAAATAAAACTCTTTTTCCCAGAAGCTGCTCTTGGTTGGGTGATTTCTACCAGCAATGCGAACCGGACTGCAACAACTATATAGCATCCATGATCCATTTCTCAGTAAGAGTTTTGATGACATTTTTCCCTCTCACAGCACCTATTGACACTATGAAGACAACACTAGGCAAGAAATTTCTAGTTCAGTTCCGGCTTGATTTCTTCTATATGGTATTTTCAGCAATAGAGTCTTAGTAGCCTGTTTTGATGATCAACAAAGCCTAGTGCCGCGAGCTTCTATTACTCTGGGAGCATCTGGGGCCTCCCTGAAACATCACTCACACCTCAGGCTGTTTTTACTATGTTGAGACACCATCTCCCACCATAGCCCAGGCTGTCCTGAAACTCGTTTCCCAGGCTGGCCTCAAACTAGCACGTCTCCTCTTGCCTCCACCTCTGAGTGCTCCGAACACAGGCATGAACCACCATTCCCAGCTGTGTGGAGTCTCCACTTCCAGTTCCTGATGGCTAGGGACATTTTTAAAGCATTCACTGGCCATCGTTTGCACTTCATTGGGAAAAGTGTCTGTTTAGCTCACTTGCCAGTTCATGGACTCAATTATTTGCCCACTTGATGTTCAACTACGACATTTCCTGGATGATAAAAGATTGGATCTTTCAGTGATGACAACTTCAGATGGTGGAAGTCTTGGAGGGCAGGTTGTGACTGTCTTGGGTAAGGTTTGCTGTGGCGCTTGACTATTTTTAAATACTAATCTTCAAGGGCTTAAGGGCTTGTTTTCCAAGTAGGTCAACCTGATTCATTTTCACTTTGTCTTTTACTCTCCTCCCATCTCCCCTCGCCACTTGACTGCATCATACTGTGTGACTGGTTGCGGAGGTGCTGCGTGACCTTCTGTATTGTTGCCTGAGCTCTGATTTCCTGTGAAGCACAATGAATCTTACATTAGACTATCTGAGTCAGGTGGTGCACCATCTGTTCCCATGCCTGGTAAACATGCGTACCAGCCACCAACAAGCTCCCCCCATTTCCAGCAGAATATTCATATTTATACAGCAAGACACACACACACACACACACACACACACAGAGAGAGAGAGAGAGAGAGAGAGAGAGAGAGAGAGAGAGAGAGAGAGAGAGAGAGGGAGATATGCAGCACATTCTCATCTTCAACAGGGTAAAGGGTTTTTTTTTTTTTTTTTTTTTTTTTATTCACAGTCACCTAGTAAATTTGACATGAAATCCTTATCCAAATCATTCTCTACCTTGGCACACACAGAGAATGGGTTAGGTTTGAGCTGATCCTGCTTTGTTGTCAGGGGAATGATGTTAGGTTTAAGTGGCTGGGAATGGCAATGTAATTGAACATAATAGGTGCATTGCATGAGGCTACTGCAGTACATGAGGGCAGCTGGCAACTCCACATACTGAAGCTGATCACACTAGCATGCAGCAAATTGTAATAATGGAGGCCAACTGGAGCCTGGCTGCCAACAAGTGATAGCATTTCAAAGCCTGCATTCCCCTTTGGCTAAATGAGGACCTTACTTACCAGACAGCTTTAAATCCTTAAGCTCAAGAATTAACTTCAGGCAAAAGTCTTTTAACCACACATCACTCTGCACATAATTTATATGGATGAAAAGCAAATTATTCTCACAGTACACATATCACTTAAAAAATACAATTAATATTAAGGATACTTTGACCAATTCCTATAATGTGTGAAAGGCTCACACTCCTTAAGGTCACACATACCAGCAAAATGCTATAATGATTTCAGTAAATATTATATTGGCTACATAAAAAGGGCAAAAACTCATGTAATCTTAGAAACTAAGAGAGTTCATTGATTATTTCCACATTGTTATAATTTTTACCAGGTATTTTTGATGACTGTCATATATTAGGAACCTAAAACACTACCAAAAAAATCTTGATGGAAATGTGAAATGCATAAAAAAAGAGAGAGAGACAGAAAAATGCTCAGGTTAACACTAGAAACTGATGGTCCCTTCCCCTTGAGCTTGAGGAACTGGAGTCAGCCTTCATTTGCTGGAGCCTCCTGTCAGGATAGGCTGTATCAAGGCCCACCTGGTGTCACACTTAAGTACAAAATTCCTCAGTTTTAGTTTCTGTTTGAAGGGTGTTGGCAATGGCAAGTATTCAGACTACAGGAGCTTAGTCCCTCATTTGGACACAGATAGATATAGATGTATCCATCCGATAGGGTTTCCTAGATTCTTTTGGTTCTAGGAAGATTTACCTAGAAGCAAAGATCACATTGTCTGTGGAGTTGGAGAAGATGGACTGTCAGAGCAGGAGGCAGCATTTGAAGGGAGTTGCAAGGGGGTTTAAAAAATGACTATCTTAGCCGGGCGTGGTGGCACACTCCTTTAATCCCAGCACTCGGGAGGCAGAGGTAGGAGGATCGCCATGAGTTCAAGGCCACCCTGAAATGACAGAGTTAGTTCCAGGTCAGCCTGGACCAGAGTGAGACCCTACCTTGAAAAACCAAAATAAATAAGTAAATAAATAAAAAATGATTATCTTAAAAATGATTACCTTAGCAGCACAGATGATGGGCTGCCTGTACTTTACCTGTTGAGAATTAGAATCTGTGTAGCTACTGTCTCAACCCAACAGAAATATTTTCTGATAATGAGAACAGCTCTGATTCTGAAACCATGAATGTAGTCACATTTGTAGTCACCTTCATGAAACACAACAATTCTTGGTTGCTATAAACAGTGCACAGTTTATTTCCAGAAGGAAAACTTCATTATGAAATGTTAAAATCCTTTCTGTCTGCTCTAAAGACATATTTAGATGTCCAAAATTCTTGTTACAGTTTTATTTGATTTTTTTTTAAACTTGAATATTTCTTTTTCACCTATTGGCTAATATGTGATTCTTGGGAAGAACTGAATTGAAAGCCTTTAACTTCTCTCTATGCAGCCTTTATGTTAAAAATCTATGTGGCTCTTGGACCAGGGAGTTTTCAAAACATTAAATAAAAATAGGTTTTCCAGCCTTTGATCTACACCTTGGTCTATACAACTGTGTTTTTCATGGATCCTTGCAAGATATACACTGCCAATTGAGACAGTCAGGCAGGCAGGACCTTGTCCCTTCCAGGAGAACACAGTGTACAGTTTGCTTCCTGATTCCACTGCTTTTCCATTTATTTGACATTGATGGAATTCAAGGACTCTGAAATATACACAAAACTCATAAGCTGTGTGCAGATTCAAAAATAAGGAACTAAGCAATTATTCATGTAGGCCAAACAGTAAAAAAATTGTAACATTGTGTATTCCCTGACATATTATAAGATCAATTTTTAAAACTTTGTTTTTTGTGTCTCTACTGGTTTTCAAATGTTATTTAATCTGTTCTAGAATCTAGGTGAAGAATCTGGACTCCAGTGCGAGCATGTGCCTGACTAAGCAGTCCATGCGACTTCCACTGAATCTCTTCTCTGAGGACCAGTCTTCCAGTGTGGTTGTACCACCCCGTTGAATTATGTTTGGGAGTGGATAACAATAACTTTTCATTCAGGTAAAAATAACCTGTAACTTTCTTTATACTTCCAGGTACTTACTGCTATTCGATTGAATTTATTTAATTTTGGCAATGTAACAATTAAAGAATATGGATTAACACTATAAAAAAAGTCTGTGTCATGTAGTCAGGAGATTAAAGAAGGTGATGTCTCTATTTTACCTTAATATTAAGTCCACCTTTTCTTCATTTTTCTTGGTCCAGTTTAGATCCTAAAGTCCACTGTTTGAACAACTCTCACCAGTGACCTAAACTCTCTTGCACTGTGGTAGTTCCATCCATAAAGGCAAATATACTCTGGGTGAATATAACTGACTTTCTGCTTGTGCCAGTTGGCAGACAGTGCAACATAAAATAAATAAAAGCAAATAAAAGCAGACTGCAGTGGCATGCTTAGAGGCCATTATATCCTTCATGTCATAATTCCATCTCCATGATCTACAGTTTAATATACAGTTTAACATATCCATAGTTATTCAGGTTAACTATGACTATTCTTGTTGAAATCATCATCGTATCTCTAAATTTTTAGACTTATCATATAACTCATATTTTAAGAACTTCTTGAAACTCTAGCATTATTACTTTTTTTCTGTAATGATCTTTCAGAAATGTGTGATACTCTTCCAACTTTAATCCTTGAAAGCTGCTCATTTTTCTTAGGATGAAAACCCCAATTTATTGACCTGGCCCTGTGACTGAATGATCTGTCACTCACCTGGCTCTCTGAGCTTTGCTGTCTCCATCTTTTCACGGAATTTCATGACCACTGGTCCCTTTTACTACGTTGAATATTCTTACAACCAAGGTGGCAAAATCACTTCAAACTATCTCAAGTCCAGTCAGTGGTGGAACTCATGTTCCCAAGCTTCCACTGGGGTCAGGTTTAATCTGGTTTCCAGTGGGAGACAATATGTCAGCTGGAGAAACTCCTCTTGGCTTTTTACATGCCCAGAAAACTTTGTTAATTACTTCCATGTCTAAGAAGCCTGACCTAGGCTCTGTTCCCAGAGAACTTCATGTAATGTGCTACTCCATGATTTTCCTTTATTATACTATTCAAGATTTTTCTTCGTGTCCTAGTATCTTTGATTATTGTTCGCCTTTCTAGCAAATCAACACCCACAAGCATACCAGCCAGAGCTCAAACTGACTCTCTACACACACACTAGGGCTTGACTCAAGATCCACCCCTAGTAACATACCCAATCCAGCCAGACTCTACATGCCAAAGTCCAAGTATGAAGTTTAATCAAAAATATCTAAGGCTATGGGGGGGGATGAACTTACATACAAATCACACATGAGAATTCTTCCTTGAAATTGTCTACCACGAATTCCATTTGGCCTGCTTTATTTCTTGCCAAACAAAACATACATGTTAAATTCCTTGATCTTAACTGAACCCGGGGATTAGCCTATTTTCGCTGTCAATCCATAACTACAATCAGCCTCAAAGTATATGGAAAGCTTTTGACATCCATAATTGGGAAATTTGGACTAGCATCGATCATCAGAAAGATGTTTATTCCAACAATATATTGCCTTGTTTCTGTTATTTTTGATTTTTCAAAAATAACAAGCTGGGGGCTGGAGGGATGGCTTCACGGTTAACGTGTTTGCCTGCAAGGCCAATGGCCCAGGTTAGCCAGATGCACAAGGGGGCACATGCATATGGAGTTCGTTTGCAGTGGCTGGAGGCCCTACTACACCCACTCTGTCTCTCTCTCTCCCTCTTTCTCTGTCAGATAAATAAATAAAAATAAAATATAAAAAAAAATATAATGAGCTGGGAATGGTGGCACACACTTTTAGTCCTAGTACTTGGGAGGCAAAAGTAGGAGGATGACTGTGCATTTGAGGCTCGCCTGGACTAGAGTGGGTACCAGATTAATAGGGGCTAAACTGAGACCCTATGTTGAAAAAAAAATAATAATGATTTCTATTGGTGTTATTGTTTTAAATTTAAAAAACAGAAATTTATATTATTTTCAAAAATTCTAAGTAAATATGATCTTGGGTTCTTCTTGCTTTAATACCGGATACTATTGTTTCTCAGATTTGATGCTCAGCATGAAAAGATAATTTTGGATTTTACTAAAATCATATTCCTCAAATGACATTATATTTTGTGTTCTCCTTGTTTATTTCTAAATAAAGGTGAGAACACTGAAGTTATCACTGTTTTAATAAAAGCAAATTCCTTTCAATAAGGCTGTTTATTCAGAATTCTTAATGAACGGGCTATGAGACAGGCACTTTTTTCTCTACAGAACTTTTTAAAAGTTTCTGGGCCACAATTTATTTTCCATTTATTGTTCCCCTGGGAAAGTCTTTTTAACAGTCTTGCACACTGAAATAAAATCCTGAGCTTTGGTTGAGGAAACAGTTATCAGGGTTCATAGTCTGACAACATTTTATTAGAAAATATTTGTAAAAATTATATGAGAAATGTATTCTCTTAAAATGTCTCCAAGGTTGCTCAGGAATTTTATTAAACTCTTGAAAAGAAAACTAAAATTTCTAGAGGACAGGAAACTAAGCACTAAAACAAAGCGAATTTTACTTTGCTGAGCATATATTCGACTCAGCCAGTGCCTCACCTTACTGATGTTGCTTTCAGAGGTAAGTTGTATGTGGTTTTGGAAGAAAGACTTTATGGTCAACCATTGAAAATGCAATAAAATCTTAAAACTGTTTTTTTTTTTTAAACAGCATTCTAATTGCAGTTATCCTTACATTAAGACTGTCACTGTGTGATAATTGGTCTTTACTTCTGCCCTCACTCACATTGTGATCAATTAGCAGGCAGTTGCAGAGCTGCTACTTAATTTAAGAGAAAAAGATTTCATGAATTCTTGGATTATAATTATGCAAAGGTTGTCATAACTGATATAAATGTCTACTTCCCTGGAATCATTTGGAACTACTTTCATAATGTTAAATATATATGACTAAAAAAGAAAGTTTAAGTAGAAGAGTTATTAAAATCATATTCATATGTATATTTTCAAACTAAAATCTCCATTTACTTCAGCTTATACTTTGAACATTTCTTAACTAAAATACCATAAGGTAGTCTACAAGTGTACCAAAATTTAAGTTGCATTTTCAGTGAGTGGTTGGTAGCTATTTTGGGTATTTGGGTCATACATAGAGGGGAATAATTAATGAAACTGATCATCATATTATAAAGAAAATATAGTAAAAGCTTAGTTCTAAAACTTTTATCTAGGGCTGGAGAGATGGTTTAGTGGCTAAGACCCTACCTTTCAAACCTAAGGACCCATGTTTGATCTCTCTCCAGAGCCCAAGTAAGCCAAATGCACAAAGGTGAGGCAAGTACACAAAGACGAGACAGAGAGGAAGGAAGAGAGAATGGGCACACCAGGGCCTCTAGCCACTGCAAACAAACACCCGATGCATGTGCCTCTTTGTGCATCTGGCTTATGTGGGTAATGGGGATGTGAACCCAGGTTGTTAGGCTTTGCAGGAAGTACCCTAACTGCTAAGCTATCTCTTCAGCCCTGGAAACCAGTTTTTTTTTTGAATAATAATAGAATACATTTTAGATTAGCATTTTTCTTAAAAGTATTCTTAGTAATTAATATTCACCCTTCTTCCTTTAAGAATCCCTAGCAGATTATTCTTAAACAAATATGTTACATATCTTCCTTATAATTCTGAAGCCTCAGTTTTGCAATCACCCCAAACAGTCTCTAGCTTACATGTTCATATGCTCACATTTGTATTTCTCAGGTCATTATGTCCTTGGAACATCAGAGATGGCCAAATTCACTCTTTCTTAAAGATATATTTTTATTTATTTATTTGAGATGGAGGGAGGGAGGGAGGGAGTGAGGAAGAGAGAGATAGAGAGAGAGAGGGAGAGAGGGAAGGGGAGGGGAGAGAGAGAGAGAGAGAGAGAGAGAGAGAGAGAGAGAATATGAATGTTGGGCACTCCAGGGCCTCTAGCTGCTGCAAATGAACTCCAGACACATATGCCACTTTGTGCATCTGGCTTATATACTGGGGAATTGAGCCTGGGACCTTAAGTTTCATAGGCAAGCACATTAACTGTTAAGCTATCTCTCCAGCCTCCAAATTCACTCATATAGAACTCCCTAGAACATAAAATTACAGGAAATGCTTTTAAGAACGTATCTTGATGTAAAATTTCCTCTCTCTCCAGCCATTTTTAGACTCCTATTTCCCGCCTGGTATATGGCTTTATTATGACTGAGGTACAATTATCTGCTGTTGGGGGCCAGCAGGTACCAAGGAGGAGCCAGCATCTGTGCTCTCTTTACAGTAGATAGTTTGGATATCAAGGTTGGGCCTCAAAAGATCATGCAGATATATCATACTCTACTTTATTCTGATACTAACATACTGCATAAATAGCAAATAGTCTTTTGTCTCTTCCTAAACTCTATGGTGAGGAATTTGTAGTATTGGAACATATTTTTGAAAATTAAAAACAAGATGTTGATTAATTTATTTGAGTCTATACATCTGTTTTTATAAATGATAAATTATTACAGCTTACAGTATTCAACTAATACCCATACTGATTGGTCGCTGGGTATGTGGCACATGATTAGACAGACATGAAAGAAAACACAGCACTGGCAACTTGGCATCCTGACCAGAACACACAAAACCAGCATCAGTGAGATAATAACTAAGTACTAATCTGTCAAAGGAAGAAGACACATTCTGATTTAGTCAGAAATGGCTCTAAGAAAGAATAGAATCATAGTCAATGCTTCTGAGTAAAATTTGTTTCTGTAGATGATCAAGAAAGAGGATCTATTCTATGAAGTCAACAGTATGAAGTCAAGAAAAATCAAGCAATGCGTGAACAGTTAGCATGAATACAAGCAGGTAGTCACCTTAAGCAACCATCTGTATGAGAAGACTTGATGCCACACAGGATAAAATCCATTTCCAGGCTCTGGAGAAATGGCTCAGTGGCCAAGGCACCTTTCTAAACCTAATGTCCAGAGTCCAATTCCCCAGTGCCTACATAAAGCCAGATTCACAAAGTAGACCTGGAGTTCATTTGCAGTGGCTGGAGAACTGGCACACCCTCTCTCTCTCCCAATCTCTCTCTCTCCTCTCTCTCTACTTGAAAATAAACAAATAAAAATATTTTTTTAAAAAGCCTTCACTGGAAGCCAGGCATGGTGGTACACACCTTTAATCAAAGCACTTGGGAGGCAAAGGTAGGTGAATCTCTGTGAGTTTGAGGCCACCCTGAGACTACATAGTGAATTCCAGGTCAGCCTGGGCTAGAGAGTGAGACCCTACCTTAAAAAACAAAACAAACAAACAAACAAACAAAAAAAAAGGAAACAAACAAAAAACATTTGCCAGAGCATATCTAAATGTCTTTTGCATAGAGAATGCATATTTATGTTCTTGGAAGAATATTTTGGTCACAGAACTCGCTATGGACGACCATAAAACTGAGTTCTGTGAAGGATAAATGTGTTTGTGAGATGTTTGTCTGGTTTGGCATTGTAAGTCTGGAATAGAACTAAGATACTTGGGACAATATATAAGAGAATATTTTATTTTTATACTGCACATGGTTTTGGCACTAAGTATAAATCAATCTATGAGTTCATATGGTTGGTAAATTGCTGTCATGATTGGGACAATTGTAGTATTGCCAAGCTTTGTCTTAATGGAAGTGGAAGTCCACTACTGTAAAGAGTACAACTAGTTAAGAAAGAATTACACTATCGATGAACTAAGAGCAAAGCAAAATGAGTAGTTGGGAGTTGTCTTATTAAGAAATAATGAAGGACCCATGAGAAGAACAGGAGAACAACAATAGTTTGGAAAGAAACCTAAGGTGACTGGATTGAAAACTCTCAGGAAAATGGATGTCAACTACTGGTTATTTGTGCTAATAAAGAACACCTGAATGAAATGCAAGTAGTAAATGCAAAATGTTTTTCAAATAAAGAGAAAGGCTTAGAAATAGATGGCATATATAAGTAGAGGGGAGAGTAAAAGATTATTTTTTCCAGATTTTAGTTAAGATTAACAGAAATAAATGGTTGGAAAAGTGAAACTTTGACTAGAAGACAATGTTATGATTTTAACACATTAAAAATTAAGGTTAAAAAGGGATATCCAAGATCTGCTTTTGTCTACTATCACATATTTTTGTAATAATTTTCATCTTAGAAATTATATAATTTTTAAACTTGCTTTCTAAAGTTTCTTTTTATTTTTCACACTTTTATACATGAATACAATGCATTTTGATTCCACTCCCAATTACCTTCTCTCATTCCCTTCCTATTAAAACCCTTCCTTCTTCCCATTAAATCATTCTACTTTAAAAAGTATATATATATGCACACATATACACACAATCACATATATATATATTTGACAGAAAGAGGGAGAGACATAGAGAGAATGGGGGCACCACAGCCTCTAGCCACTGCACCCAAACTTCAGATTCATACACAACCTTGTGCATCTGGCTTACATGGGCACTGGAGAATTGAACCTGGGTCCTTGGGCTTCACAGGCAAGTACCCTAATTGCTAAGCAATCTCTCCATCCCTAAAAACATTATCTTTTGCAAAGCCAGTCATATAACTGGAAATAAAAGATTCATTCTTCTCGATTTCATATATTTTTCTCTTTTAAAAATATCCTCCTCTCATTTCCACAAAAGTAATTTGGAACAAGCCAAGTTATCCACCAACATATGAATGGATAATGAAAACACGGTACTGTAACCAATAGAATTTTATACAGCTATAAAGAGAAATGAAATCATGATATTTGCAAGAAAATGAATGAATCTGGAAATTGTTACATTAAGTGAAGTAACCTAGATACAGAAAGACAAACTTTGCATGTCTTCTTTCATATGCATATTCTATATTTATTTATATATAGTGTGTGCACGTATGTCTAAATCTCTGTGTGGGTGTAGTTACATGTTGTCCAGCTGGAAGGGAACCATGAAAGGGGAGGTTGAGGTCATAAGGAAGAGAGGAATGAGGGGGATAATGGTAAAAGAATACATATGACATAAGGGTAGAAGGACACTGGGAGAGGAAAACTACAAGCTGGGCAAGGGGATGAGAAGAGGGGAGGGAGAAAGAATCAGCAGAAACAAGGTCCTTATGAAAAAATGTCTTAATTAAACCTGTTAATGTGTATACTAATTTAAAAAAATAAAGCAAAACAAGTTGAAAAAAATTTGGTGATAGTGGTCACGTTTACATATGATTTTCTTTGAAATAACCCCCATAGGCACATTGGCCTGAGGCTGGTGGTACTGTTTGGGAAAGTTGTGAAACCTTTAGCAGATGGAACATTGCTGGGTAGAATGAGTTACTGGGGGCAGGCCTTGAGGTTTTATAGCCTGGCCTCATCTTCTGTTTGTCCTCTTCTTCTGGACTGTGGATGCAACGTGAAGAAAGTCTGAGAAAAAGATTGCAAGAACCCACCATCACGTTATGTAAAGTTCAAACAAGTGCTTGAGGAAAGACTCTTCGACCAACAGAGCGGCTGGCAAGTCAGGCACTGTGCCCTAGAGATGCGACTTCCACAAGTCCACACCTACACTTCCTACTTAGGCCTCCATGCCTTCCCCACCATGATGGAAAATAAAATGAACCCTTTCCTTCCTTAACTGCTGCTTGCCAGGCATTTGGTCACAGCAATTGGAAAAGTAACTTATACATCTTCCAAATTAAAGCTTACCTTAAGCAATATAGTTCAAGAATATAGAAATATGGGAAAACTATTAAAATAAATATCTGAAAGCAGTCTCCCCACATACTTTTTGAGTTGTTTTATAAGCAAATTATTAAACATTCAGTAATAATACAAATGGTCTGGTCATATTTTCATTTCTTCCTTTTAAAAGTTCTGGACATCTATTTATTTGTTTATTTGTGTGTGTATGTACATGTGCACATGCGTGCACACATGCATGTCTGCACACACATGTTGTAGGGCCTTCTTCCACTGCAAATGAAAGCCAGATACATATGGCACTTTTTGTTTCTGGCTTTACATAGGTACTGGGTAATTAAACACCAGCCAAGAGGCCTTGCAAAAAAGTGATGCTTAGCTACTGGATTAATAAACCTCTTAATCTGTTGTCACTGACAGGCTTCCACCAGAAAAGCTCCATTTCTCAAATTGCCACATTTTGGAGATTGAGCATGTGGCTTAATCACAAGCATATAAGGTTATGGGGAAATTTTACATTCAAGTAACCACAGAAATTGTACAAAGATATATGCTTAATAGAATATTTTATAGTTTTAAAAATGTATACATACTGTATATATTTGTAATACAAGTATTTATTTTTATGTAATATTAGGTTTTAAAGATTTATCCACATTTATTCTTGTGCTCTTATTGCATTCAATTTAATTAAGTGTTATGAATTAATTAGGGTTTATGAATCAATGGATGAATTAGCATGAACATTGAAAAAGTATTATTTCTTTTTTATTTTGAAACACATATCCTATACATCCCTCTCTGTAGACACAGGAAAATGTTTTTTAAATTGATATTTGCCTGTGTGTATAGCAAATTCCTTGGAATTGAAATATTCCTTCCAGAAGAGAGGAGGGAGTCAAAAAGTTAATGTCAGGCTGGAAGGATGGCTTAGCAGGTAAGGTGCTTGCCTGCAAAGCCAAAGGACCTAGGCTAGATTCCCCAGGACACATGTGGGCCAGATGTGCAAGGTGGTGCATGCATCTGGAGTTTGTTTGCAGTGGCTGAGGGCCCTGGTGCCCATTCTGTCTGTCTCATAAATAAATGAATGAATGAATGAATGAATGAATAAGAGGTTAATAAACTTGGGAGAGATGAAACTTACAAGATGACATGTCCACTCCTCAAGGTTACAGTAAACAAATGCTGAGGGGCAGAGTGACCAGTGTTGTGCTGCAATTTTCTTTTTGAGTTCTAACATTTCCTCCTGTGGGGAGAAGGAAGGCTCTGGAAACTCTGAAGGTCAACAAGTCTGAGAAAAAGATTGCAAGAACCCACCATCAGGTTATGTAAAATTCAAACAAGGGGGGAGACTCTTCCACCAGCAGAGCGGCTGGCAAGTCAAGCGCTGTGCCCTAGAGATGCGACTTCCGCAAGCCCACACCTACCTGGCTGGGCTTTGAAATGCTGCCGCCGTAAGCATCTTTCACCCTGCTTTCTAAGTAGCTCCGATAAACTCATTGGTTCACCAAAACTGGTTTTGGTGCAACTGTACTTTGTTCGGCTGTAGAAGCCCTGTGTGGGGTGAAGAGATGTGTGTTCCTGTCTCCCCAGGAAAAGACGTTCCCCACTTATTTATTGTGCAGCCTACCTTTTTCTTATTAGTTTCTAAGTATTCTTTGTATATCACAGTGAGAGGGCCCATGAGGCTCACTGGCAGCCGTGCTGTGACCAGTCACTTCCAGCCTGCAGTGTGCAGGAGGCAGGGAGCCCCAAGGAAGGTGTGCGGCTGCCTCTATCTGGAGCTCAGCATCCTGCTGAGAGGGGCAGGCAATACAGCAGCCATCAGGACATGGGCTCCAAGATGCAGATGCAGTGCAATAGCTTGACTCTGGCTACAGATTACAGTAGTGGCTGCAACATCTCCCTTATTCACCTCCCTTCCCCCTGCTAGGTACAACAGGTGCAGGCTCCATCCAAGGCTGTCACGGGGGGGGGGGGGGGGGGCGGGGGGCATCTGGAAGTTGGAGAAGTGCATTCTACTGCTGGACTCCCCTGAAGAGAGAGTTTACTTCTCTTCACCCCAGGAGGCACCTGAGGAAATGAGATAGGGAGGTAGTGTAGAAAGCCTCACTAAGTCAAGCAGAAACATACACTGGGGAGGGGGTGGGGTAGGGAGGGGAAGACGCTCCTTGACAAGAAGGACCAATAAGTTCACGAGGAACCCGACATCGTTAGCATAAGGAGAGGTAAGACCGTAACCCTCTAAAATCACATGCAAGAGCCTATTCAGATGGGATTCCCAGCTCTGGAAACCCTCACATCCCGACATGAACTTTTGTTTATAATGAACCGCTTCCATTGATTTCTCCTTGTCCGGGTCTCTGTCCTGGAGCATGCAATCCTTCGTTCTCCCTAAGGAATGAAGCCAGGCCCTCACATGGCCAGTGGACACACCACATCAACAGGTACTAGTTAGTCTTTTGTTATTGGCGGGGAATGTGATATTCCTCCTGGAGAGATGTAAACACAGGTCATCACCCCAGATAGGGCGCAGACCACTGACCAAAGTACGGTCTACACCAAAAACCAGTTGCAGTGAACCAATGCATTTATTGGATTACTTACAGAGCCAAGGTAAGGGGTTGCTTACAGGAGCATGGGTGAATCGTGGAAGAGCCCACCCCAGCAGGACTGACGACTCCTGGAAGCTGTGTCTCTGGAGCTCACTGGACAATCTACAGGCAGCTCAGATGGTCAGCCTCACCCCCAAGCAGTTGCTTTCCATTGATATATCTTAGGGTGGGGGGTGTCTCACAACATTTACCCAGCCTGTTGACTTCCTGAGTCTCCTGAGCTTCCTTCTGCCCCCCAGGAAAGAATGTTTCAATTAGGAGGAAATTGCTTTCCATTGGTCAACATGTTACATTGTTTGCGTGTATGGCTTGTAATTTTCCTTTCCATCATCACCACAGGCATAGTAATCCCACTATAGCACTGGCCGGTCTGGGGCCTGTTGGACTATGGCAAGTCTGGGAAGCCTTTGGTAGGTGGAGCAGGAGACTTTGTGATTGAATCCTCTTCCAGGGGTAGGGAGAAGGTCCTCTCAGTTTAGGGCTGCCCTTGCCCTCAGGAGGACCATTGGCTCAGTTTAGGAATATACCTCCCTCCAGATTTTTTGCTTAGCAGCTAACTAGGCCACCTCCACTAGAAAGCCAGGCACAGAAACCCCGTCTTCACTTCTTAACCAAAGTCTTGCTCATGTCTGACACCAAGCCTTTCAGTAGCGGTTGGTCTATTGATTTATTTTCAACAATGGATACCTAACTTCTCTTCTGTGAAATATGTACCAGCAGATTAATTTATTTGTTAAGCCTTCTTAACAGATAGCCAGGGATATAAGCCCAGGCAGGCATTTTCCCAGAACCATCAAATCTGCATCCTGAATTTAACTTCTTAAGAAATAAATATGTATTAAATATGCCTAGAAATACATTATCTCATTATTTTCCAGCTCATTATCTGCCTTTCTCTGACTTCTTAGCTTTTCCAATTTGCAATAATGAGATGGAAATTAATCTCAAACTAGCCATCTTTGTTTCTTCTTATTTTTCCCCCCTATTAAAGGTCCACACTTTAATGAGTTTGCCACTCTTGACACAATACTGCTTCTGAAACACCTGTGGGCTCCTGGTGCCTACAGTGCTCTGACCATGCAGAATGATGCACTGCACAACGCCTCTTAAAATGAAGGAGCAAAAGTAGGAGTGACTGGGAACTATGATTGCACACATGCATTACTATTATTCATTTTAGAAATTTCAGATTTTTATATACAATCTTTGCAGGGCTGGGAGATTTACAAATTGCACAATCTACTCTTCCAGTATAATATTTTTATGTCATTTTTACATATGTATACTGTGTTCTTTGGCCATCTCCACCCACCTCCCACTAATCTAGCTCTTCTGTCTCCCTTTGCATTGGTCCACTTCCTCTTCAGAAATAGTTCTTTTTTTAATTTTCATGTCACCTATTTTTGGGATGTACATGTTAAAGTTCGTACATAATCATTTTAGAAAATGCATTTCATTATAACATTTTCATACATGGACTTATCCTCATACCATTACTCTCTCTTATCCCCTCTTTCCCACTCTCCCTCCTTTTCTACTTTCATGTCTTTTCTTTTGGTAAAGTCTAGATTTCACTTAATATTATATAAAACAAAAAAATTCAGAAATTGCAATATTCATCCTAGGCACTTTGAAAAGGATTTTTCATAGACTAAGCATGAATCACTAGAACACTGAGAATCTATTTTGGTGGAATGCCCCAGAGTTTGATTTAAACTTTTTTAAAGGTTTAGCTGGGTGTGGTGGCACACGCCTTAAATCCCAGCACTTGGGAGGCAGAGGTAGGAGGATTGCTATGAGTTCAAGGCCACCCTGAGACTCCTTAGTGAATTCCAGGTCAGCCCGGGCTAGAGCGAGACCCTACCTCGAAAAACAAACAAACAAACAAGAAGGCTTATCTACAAACAAAAGGAAACATCTGAATTATAGAAAATATTTCATGTAGATGAAAAGCGATGTTTACCTAGTTTGTAGTTAAGTATTCTCGAAATTGAGAAACATTGTTTGTATGAGCAGAGTCCATTGTGGAGTCACTCACCTTATCTCCATCTGTTCTGTGGAATGTTTTTTGTAAAGATGGCTTCCTCCCGTCCACTCTGGGGCTTTTTCTCTTCTGGTCTTGGAATCACCTGATTTGCCTGTAACAATAGTATGGATGAGAGTGCGGGCAAAAGTCATGGTCCTCCTACATGCTTTTTCATTCCCAGGTTAGATACACTGATTCTCCCAGTTCAGCCAGAGTCCTTTAAAAACTCTAAAGCAGTAAAGTGGGATTTTATGGTGTAACCAATCATGGAAAACATTTCTTGTACAGGTTTGCATTTATATATTCATATGAAGGACTCAGGAACCAGAGGGATTCCATGACAGGCTTCAAAGTCACCAGTAGGCCTAAGTTTCTGTTTCCCGGCAAGGTTTCTGTTTCCCAGGAAGGTTTAAATGAGAATTCAACAGTTATTGAAAAAAGATCACAAACTGCTCATGCCATACATTTCTGTAGTCATAAGATAAGTTGCTTAAGTTCCTCAAACACACATAGCCAATCACAATAAAGGTTACCTAATCTGCTTGAAATTCCCGAGATCCCTGCCCACCAGCTTTGCCCACCAGGATCCTAAGCCTATCAGAAAAATACAAGTGCAGTTACTACTTAAATCTATGAATCACGTAACCATTCCTCTACTTCTTTGTTCAAATCCCTATAAAAAACCTGCCCCCCAGCTGCTCAGGGCTCTTGTATGGATCCACTGCATTGGTGAACTCAAGAGTCCGAGCCCCCCCCAAAAAAACCCCCCAAAAGCTCCTTGCCTTTGTATATATGTTCAGTTTTCCTTGGTGGTCACTGGGGGCACCGAGAACTGGTCATAACACACACATTAAAGCTTTCAGCAGTCCCATGGTAGAATATCTGTTCATTGCTAAATGTGTTTTTTAAAAAGTACCTTTAGCCCCTGAGCTATTTCTCTAGCCCACTAAACATATTTTGATTCTAAGCTATTCTTTCAATTCAAAATTTATCTAAAAATTATTTTTAGTTTTAAAAATACTTTTAGTTTTATTATTTTTAACTACTTTTATTAGGCTGGAGAGATGGCTCAGCTATTCATGGTGTTTGCTTACAAAGCTTAATATCTGGGTTCAGTTCCCCAGTGTCCAGATAAAGCCAGATGCACAAAGTGGCACATGCATTTGGAGTTCATTTGTCGTGGCATGAGGCTCTGACACACTCATTTTCTCTTTCTTTTTCTCCCCCCACCCCATATGTGTGTGTGTGCATGTCTCTTTCTCTCGGTATCTCTCCAATAAATAAATAAAAGTATTTATTTTATTTCAAATGTTTTTTAATTACTTAACCGACAGAGATACAGAGAAATGTAAAGAGAAGTAGAAAAAAGCACGGGCTCCCCAGGGTCTCCTGACACGACAAATGGATTCCAGATGCATGGCCAGGCCACTTTGTGTGTCTGACTTCGGGTGGGTACTTTGCAATCAAACCTTAGCCATCACACTTTACAAGCAAGAGCATTTTACCACTGGGACATTTCTCCAGCCCAGTGTTTTCACTTAATGTGTTTTCTTTTTTTCTTTTCTTTTATTTTCTCTTCTTTATTTATGTATAATATTAATTGACAACTTCTATACTTACAGACAATAAACCATGATCATTCCCTCCCCTCCCCCATTTTTCCCTTCACAATTCCACTCTCCATCATATCCCCTCCCTCTCTCCATTAGTCTCTCTTTTATAAAAAGTGAGCTTTGATAATGTTCATAAGAACATGAATTGTGTAGGTTCAGATTTCTCTCTATTTTCCTTTCTTATGTCAATATTCACCTTAGTATTTAGCACATAGTAACCAAGCAAAAAATTGTTCCAAGCCAGGCATAGTGGTGCATGCCTTTAATCCCAGCACTTGGGAAGCAGGGGGAGGAAGATCACTGTGTATTCAAGGCCACCCTGAGACTAAATAATAAATTCCCGATCAGCCTAAGCTAGAGCAAGATCCCATCTCAAAAACCAAAACAAAAAACATTTTGTCCCAATAACCATGTGCTGAATGAATGAACACACTACATCTGCACTGCGTATGCTCCACCATCGTGAATGGCTACAGATTCCAAAGACAACAGGAAGTCTGCAGCAGCCACCTGAACTCTATAGCCCAGTTTTCCTTGGATACTTTTGCAGATGGGGCTCTGAAATTTGACAAATATCTTTTCTTAGGGAGAATAATCTCTATGTTACCATACAGTGAAAAATTCATGTGAAGAATGACTGTACGACTACCACTGTAAATAATGTTTCTAAAACCATAGAAAGCATGGGATCAGAGATTGAAATCTAGCAAATGTCAAAGAACAGAAAACTTCTGAGCTATAGAATTGGTGTGGGAGCATGACATCAACTCTGGTCAAGTTCTCTAATGGATTAATAAACAGACACTTCACGATTCTGAGAAAAGAATGCAATGATTATAGAATAAATTGGCTAAGAAGCTAATGCCAGGCCAGACTCATTTCCTTTTTAGGCAATGTTTATTGGACTAGAAAATCTGGGGAATTCTGTACCATAGAAGTATTATAGCTTGGTTTTCCAAAGACATTTGGCAGTTTCTCATCTTTGTGTTTGAGGACAAAGTGAAGGTAGAGGTATGTGGAAGGTGAGCCTTAAGAGTTTGCTGAGCTCCATGTATCAGGAGACAATGAAAGACAAAGTATCTGAATTCCTTCCTTCTCTAGTGACCTGGAGGACATTTACGGCTTCTCCTAAACCTTGAACAGGCTCCTCCTTCTCTGTCACCCCTTTCTGGCATCATCCTTCTTCTAACCTTTCTTCTCGCATTCCTGATTCAGCCATTTGGAATGATTTCTCTCCAGACCTTCTTGGTTAGTTCACATCTGTTAAATAGGGAACAAAAGGAATAAGATTCACTCTCTAACACAATCAAAATTAGGGCCTTTCAAAGGCATTATAAGACAAGTTCTGTAATTTGGAAATAAAAAAGAATTTTAACAGTTCATGCAATCACTGTTAAATTAACCTAAAGTAAAAAAGTAAAAACATTCTGATATGGTTTTATATGATTGTTAGGTTAACCATTAAATTATTTGAACTAGAGTAAATTAATAAAACTATCAGTGTATCAATTTTCAAAAGTGTCTTTGCATAGAGAGTTCTATTACCATGCCTTCTATGAGCATAGTTATCCACATATATGGGAGTTCTCATTGAAGAAAGCCTCATTTACCAGAACGTTACAGGTTGCTGGTATGTTTGTTCTATTCTTACACAGCTAATACATCTCAATATTTATTGTTCATCTTTCATATTTTACATGTAAACTTTTAGAAAGAAACTAAATGCCATATTCTTTTTTTTTTAAAAAAAAAACCTTTATTTTTATTTATTTATTTTAGAGAGAGAATGGGTGCACCAGGGCCTCCACCCATTACAAACGAACTCCAGACATGTGCACCCCCTTGTTCATCTGGCTAACATGGGTCCTGGGGAAACAAACCTGGGTCCTTTGGCTTTGCAGGCAAACGCCTTAACCACCAAGCCATCCCTCCAAGCCCTAAATGCCTTCTTCTTTTAATAAAGATATTTTGTGTTTTTATCTTAAACTCTATTTAAAATAAAGGCTCACCGTCAGTTCCTTCTGGCCTTATGTCATTTCTCAAGCAGCATTTTACACCCTATACTGAACTACACTGTAACCTAGAGCTCTGGTGAAGTGCTTCTTCCCATCCTACACTAACTGATTCCTCTTTCGCTCTGCCACAGCTGTCACATACCTTGACGGCAGCACGGAATCCTGGGGAGGATTCACCCTGGAGCCCCACATATCTGGGATCACATCTTCCTTATGTCACCTCTTATGAAGATTAATTTTATATGTGGTTTTGACCAGTCCACAGACATTCAGTCAAATATTTTTCTTTGTGAGTGTTTCTGGATGAGATTTGGACATGAATTAATAGACTGAGTCATGAAGATTGTCTATGTGGGTCTCATTCAATTGTATGAAGGACTGAATGCAACAAAAAAGACAAGTGTCAAAATTTTTCTCCTCCTCTGCCTGCTTGAAGATCAGACATTGTTTTTCATGTGTTGTTAAAATAGGACTCCTAAAATACCTTCACATTCAGTCTGGAATGATACCAATATCTCTCCTTGGTTTGGATTTATTAGCCCCTATAACTGAATGAGGCAATTCTGTTTGAATTTTTTGTAATATATATTTATCCATCCATATAATCTATTTTTCCTATTTCTTTGGAAAGTTTGACCAATAGTCTTACTGTTTATTGGACATGAGACATCTAATTCAATCTTTTTTTTTTCTTTTCTCCCATCTATAAGCATCTGGCACACATCCCTCACCCCCCGTTTCCACTCTACAATGGAGTGCTGGGGTTTCTGGAGTGTGGACTTTTTAAGTCTCATAGCTGAGTGCCCTGCTGGAGACTCTGCCCTCTCTCAAGGTATGAACGCCTTCTAGACCAGTCCAGACCTAGTGACTGAGTGTTGATCAAACAACAGGCGTTTTTGCCAGTTTGTACAAGTCCCCAGGGCGGTCCATATTTGGAGCTACCTGAGGAAGGATCTAGTGCTTCTCTGGCCCTGCCTTCCCTTCTTCCACCGGTGGAAGTCCCACCAGAATGCCCCCATAAGCATCCTCCTGAATTCTACCCTTTAGCTCAGCATTGAGCCTCAGGGAATCCTGTCTGCAACCATAGCTGCTTCCTAAGGATGGCTGTGAAGTTGAAGTGAGGTGAAATTTTAACTCATATTGCCTATAAACATCACTGTCAGTAGTTCTGAGCCGTATTTTCTCCTAAATGCATTTACGTTATGGTTATACATATGGTTATACAAAGAATCTAGAACCAGGTTGGTGAGGTTTTAAATCTGGTTCCAGAACTTTTGTCTCCCTTTCGTCACTTTGTACACATGGTCACCTATCCTAAGACAATTGGATGCCTACATGAGGTAAGTCCATGTAAAAGGCTTGGATCCCGCCTCCCACCCCCACCCCCACCCCGGGATCACAGGAAGCTCTGTACAAGTTAGTAAAACCTCTGGTCATAATTGTCTACTCACTTCCAACAATGAAAGGAGAGATACGACTTCTGGAAACCTACAGTTTGCTGACATCAGCTACAGTAATTATCCTCCATTATTCCTGATTTAGCACAAAATCCCACAAGTACACAAATGACTAAGGAAGGAAAAAACTGAGATTTTGTGAAGATGATTATAGTGACTTCTTTACTTCACAAACATCTAGGATAATAAACATTCTTCTTGCTACCTTTAAGCAGATAATTTAACCTTATTCTTTTTGTCCGATAATTTTCACTTTAATTAAACTTTGATAATTGTAGGACAGGGAAAGTTAGGTTAGTTTGAATGGATTATAAGCCTTAGAACAGAACATTAGATTAGGAAGGAAATAAGCAGTTAAAATTTAAGACTATGCAATGATTGAATAATCTCAGGCAAGTAGGCATAAGTTATCGTGATACATATACATACACATATGCACACACAGCCATATATACGTAAATGTGTGTATATATGATTATTTTTTTACTTTTTTTTTCTGAGGCAGGGTCTCACTCTGGCTCAGGCTGACCTGGAATTAAATATGTAGTCTCAGGGTGGCCTCAAGCTCGTGGTGATCCTCCCTACCTCTGCCTCCCAAGTTAAGGCATTCACCACCACACCTGGCTAAATAAAAATAATAATAATAAAGTTTTTAATTTAGAATATATTAGGTTATAGAAAGTTATAATATGAGGATGTAGCTCGGCATAGTATACATGATGTGTTTGCCTAGCATACATGAAGTCTGTTGTTTTTTTTTTTAAATAAATTTATTTATTTATTTGAGGGAGAAAGAGAAAGAGAAAAAAAGAGAAAAAGGCAGATACAGAGAATGGTCATGTCAAGGCCTGTAGCCACAGCAAATGAATTCTAGACACATGCACCAGCTTGTGCATCTGACTTAGGTGGCCACTGGGTAATCGAGCCTGGGTCCTTCTTTAGGCTTTTCAGGCTAGCCCTTTAACCACTAAGCAATCTCTCCAGTGCTGAAGTTTTGGGTTAAATTTAAGTTTAGCCTTGGATACATAAGATTCTACTTCAAATATAAGACCAAACCAAACCATACTAAGCCCAAACAGAACAAACCAAATCAAACCAAAGTTCCAAAGTATGAAGAGTGTCCATCTTTCTTTTCTCTTGATTTTTTTTTACTGTTACCATAACCTGGGTACTTTCATCAAAGCCGAGATGCTAACTTTCCCACAACACTGAAAACTCACTGACAGGCATTAGTCCTCTTTGTACGGCTTTTCCACTAACATCCTTTCTCTGGTTATCTTCTCACTCTCCTCCACTCTGTGACAGCTTCTCAATCTCTATGGGTTTGCGGTGCCTTTGGAAGTTAAAGAGTCCTCTTCAGCTATTTTCTGTAGCATCATTCTGTTAGGATTTTTCTGATAATTGGTCAGAAGAGATATATTTTCAGTAAGAATATAAAAGCCTGTCTCATCTCTTTGTAGGCCAGGGCACATAGTTTAGATGTGCAAATGAGTCTAGATTATCAGCATAGAACATCATATGTACGTGATCTGCTAGTGGCAGAAGTGCAACATGCGTATCACTGAGCTCAAACTAGGGTATCCGCTGAGTCCCTTCTGCAGCCACAGATGACAGTCTGTCTTAGGCCTTCCCTGAATGCTAGAGGTAGCATGCATTCTTGGCTCATTGTCTTCCATCTCGAAAGCTGGGGTTCTCGCATCTCCAAAGCTTTCTCTGACTGAACTCTTCCTTAGTCTTTCTCTTTAATGACCTTTGAAGTTGCATTGGATCATCTTCCTTAATCTACAATAGTCTTTTTATTTTAGGGATACTGAATTAGCAACATTAATTTTCCTTCACCAAATATCTACTCATGATTCATGTGATTAAGATGTGCAAATAATTTGGCAGGGTTGCTTCAGTCTGGAAAAACAGGTGGTGTCCTCAGTTTCTCTACTATAAAGTAGATACTATTTCCCAAGGTAGTACTTTTAATTCTGTTTCCTTATTGTTAACAAGAGTTAATAAAAACCTTACCTTGTCAGAATGCTGGGAAGTGCAGATGAACTAAAAGTTCTTGGAATAGAGTCCCCCACAATGGTGGCTGAAGTTGTGGCTCATTGATACCACTCTCTACAATGTCAATCTTCCATAAGAAATGTTTCTTAGCTTTGTGTAACTTTTACTATAACATATATGTGTGATGTGTTTATTGGTACCTAGGAGGAGCATGTTGTCCAAAATGTGTCTAGAAGACAGCAGTATCTTATTAACAATTCTGATAGAATCAAAAGGAGTAAATATATGCTTATTAATATTTTTCCAGCTCCACATGCAATGGTTTCTGGAAGGCTTTTCATTGTACAGCTTTGAGTTGATATATATAATTGATTTGTCACTTGTATGCATAGACAAAGTGGACAAATGCATCTGTTGCTAATGATGACTTAATAAAAATGTATGTCAGATGCTTTGATATGTTTACTATGAGGCAGTGTCCTTACCTAAGAACAGTGGATATTAACTTTTATCTATACTTTTACTATATACCAAATAGTTATTTCTCTGAAAATAATCCCTGTGAGAGTCACTATTGGCTTCAGAGTATTATACAGAAAACAACATAGTACACTCATTAGTCCTGACCTTGGAATCCAACACTATTGACTTGTTCCTTGCCTATGCAACTAATAGCCATCATTTACAATCCTCAAATTGTAGGTCAGTGTTTGGGCAATCTGACATAATGATGGCTTAGTCCTGGGAATAAAGTTCTTATTTGCTTTCATAAAATCAACTATTCAATATTGAAAGCAATATATATGGAATATTAGACCTAAAAGGCAGATGGAAAAACAACAAAAAAAGAGAGAAGTGGGTAGGAAAAAGGTAATAAATGGATTTTTTATGGTTCTGCTTTGTTATTCATTGTAGATAGTTTTGAGTTATGTAAGGTCATTTTCATAGAAATGCATGATATACTTTGAGCATATCCCCCTGTATGCTGGTGCCCTTCCCTTTCTTATTCCCATCTCATTAGTCCCACATGTTCCCATAGACAGTTTTGTTTCTCCTTTCATGTCATTCATGCACACATGGTTTTATGTATTCATGTAAAATCTAGGGACCACATATGAGAAAACACATATGATATTTGTTTTTCTGAGATTGGTTTAATTCTTTTTTTTTTTATTTATTTATTTGAGAGTGACAGAGAGAGGGAGGGAGAGAGAATGGGCGCGCCAGGGCCTCCAGCCACTGCAAACGAACTCCAGACGCGTGCGACCCCTTGTGCATCTGGCTAACATGGGTCCAGGGGAATCGAGCCTTGAACTGGGGTCCTTAGGCTTCACAGGCAAGCGCTTAAACCGCTAAGTCATTTCTCCAGCCTTTAATTCTTTTTTAAAAATACATTTTCATTTATTTATTTATTTTAAACTAGAGAGAGAGAAAGAGAGAGAGAGAGGGAGAGAGGGGGGGGTGTAGAGCCTCTAGCCACTGCAAATGAACTCCAGATGCATGCACAACTTGGCATATCTGGCTTTACATGAGTACTGGAAACCAAATCCAGCTGTTCTGCTTTTCAGGCAAGGACCTTAGCCACTGAGAAATCTCTGGCCCTTAATTATTTTAAAAGATTTTTAATGATTTATTTAATTTATTTGAGAGAGATATAAAGAGACAGAGAGAGAGAGAATGGGTGCACCAGGGACTTCAGCCACTGAAAAAACAAACTCCAGATGCATGTGTCACCTTCTGCATCTGGCTTATGTGGGTCCTGGGGAATCAAACCTGGGTCCATTGGTTTTGCAGGTAAAGGCTTAACCACTTAGCAATCTACCCAACCTCTTAATTCCTTTGTGTGTGTGTGTGTGTGTGTGTGTGTGTGTGTGAGAGAGAGAGAGAGAGAGAGAGAGAGAATTAGCACTCCAGAGTTTCCCACTACAATAATTGGATTCCAGATGTGTACACCATCTTGTACACATGTGTGACCTTTTGCACTTGCATCACATTGTGCAACTGGCTTACGTGGGACCTGTAGAGTTAAACATGAGTCCATCAGCTTCACAGGCAAGCGCCTTAACTGCTAAGCCTTCTTTCCAGCCTTTTGAACTATTTTAATATGACTATCTCATGTTATATCTATTTTCTTGCAAATGACATAATTTTGTTCTTGATGGTTACAATAATTTCATGGTGTATATAGAGCAGATTTTTTGATGAATACCTAATATGATCACATAAAGCACTTTGAATGGTTCTGCATGAATCTCTGACATGTTGACATGAAGTCATTCACCTTTGGATAAATACCCAGGAGAGTGATACCTGGATCTTCTGGTTTATCTGTTTTTAGTTTTCCGTGAAGACTCCATAATAATTTCCATAGTGGCTGGGATAATTTACATCCCCACAAGCAATATTGGACGGTTCCCTTCTGCACACATCCACATCCAGAATTTGTTGCTACTTGCTTTCTTAATGACTGCCATACTGTCTGGGGTGAGACGAAACCTTAATGTGGTTTAAATTTGAATTTCTTTGATGGCTAGTGTAGTAGTTACTTCCTCTTTTGTTGTGACCAAATCCCTACAAAGAATCGGCTTACGACAGGGATGGCTTATTTTGGCTTATATTTTGAAGGTGTGGTCCATCATGACTAGGAAAGCATGGATGGTGGCAGGAGTTTGAAGTAGTTGGCCACATGCAAACAAAAGAAAGCACAGTGATGAACGCTGACATCAGGCTAGCCTTTTCTCTGTTTTATTCAATCAGGGAACCCAGGCCATGAAATAGTCCCAACCACATTTAGGGTGGGTTTTCCCCCTTCAGTTAACCTAACATAAAAACTCCCTATAAACCCAGGGATTTGTCTCATAGGTGATTCCAGAGCCAATTACATTGACAATTTAGATTATCCATCATAGCTAGATATATGATCTTTTTGTTATATATGTTTATTGGTCATTTGTGCTAAATCCTTGAGAATTATCTGTTCATCTCATTAGTCTGTTTGTTGATTGAATTAATTTCTTATTATTTAGCTTTTAGAGATCTTTGCATATTCAAGACATTAATCTTCTGTCATATGCACATCTAGCACAAACCTTGATTCTTGTCTCTTCACACAATTCACTGCTAACTTTGTTGCATAGAAGCTTTGTGATTTAGTGAAGTCCCAATAGTCAATTTTTGTCATTACTTCCGCAGTGTTTAATATCATGTTTAGAAAACCCTTGCTTGGGCTGGAGAGATGGCTTAGCGGTTAAGCGCTTGCCTGTGAAGCCTAAGGACTCCGGTTCGAGGCTCGGTTCCCCAGGTCCCACATTAGCCAGATGCACAAGGGGGCGCACGCGTCTGGAGTTCGTTTGCAGAGGCTGGAAGCCCTGGCGCGCCCATTCTCTCTCTCTCCCTCTATCTGTCTTTCTCTCTGTGTCTGTCGCTCTCAAATAAATAAATAAAAAAATTAAAAAAAAAAAAGAAAACCCTTGCTTATGTCCATATCTTTTATGTTGTTGTTTGGTTGGTTTTTAGAGGTAGGGTCTTGCTTTCAGCCAAGGCTGACCTGAAATTCACTATGTACTCTCAGGATGGCCTCAAACTCAAAGTAATCCTCCTACTTTTGCCTCCCAAGTGATAGAATTAAAGGTGTGCACCACCACTCCCAGCTCTGCATCTTATTTTCTTTTTTTTTTTTATGGGGTGGTAATGTTTTTTCATTTATTTATTTTTTATTCCTTTTTTATTATTAGATATGGACCAGCTCTATATCTTGACATAAGTATTTCCCATACTTATCCTATAAGATGTTTAGAGTTTCAGGGAATATATTTTTTTATAAATACTCAGGTGACTATTAAGATTTAGAGCTTTATAGAAAGGCTACACAAGTCCTATTACTTTATAACTTTGTTAGTCCTACTCCATTTAAGGAAAGTGTTTCTGTAAAGTACTTGTGGATAAGAGCGACTTTTTCTTAATAATTGTTGAGTGAGTAAGAAATCAAACCACAGGTGGTAAGGCCTTTCTTGGCCAACAGAGTTAGTCCTTCCAGATCATAAAGGCCACTTCATCCTCCAGGTTAACAGAGTGATGGATGCTGTGGGAGAAATGCCCATCAGGTGGGGAGAGAAAGGATACTGAATTCCTGCTGTCACTTCAAAAACTCTAATGGACTTATTCTTTTCTCTGTCTTATGTGAAATATAATCCCTATCATATTTAATGAGATTCTTGACTTCGCTAGGACAAAATATTCTTCAAACAGCAGTATAGGGAAGGAAAGGGTTTGTCTCAGATTATGGTATTAAGTGGAAGTTGCATCATGGTGGGAAAGTATAGCAGGGGCAAGAATCTGTCTCTCCTCATTATGTATCAGCTGGGAAGAAGTAGCAAGCATGAGCTACTAGCACTGGCAAGATGACCTGGATTATAAAATCCCAAATTCTGCCCCCAGTGACATACCTCCTCAGGCAAGGTTCCATCTCCCTAAGCCCCCTACCCCCAACCCCACAACTTTACCAACATATCGCCAGCTGGGAACCAAGTATTTAAATCACATGCCTATGGGAGGCATTCCATTCAAACCACCGCAAGAGTCATCCCATGGCCAAAATGAAAGCTCTCCTGAAAGCTCTGTATTGAACACATGTGGCCCAGTAGACTCAGAATGAAACACTGGTCTCTCTTGACAGGCTCAGAAACTGTTCTGAGAACTAGGACATCCACACAGCATCAACACCATGGCAGCGAGCATCTTGCACTAGCATTTCTGGCTGTAAGATCTGATGGCCTTGTTCCCTAGAAGGGCCGTTGTTCTTTCTGGGTTTGTGACTTTGCTGTGTCAATACTGTTACTGGTCAGGCTTGTCAGCAAATGAAAACAGGAGACTGCAGCCACTCCTCCACCTCAGCGTGTCAGTGGAATGATCAGTTCTCTTTCTCTGCTTAGCCGGTCACCACAAATTAGTGGCTTGCAACAGACATTGGTCATTTCTCAGGATTCTATGAGTCAGCTGGTTAGTCCAGGCTGGGGCAGCATGGTTGACTTCTGTAGTAAGCTGAGAGCCAAGTCAAAAGCAGAGTCATATGTGAGGAGGACAAAGAAAGACTGTACCATTACCAGCAGTGAGCTTTCCAACTGCTCTGTATTCTGTTGCAATGAAATAGATGTGTAGGTATACAATGGTGTAATATTGATATTTGCATACATTCTATCATTTTCATCCTAAGATTTACAAAAACTTATTGAATAATAAATATCTAGTCAAATAAAAGTTGAGGCTAAGGAGATGGCTGAGTGTTTAAGGCACTTCTGTGCAAAGCCACTCACACTAGCTGTAAAAGGTGGTGCATACATCTAGAGTTCCATTGCAGTGGCAAGAGACCCTGGTATGATCAGTCTTTCACTTTCTAACTGCCTCTTTCTCTATCGCTGTCATAATAAATAAATATGTTTGCTCCATTCTGCATTTGGAGGAAGTTGAGCCATCATAGTTGTAAAGAAGGCCCAACATAAAACTTTATTTTTAACAAGCTAAGTTGCTTTCCGACAAAGATAATATATAGCGTATTTGTAAGGCTCTTTGTCTATAACATATCATGGCATTTCCATGAAATCAGACTTTTAAAAATTTCCTTTCATTCCTTCAGTTTTTTAAAAAGAAACATATATTTGACTTTCTTAGCTCTCTTAGAGGCAGGAAAAGTAAAATCAAAGCATATTGTTGCTACTTCATTACATGTCAGAATTGGGCACAGCAAAATTAGCATATTTTATGACATATGAAATGATACATTCTAGTTTCAGAAAGTCAAGGAAAATTATTCTGAAAGGTTATCCCCCCACAATTTACTGAAAGAAAAATCAAAAGCAGAAGTTGAAAATCTCAGTGGTAGGGAGAAATACATTGGCTTGCTTAGTGGTCTTAATTAGTGATCTTGTAATTGGTATCATGTCAGTTTCATGTTGCTGTCAGCATTCACTGAGAACATGTCTAAATCCTTATTCTTTCAAACATTGTCTTTCTTTTGGCAGACAATTCATGCATACTATAATAGCCCTGGGGTGCAATTAATTTTAGCAGTTGTACAACTTAGTAAGAAAAACATCACTGGTATCATGTGTGACCTTGAAGGTCAGAAGATGCCAAAATTTGCACCTTTGTTGCGAGACATGAAAATTAGCAATTAACATAAATATATTGATTAACATATGGACAGCTTATATGATGTTCTAATGAAAGGTAATAATATTTTACCAGCAAAGCATTCTTTATGTCATCTCTGACATGCCATGGTTCTTTGAAAGGTGTCTTTAAATAAATTTTGAATAATACTGATGATAGTATGAAGTATGTAAGAGGAAAATCGATGAATCTCTTCTCTAACAAGATTTAAAATAATGCAATAGTTGAATTGATTTGACACCACTTATGTTACTTCATTGATACACTGAAATAATTTCTGTCTCTTTCGTATACCTCAAGTTTGTCCCCCTTTTTCCATAATCACTGCCAAAAGCAGTCCGCATTCAAATCTTTAACAAAAATCCTCTGGTGAATGCCATAATCCTATCCTAGTGGCTTGATACAGGTGTCTTCCATAAACTTGTGTGTTCTGAGTGCTAGGTCCCCAGCTGGTGGAAATTTGGAAATGGAAGTCTCCAGGAGGCAGTTTATTGTTGGAGGTGGGTTCATGGGTGTTATAAGCAGCTTCCCCTTGCCAGTGTTTGGCAACTCTTCTGCTGCTGTTGTCTACCTGAGGTAATGTCTACCCACTGCTCATGCCATCATTTTTCTCTGCCATCATGGAGTTTCCCCTTGAGTATGTAAGCCAAATAAACTCTTTCCTCCCACAAACTGCTCTTGGTCCAGTGTGTTCTATGAGCAATGCAAAGTTGACTACAACACCCAAATTTGGATGTATTTTGGTTGGTTATTCAGATGCTACCAAAATAATCTTTCTGTGTCACACATTTGACCCTTGAACTTTTGTTACTTTTAGGATATTACTCACTTCTGTGAGGATAACAAAACACCTAAGGTAGTTAACTTATAAATAGCAAGAGTTTATTTTGGTCCACATTTCTGGAAGTTGTAGCTAACATCTGGGAGTATTCTCTTTGAGCTTCTGATGAGGCAGAACATTGTAGTGGGAGGTTCTAGACAAAGCAAATTCCTTGCTCATGAACTGGGAAGCAAAGCAAAGTCATGGAAAGAGAAAGAAACTGGGACTTAAATTCCCTTCAAAGGCTCAGCTCGAATGCACTAAGACTCCAATTTCTAAAGATCCCACAACCTTATAGTAGTGATACACTGGATCAAGCCTGAATTACCTTTGAGGGACCCTAATCAACCCTAGCTGTAAAGACTTGGAAACTACTTTTGGTTGAGGTGAATATATATATATATAGTGTATTTTTGGTCATATATATATATATATATATACATATATATATATATATATATTTAGATTTAGTATATTTTTGGTTATATAAGTGGCTCTTCCTATGTAGGCTTGGAAAGTCTCCATGGTGAGTAGAGTGTATATTTTAAAAACCCTACTATTGAAGCAAGAATTATATCTATTGTGAAATTTCTATATCGGAACTATTACTTAAAGAACTTTACATATATTATCTTATTTCACTCTCTTCACAGTTCTATCAGGAATTCATGTAATTGCCATTTCCATCTTCTAGATGAATCTAAGGCTGGGGAAAGCTACTAATTTGCCAGAGATAACACAATGATTAAGTCATGGATCTGGGATTTACACTTGTACCAGCTGAATGAAAAGCATATACTTTTCTATGAGATATGAGGAACAGAGAAAGGCTAGTAATGGAAAAATCTAGAAGACACGAGTTAGTGTCTTGTTCTTTTTAAACACTTGTCATGCTTGACATAGTGGACTTGCTGTAGTATTTGACTAATAGAGATTTTCATTGTTTGATCACATTGTCTTTGTTTTCCAATGTTAGTTGAAGACTGAAGGGCTTATCTGAAATCTACCAACACAAGTAAGCATAGGTCACTTGACAGACAAAGCAAATAACAAACGTCATTTATAGGCTGAAGTCAGTCACTGTTGTATACTGTGTAACAGATGTTACATGCACCACTTAACTTCCCTTAAGTGAAGAGATTCTACAGCTTGTCTCCTCTCCCTCAAGTTCATATGTAAACTTTGAAAACTGAAAGCTGAAGGTGAGAAGGATGGATTTGCAAAGATTGTTTTAAAGAATGGACTATCAAGTTGTGATTCAGTCATTCAGTAATTATGCCTTTCTTTGTAAGTTGGCATCAGTTTTCCAGTGGTTAACTTTGCTAATTGAAAGTCACATGATGTTCCCTAGGCCATTAGTTCTGGATTACAGTTATTGTTTGCAGTTAATCTGTCCATGGGTGATGCCAAATGAAACATCTGGCTCTATACAAGGAAACTAATTGGAAGAGATTAATATTGCACAAGTTTTGTTGTTTCGGTACAACTGCCTGGGTTGGAGTATTTAGCCAGAAGAAGGCAGTTTCAAACATATTAGCCTTTTCAGTTTTCTTAAAGTTCTGGAAAGGGAGAAAGAGGAAAAGAAAAAGAATTGAGGTTAGGGCAGGGAGAATGATATGAGAAGATAGAATAGACTTGTTGACAGTGAGCATATGGGGAGAAGTTATGATCTTTCTCAGAATGCTGACCCGATTACTGTGTAGTACTCAGCTCATACACCTGGTGGAGAATGGGACAAAAATCTGGACTCTGTGGAAGCCAAGGGTTTGAAGCTTTGTGATCCTAATATCCCAACTCCCAATTTTCAAGATATGGAACATTTGGGAACCTGTAGAATATGCATGTTGCAAAGTTTCTAGGAAATAACAATTGACTTGGTGATTCCCATGTGTGTGATTTTTTTTTTTTTTTTGGTTTTACACCTGCCTTTTGGTTTTATTGCCATTAAATACATCAGAAAACTGAGGTTACAGAAGTCAAAGGTTCTGGGCTGAGGAGTAGCTCAGTGGCTAAAGTACTTGCTGCTCAAGCTTGACGACCAGAGTTTCTTCTCAGACCCCAGATACAAAGCGGAAAGCCCAATGGACTTCTTTCACCGCAGCAAGCTGATGGGGACATGGGAGCAAAGACAAGAGCTTCCTGGAAACTTGGAAGCTTCAGGACCAGCTAATTTGCCAGGAGCAGCAGTAAAAATAAAAGCCAGAATGAGAGAAATCCAGACAATGTGTGAGAGAGATGGTGAGAGAGTGAGAGAGAATTAATGTGCATGAGAGAGAGAAAGAGAGAGAGAGAGAGAGAGAGAGAGAGAGAGAGAGACACAGAGAGAGAGAGACAGAGAGATGTATATGTCTGTGTGTGTGCAAGAGAGAGACACTATCTTGCCACAAATAAGGTGGGAAGCAATGACTGACTCATACCCCAAAGTGGTCCTGTGGCCTCCACACATATGCTGTGGCACATGCACACTGCACTGTTCTCTCTGTCACACACACACACACACACACACACACACACACACACACACACACACACCAAAGAAGTAAAATATTGCCTATTTTGTTTAAACTGCCAAACATTTGATTTAAAAGCCGTCTCATGCACTGTGCACTATCAAGTTTATTCTAAAACTTTCATTTTTGATGGTCTGTCCCATGGAAACTCAGTATGGGAGCCAAACCAAAGGCTGTGTTTTTATTCAACTCTGAGAATTGGTTTTCACTGTTAAATCTTCTGCGATGGTCTGTTGCCTGCATGTAGATTGCTATGAAATTTAGAAAAGAACCAAAGCAAAAATGTCAAGAGCAAACTCCTAGGCTGTTAAAAAATTTCAGCTTCATTGTCAGCCAATACAATACGGGACCTGAAAAACATTGTTCTTTATGTCAGATTTCAACAATAGTGGATTCTTTATCAGTCCATTATAAGTACCTGAAGCAATTATTGTCTTTGGTCTTTTACTTTGAAATTATTTTGCTGATTCCATTGGATGAGAATGCAATGACATATATTCATTAATTCATTTACCTATGTTATAAATAGCAAATAAATTGTATTTTATTTTAAATCCAGTAAGGCCACGCATTGAGCACACACCTTTAATCCAGCACCAAAGAGGCTGAGGTTGGAGAATTACTGTGAGTTCAAGGCCAGCCTGAGACTACATATTGAATACCAGGTCAGTCTGGACTGAAGAGAAACCCAACCTCAAAAAAAAGAAAAAAAGAAAAACAGAATATAGCAATCAAAAGACCACTTACAGGATGGCCATTACTTGGACCAAATGAAATGCCAATCAATCACAGGTGTATTTGTGAGCAGCATCGGATGCTTCTGAAGTAATCTTCACATGGGAAGACACATTAACTTATGTGCAATATCTTTTTTTCTAACTGTCCCCAGAAGTATGCAAACAATAAGTTTACTGCAATAAAGGTGAAATATTAACATACTAGAGATTATAACTATGGAATCAAATTTCTTTATCATCCTTAAATAAACACTGAGAACATTATGCCCTCATTCAAGCATGTGGATTATACCATCTATATTAGTACCTGAGATAGATACATTGTAGGGATGCTAGATTAGACAGCACACAACTGGGCAATTGGAAAAACATAACACTGGTTATAAATCAAAACTAGGTTCAATATATCTTGTTAATTTTTAAAATGTTTGAACTTTTTTTGCTCAGCAAATATGTATAGGCTTTTTCTCTCTTTGGATATTATTATTTGTAAATTATTCCAATGATTAATACATATTTTCCTTCTATTTTACATTGAGTAAAGTGATATTAGTATATTTAACTAAATCACGTATAGAATCAAAATGTCCGTGATGAATCTTGGAGCCATAATAAATGCATTATCTTTGACAATTTGCTTTAATTCAGTGACTCAGTTTTTAGTCCAGTATGTAGATTGGGATAAAAATAGTAGTTACCTGAAAAGAAGGTTGTTAGGTTTAGATTATCATCTGTAAAACACTTATCACTCTGCAAATGCAAGCTGTATTCAGATTTAAAAGCTTGAGTTGAGACATATTATTCAGTGAATTGAGAGCTGTATGCTTTCATTAATTTAGAGAACGAATGAACTACTAATTTATATCACAACTCCAAAGATAATCTGGGAGTTTGGGTAGAATCTTCTTTTTGATACCTGAAATTTTACCTGTATTTTTCATCTCGTTTTTATTATCTCTTAGATTATGTTTATTCTGAAAACTTGTATGACTCTTCCTGTGCTGTTCATTGTTGGAGTCATATATTGTTTAACAATTTTTAAATTTTTGAATGTATGGAATGTAAACTATCTTAGATAAATATTTTCCTTTTATAGCATCTGAGAAAAGGGTATCAAATAATTAGAGTCCAATAAACATTAATTGCCAGGTCCTCCGGCAGGTAGGGCTGTAGGAGAGCTGGTCCCGCCGGTCTCTCCTTGGGGCTGAGCCGGCTGGTGAGTGTCGGTGACCCCTCCTGCTCACCGGAGAGAAACACAGAGTCTGGAGACTTGTCTAACATGGATCTCACTTTATTGTAGCAGGCAGGTGTTTATATAATGTTGAGAACAAAGGCGGGGAACTCAGGAGGGGAGGAGGTGTAAGCGCCAATAGCATATCGTGACTTCTGAAATTATTGGTTCTAAGCGCGCGCACGCGGGAACTCTTAACTTTTTTGCAGAAGTAGCAGGCCAGAGGTAATTTGGCGCCCTGATGAGTCATAGCTGGCCAGAGACAAGTCTCCAAACTAGCTAGGCTCAGGAAGTTCCACTAGGTCTGGCCTCCGGGCCTCTGAAGTCCCAACAATTAATCATTTTCATAAACATATACTAAAACACATGAATACCTTCCTACAACAAATTCTTTCTATGTAAGAGAAAATTAGAAATCAGAATTTGAAATGAGAACATACCTGTTTCCATTATACATGTTTAATATGATCTTTTTACAAATTAATATTGGGATTTTGAATGGAATTATCTGACCTTAAAATTAATGTTGATAATTGAATTCTGAAACCATATTAAAAACTCACAAAATAACCTTCGGTCTATTTTTGTATTCAGTAGCCTCATTAGACACATGATATTTTTTTATTCTGTGCCAATATACAGCATCAGTCAAAATAAAATTATCTGCAATAGTTTGTGAAATGCTTGTACTTTGGATTTAATGGACAGCAATGTTCCAGTGTTGGGTTCTTCATTGTGACAGATGATCCCTGCAAACACGATATGATAGCGTGGGGATAAGGTGAAGCTGAAGTGAGGGGTTATTGGAGCTCTCTTTGCTGCATTTTTATAAATGTCAAATTATTCTTAAGAATATTTTATTTTAAATAGTAAGAAACCCAATATTTATAAATGCGTTATTTATAATAGTAATTAGAAACAAGTTTAGCATTAAAAATATGAATACATTATTATTAAACTTGCAGTACCATACTAATAGAGTATTATGCAGTCAGTAAGCAGTATTATTTTATAAAATGAGCAAAATTTAAAATTATTTTAATACTATATTTACTGCAGAGAACTAGTCATACAAAAGTATGTCCAAAGTATAATTAAAGCCATGTAAAACAAAATAAAGCAACTGCTTCATAATTTTGCTATGGAGTTCTGGATTTTATTTTTCTTTTGGTCACAGCTTTCTAAATTTCTGTCATTTTTTACTAGATTTTTCTTAAAACTGGAAGAGAGGCTATAAATAATTGAGTTTACCTGATGGGAAGACAAATTAAATCATGGGAAAGAAAACAAAATATTTGAACATGATTATCCAGATTTTAATGAAAAAGTATTTAATTAACAATTTTAGCAGATAATAGACTTACTCCATTCATCTGGTCAATCATGAACATGCTTGTCTTCCAAATATCATCCTATGAAAAAAATCAATAATTTCACCTGTCTTCTAAGGTAGACCTTCTAAAAACCCTGTGTCAACACTTACTTTGTGGACATATTTACATAGAAAAACTTGGAATCAAAACACAACTTGTGCAAATTCAAAGCACTGTTTTGGGAGGAAAACTGAAAGGGCAAATTGCTCCCCAGAGTAAATGCAGTAGAACCAAAAGTCTACATGGTTCACACAAACTCAAAAATACTAGTGATGGCTTCCCTCTCTTCTGGAAGATAAGTATTTCTTCACTTTTCTATTCTTTTTCTCTTTCCTTCCTTCCTCCCTCCCTCTCTTCTTTCATTCTTCTGTCCTTCCTTCCTTCCTTCCTTCCTTCCTTCCTTCCTTCCTTCCTTCCTTCCTTCCTTCCTTCCTTCTCCTTTCTTTCTCTCTCTTTCTTTCTTTCTTTCTTTCTTTCTTTCTTTCTTTCTTTCTTTCTCTTTCTATTTTTCCCAGGTAGGGTCTTTCTGTCAGTTGCACTTTTGAATCCATCTGGAACCTGGTTTCTGTGGACATGGCTTCCTCGAGGTACAATTATCAGCTCTTCAAATAATAATACAAATAATTAATTAATTTTAATAACAAAGTAAATATGATATCATAATATAATTTATACTGTATGCTTTTTTTGAGGGGGGACTAGGTTTCACATAGCTTGGATGGGCTTCAAACTCCTTTTATAGTTGAGAATGAGCTTGAACTCTGTTCAAGCTCCTTCTGTTCTTTTGCCTTCCAAGTACTGGGTTTGCAAGCATGAACTATCCAGGTTATGTGATAGTGGAAATTGAACTCAAGGCTTCTTGTATGGTAAGCAAGCACCCTACCACGATATCCCCAGAACAGAACTTCTCACTAGCAAACCTTTTTTTTTTTTTTTTTTAACAACTTTAAGGCTCCTAAATTGGAGATGTTTCAGAGTGAACAAGAGAGTATGCCTCAGATGTGCATTTTAAGTGTGTTGAGGTTCTTGACAGATAAACCTGGAACCCTTCCATTGCTCAGGGTTAAAGGCAGATATATATTTAAAAACAAAAGCCTAATTCATTTGACAATTTCCACAATCAAACAATAGACAAGAGTTGTCATTGAAATCATGGTGATTGATCCATTCTTCCTTGAAGGTATTTCATCCTTAAACTATAGGAAAAGCATATTAAATCTGTTATAATTACTCATATAGAGCATGGATAAGATTCAGAAAAATGGAACTCATTCCAGAAGCTCCTGTCTCCATTTTCAACTGGAGAAAAATCTTTGATCAGAACTCAGCACTTATAAAAGGGGTGTGTGCTGGGATCCTTGGAAGATTGTCAGCACTTGATGAGATAGCTGCTTGGATGGTTTTCAAGACCTGAGGGGTCCATAATGAAGGATCATGCTGCTCCCATTAGTGTGTTTTCTTCTTCATGTTTGCAGACAAAGCTGAGAACTGCTCCAACTTCTTGTTTGGCTAAGGTAGTCTTTATTTTAATAGAAAGGCTAGTTGCCTTGGCACATTTGCAAATGAGACTAGCAAATGAAAGCAAGTACCATTCAGATACTTCTCAGAGCCAATAGGAAATAACTTTATGTATGTAACAGCTGCACCCCCATTCCCACACTAGTTTACCCAAAGAGTAATCTATCCTGAAAATGATGGAGAACATATGCCTAGTTTTACAGCTGTTAATCACCAGGTGATTCTATGGTCATGTGGCGAAGAAACTTCATGGGGATGTGTACAGTGAAACTTTGGGGATGCGTACAATGAAACTTCATGGGGATGTGTACATCGAAACTTCATGGGGATGCATACATTGAAACTTCATGGGGATGCATACATTGAATCTTCATGGGATGTGTACATCGAAACTTCATGGGGATGTGTACGCTGAAAGCATCATACCTTATCTAACTCATGCATCTCAATGTGGCACTTTCCAATGCTTGCAGTATTTTAAATTACTAATTAGGTTGATTGAATAAGTATTAGTTTTGAGAATGTCACCAGCACTTATCGACTTGCTGTTAGGTTAAAAGCCAGATTCTCTAAACATTTTAATGCCAAATTTTAATTTCCCCTTGAAATAACAAAGATAATGTTGTGGCATGCACCAGAGTGAGGTATACCTATTTCAATAGTTAGAACACATAATTTTCTGCAATCTGATGGCTTTCTTTCACCTAAAATTTGTTAGTATAATTACATAAAGAAGCACTATTTCTCTTTAAGAACATCAATTCTATAGTACTATTACAAAAAGAGAGAGATAGAGAGAACACAGAAGAAAGTAGTCACACTTAAAAGGCACATGATTTGGGGCAATTGATTTGAATTCACAAGGCTCTTCAAGATATTCTGTGACCTTGTACATCTAAAATACTTTAGACTTATTCAAAATATATGCTAAAACAGAAAAATGTACTGATGCTAACCTTTATGAGAAAATGGATGCTCATAGAATTAAAATAATTTAATGAAAATTTTTACTTTACATCCCCACTGAAATTTAAGGTAGCATCAACTAGTGTAGCTTATCCAACAGGAGTAACAGGTCCAAATATGAGCCTTGGAAGGTATGATAGAGATATTTCAGTGCTGAACACTCCTTCGTCACTTCTTCTCAGCACCATGGTGCCTTCTGAATCATCCCAAGGTCACTGCCATCTAAAAGAGAAGGTTCTTTAACCAAAAGTGAGAGTAGCATTAATATATAGGTATGAACAGGAAGAGAAGTGCTTACTGGGCAGTTTGGTGAGCATAGTATATACATTTAGCATACAGCAGCAGATGTTACACCCCTAGGGCTTATAACTACCTCTGTCCAAAAAAGTAGGTTTCCATATGTCTTATTTATATATATCCTCTTAGATTTTGATTAGCCATCCCTCCACCTTTCCTTTACTCAATCTCTTCCCCTAACCTCACTTAGGCCTTTTCACCCCCATTAATCTGTTCTTCTACTTACATTTATACACTGCTATCCTATTAATTACTCCCCCTTTGTAAAATTGTTTTCAACTTAAAAAAAAGTTTCTGGGGCTGGAGAGATGGCTTAGTGGTTAAGCGCTCGCCTGTGAAGCCTATGGACCCTGGTTTGAGGCTCGGTTCCCCAGGTCACACATTAGCCAGATGCACAAGGGGGCGCAAGCATCTGGAGTTCGTTTGCAGTGGCTGGAAGCCCTGGTGTGCCCATTCTCTCTCTCTCCCTCTATCTGTCTTTCTCTCTGTGTCTGTCGCTCTCAAATAAATAAATAAAAAATGAACAAAAAATATTTAAAAAAAAGTTTCTGTAACTAATATTAGCTTCCAAGCTTCTAGTCTCACTGAAGGCCAAGGTATTTGTTACAGCAGCATGAACAGAGTTGAAAACCATCACACAAGATGATTTCCCATATTAATGAAAGAGTATGTTAGCAACTGTTAACAAGTCATGTATTAAAGGACAAACTATAACATATGGGTCAATTTTTTTTTCTTATTTCAATATTTCTCTTCTAGTTTGGTCCAAGCAAGATAATCTTGAATAGTGCTGAATGCTTTTGCACCAGTAGTGAGTTCTGTATCTCAAGTTCAATTGCAGTTAGTGGCACAACTCTCTCAGCAGAGTGGGTTTGAGGAAACGGCTGTGCACTTAAAATAGGATGCTACAGGTTATAGAAAGGGCACATATATCTGAATTATTTTTATTTTTATTTACATATTTGTTTAGAGATAGTGAGAGCAAGAGAGAGGAAGAGAGAGAGAGAGAATTAGCACCTCAGGGTCTCAGTCACAGAAATAGCACTCCAGATGTTTCCTCCACCTAGTGTGCATGTACGACCTTGTGCTTGTATCATCTTTGTATGTCTGGCTTACGTGGGATCTCAAGAGAGATCAAACCTGCTTCCTTAGGCTTTGCAGGCAAGCACCTTAACTCCTGAGCCATCTCTACAGCCTGCAAATTATTTTGAATTGCAAGGGAACCTCTATAATTCTATTTAACAAAAATTATATGCTGGCTTTCACAGAAAGGTTTTATTTTTTATTAGCATACATTAATTTACAGGAGCAATGGGTTTCATTATGATGTCACCATGCATGAGTCTAGTGTTTTTGATCATATTCATTCCCACTGCACCCCTGTTGTTCTCCTCCTCTCCCTCAGATCCCCTTCTTCCCAACTCACTGCCTTCCTACTTGCATGTTTATCTATCTAGTGACTCATTGCATTTTACTAGGGTTTGTTAGAGGGTCCAGGGAGAGGGATTATTAACAACATCATGGCTCCTTACCAGTGGCTCTACCACTGAGGAAAATGTCTCTGCCAGCCCTGCCATCCCCAGTAATGAGATCCCACCAGCCCTCCATCTTTCATGAAATGTTGTAGACAGGCCCAACCTGTGTTCCTATTCACAATCACTGTGAGATCAGTAGTGCAGTGGGGATGTGTTTTGAAGGCAGCTCTCCATCTCACTCCACTCCTTCCTCTGGTTCTTACGTTCTTTCTATTCCTACTTCCATTATGTTCTGTGGGCCTTGGAATGGGTGAGACAGATGCCCAGCTTAGGGTTGAACATTCAATAATCATTTATCCTCAGCATCCAGACAAGAGTCTGTGTTAACTACTGCCAACTACAGAAAGGAGCTTCTCTTCTGACCAAAGCTGATAGTAGCTCAAATCCATGGGCATCACCCAAAATATTTAGAATGTTAACTTTTAACTTGGCTAAGCCATTTAGTGACAAAATAAAATAGGCTGTGAGCATATTTGTGTTTCTCAAAATTTTATTGCAATGGCTCCCACTCTACTTTTTTAGTGGAATAATGATCATTTCACTCCAAACCAAAGCAAACGACAAGCAAACAGAAAAAGGAATGGAACATGAAAAAAAAATCATATTTTGAAGCTTTTGAAGCTGTTGTGAAAAGGGTTCTGTGCCTGAGGTGAAGAAGAAATGGAATATTCCTTCAGCCAGTGGCACAGACGGACATTTCTGGATGAGATTCTGCCCCCTTGTAGTGGAACGTGATGTACATTTTGATTCCTTGGCATGCTTACACTAACACCCATCTGTTAAGATGGCATTGTTCCTAAAAATAAAGAAAAAAAAAGGTGATATGCCAAGTTCCAGAAGTCCTAGGTGTCTGGCATGTGCATACATTTCTGAAGGTATTTTCCATATTTATTTAAAAATAAAGCAAGAGAGTTCAGTTTTGAGTAGTATCTCCTAGACCATGTATTCATTGGAGATCATTTTAAGAAATTCCATCATTCATGCATAAGTTATGAAATAAGTACCCTATCATATATTTGACAGTAGGACATTTACCTATGGAAGAATGATGGTTGAGATGTAGAAGGAATGCTCTTCATTGTTAGTGTCAGCAATTACTCATTGCAGCTCCTTTTTCTCAACGCCTATTTTTTTGTACTGATCATGATCAGTTCTACCAAGAATTCCATTAGATGATTTGAGAACAGAACCTCTAATTTTGAGAAAGAAATCTCTGACCCATACACTTGAGAAGCCAGTGCTTATTGTCTAAGGTTAAAAAGACCCAACAGTGGCTTAAGTTAAAGCAAAACAATGGTAACCCTATAGAGACGGGAGTAACATTGAGGGGCGGGATAATTTGGTTACTGAAGGGAAGGCATCCTGTTGCTTAGCTACAGGATTGCTAGTGGCAGCTCTTCTCTCATTTCCTGGGGTTTTGTTTTTGTAAATGCAGTTTCTTGCAAATGAGAATGTCTGCATTCAGAAGTCCATATAGAAATGCTTTTGATTTGTGAAGAGACTGTATTAGTAGAATAAAGATACTGAGTGATATCAAACTTGGAGAGGAGTTTTTCCCTGCCCTTTAATGCTCAGTTAGATCAGTCCATTAATATAATACTTGTAGAAGTTGGTGGTTTGAATATGTCAGTCACATTTTGTAAGATGTCTCATTTTGGTCGTAGGTTTGGAATCAAGATATCTTTGAACTCTTGAACAAAAATTTTGTATTAAAAGGACAAGCACCTGTTACTCATACGTGAATAGAAAAAAATGATATCCATTCAACTGGATTGAGGATTTAAAAAAATCAATGTGAAAAACTTTATATCTACATTCATGTAGGTCATTTGTTCATTTCATCTTTGACTCCATTTTATTTAAGTTGTGGTTTTTTAAAATAACAGATCCTATGTTAAGCTCCTTAGAAATGAGATGTTAAGTATGACGTCTAATAATACTCTATAATGGTCATGTCATATTCTATAAGGTTATCATGATAATTGAATCAAACAATCTATTTAATAGTACTAAAAGGTATCAAATTATTCTGATTAAAATACCAAAGGTTACTTAACATAGCCCCATGAAAAAGTCACTTGGTTGTGTTTAGAAAACCATTGTTAAGGAACTTATGAATCCAAAAGTTGATAAATTTTGATATGGGTATGTAGCTCAGAATGGTTCTATTGCCTCATATATGTGAGGTCCTTGGTCCAATCCTCAGTGTGATGAAAAAAATCTTTTAATTTTAATGAGAAAATGTTAACAGAATTGTTTAGAGCCTGTATATTTTATGGATCCCGTAATTTAACACAGACTGAAAACCAAATATCTTTGGAAATGTTTTTAACTACTGCTAATTAGATATGGAACAGAATAAAGAGCATTAAATCAACAGTGGAAGAATCTACTATTGGGCTAAGAACACCAGTAAGGCTTCATATCATAGACTTGAACTGGAAAATAAAGAAGCGTTTACTTTTCTGCCAATCCATAGAACATAAACTATGGAATTGATTTGGTAGTACATAAAGAGACTTAAAATTTGGAGGGAAAAATCTTACAATTAGTAATTAGATAGTCTTTGTACAGATAAGTGAACTTTAAAATATGAAGATGAGAAAAATTAAAATGAATTGGAGACCTAGGGACAAAATTTGAAATTGTCATCGACATCTTCTTGTCCCTACCTTATGCAAGACGGGCGGTGGTACAGTACGGTAAGTTAGCCTGGAAAACTGACAAAGTTCAAAAAAAAATTCTGTATAGGAAGTAAAGCTTACATGGGGCTTTGATCAAATGCCATGATTTGTTAGTAAGAAATTAGATACTTGAGCTAGTGAATATACTGAAAAACTATTGATTTAATGCTCTAAATAAGTTTTCTTCTTAATCATTGAAATATATGTCCATTTGACTAAGGGAGAAAAATCATGAAACAAAATAGAGATAGAAAAGTAAGTTAATAGCATTATGTGGGTAAAATTAAAGAGTAAACTAGATATGTAAGAGGTAAATATAATTGTACTTTACCATTCATCCAGGCCATATAATTACTTTGTAAGAGAATTTACAGAGGAGAAAAATAACCAACCAACCAACCAAAAAAAAAAAAAAAAAAATAGAAGAATGTTCAATAAAGCCTAATTTTCTGTGTTCCATGGATCATTATTTTGGATCACTTTATTTTCTAAACACCCGACCATATACCTGTTACTTTTTTTGGTGAAGAAAATATGTACCACTTTTTAAATGATAAAAATTCAGAATGTACAACATATATAGGCTATAGACTAAAAATAACATTTCTTTACTTAGAATTGACATTTAAATTAGGAGATAAAGCTCTCAAATGAGAAAAATGAAAAAAGAAATGAGAAAAAAAATTTAAATCACATTTACATTTGTACTAAACATTAAGAAGAAAATAAGGCAAAGTGGTAGCAGCCATATGTCTGCCCATCACGCTCACCTTGATGGAAAATAAACTATTAGTGCCCAACAAACCCACACCAAGCAGGGCATTTTTGCAGTAACGGTCTTTACTTTAGAGTCAGTTTTAGAGAAAAATAACAATATTGGGCCAATTTGATATAACTTGTTTTAAAATTAAACAGTAAACATTTTTATGACAGAAGTTTTATATGTGTGTATGTAACTATACACAGACTAGCATGTGCTTAATGAAAGTTTTCATATGAATATATGTGTATTTTCAAGAAAGTGTTTGAGTATTACCTTTTAGGTAACTAAAAAGAGTAGCATAATAGTTTTTCCATCTATGTTTCATGTATAAATACCATCATTGGGTTTTAGTCTGTGTTACTTCTGTCTTTCTCTTTAATGTTCTTTTACAAAGTCAGGTCCAAAGTAATATATTTTATTTTTCTCACATATATTTCTGATATCTCTCTTGTCATTTAATATTGCTACTGCAATAATGAACCATCCTAATAATGGCAGGTATATATCTGTCCAGTTTCAATAACAATCTTAATGTCTTCGGTCTTGTGCTGCCTTTATTTTACTTTTGGCGTGTAAAAACACTTAAATTTGATTACTTGCTTTGAAAGCAATGAGATCAGTACCTTCATTTTTCTCTAGATATTTTTATTTTAAAAAATTATTTATTTAGCTTATTTACAGGAAGAGAAAGGTGATGATGGTGGGGTTGGAAGAGTGTGAACATGCCAAGCTAGTTGCCATTGCAAATGACTTCTGGATACACACTACTTTGTGTGTCCAGCTTTATGTGTGTAGTGGTGAATCAAACCTAGGCCATCAGGCTTTGTAAACAAGTGCCTTTAACTGCTGATCCATCTTCCCAGTTTTGTAGATATTTTTCTACTTGCTAATTGGAATTATAAAAGGTTAGAAACGTAGAGTGTCCTGGATTAAAGCTAGTGCATATTTTTAGGTTTTATAAACTACCTTGCTTAATGTATGCATTTTTAAAAATTTAATTTGTTTTAGTAAATTTGCATAACTAATGAAAGATACACAGCTCACAACACAACTCCCTATGCTCTGGGTGTTTCTACAAATATCTTTGGGGCTGTTTATGTTGAATAATATTTATAAATAATGAATGTCTTTTCGCTCTTTCTTCCTCTCTGTAGCATACCCTTTTCCTGCAGGTGCTATTTCAATCGCCTGCATGCTCAATAAATGGCTTCTGCACAACAACTTATTAGGAAGAAAAAAAAAACACAAAACCAACAACCTGGTGAGGAGATGACAGATGTTTCTCTCAGTTGCTTCCTTCAAATCAGAATATTAGGTGTAAGGATTTTTCCAGTGTGTCCCTGTGGAGTTCCAAGATTTTTGTTTTATCTTTGAGCATATTGATAGCACATTAAAGATATTCTAAAAGCAAAAATTGACAAGCTCACTATACCAAGTATACACTTACACTATTTCATCAAAAGTAAAAAAGTTATGCCTTTTAAATTTCAAAAATATACTATACAAATATATGAAAATCACATGCTTTATTAAGACTAATCCTAAAAGAATTTGGCATAAAGTAGATACTGCTTTCAGTTTGTAACTGCACAAGTCCTTAAGAATCATTCATTATATGCAATATTTTTATTTTTTAAATATTTTTATTTATGAGAGAGAGAGAGAGGAGAAAGAAAGAGACAGATAGAGAATGTATGCTCAGGGTCTCCAGCCACTGCAAATGAACTCCAGATGCATGTGCCTTCTTGTGCATGTGGCTTACATGGGTCTTGGGGAGTTGAACCTACTTCCTTTGACTTCACAGGCAAACACCTTAATGGCTAAGCCATCTCTCCATCCCTGCAGTATTTTTAAAAAGAATAAGCAAAGGTTAGATTTATGGCACTAGAAATATAAATGTGAATCGCTTGAAAATAATTCTTGTTATGAATAGAGACTACATATTTAGTATAGTAATTTAATAAACAATTTATAGACTATCATTTTAAAATTTTATTTATTTATTTGAGAGAGCTAGAGAACTAGGCAGACAGAGTGAGAAAGAAAATGGGCATGCTAGGGCCTCCAGCCGTTGCAAACGAATTCCAGACGCATGTGGTACCTTGTGAATCTGGCTTATATGGGTCCTGGAGAACCTTTGGCTTTGCAGGCGAACACCTTAACCACTAAGCAAATTTTCCAGCGCCATAGACTATCTTTAGTAAGAACCAGACATAATAAGCCTAAGTAGAAAAAAAGCACAAAAATGAGATGTAAGCAGGTTTTAAATTGAGAGGATAATTCAGACATTTCTTCTTTCCTTTTTTCCTTTCCTTCTTTCCTTCCTTCTTTCTTTCTTTCTTTCTTTCTTTCTTTCTTTCTTTCTTTCTTTCTTTCTTTCTTTCTTTCTTTCTTTCTTCTTTCTTCTTTCTTCCTGTTTTTATTTTTAACATTTCCAATGTAGACTTTTAAGTTAGTGTCATGGTTCATATCTGAAATGTCCCCAGAGGTTCCTATGTTTGACTTGGCTTCTAGCTAGTATCCTTGTCCAGGAGGTTGTGGGGCCTGGTAGGCAAAGGCACGTCACTGAGGGCAGACCAATGAGGGTTACAACCTTGACTAGCTTACAGTCTCTTTCTGTCTGTATCCTTGTCCACTAAAATGTTAGTAAACCACATCCTGCTGCCATGAACTGCATGGCTATGACTACCTTGCTTTCTTACCACAAGGGATTACACTCCAACAATGAGCAGAAATAAACTCTTAGGTTACTTCTCTTGGTTCTGTTCTGTTTATCACAGTGACAAAAAAATAAACAATATACAAACTATAAAGGGTAATGATGGACAAACATTATCAGGCACTTCATTCCTTCGTTAGACTTCTTTTTTTGTCTCTCTCCCTTCTAGTTTTCCATTTTTTCCCCATTTCCTTTTCTTCTGTTCCTTCTCTTTCCATTTTCTTTTTTAAAATTTCTTTGTTGATTTTTATGTTATTTATTGATTTGAAAGTGAAAGACAGAGAGAGAAAGAGGCAGAGAGGGGGGGGGAGAATGGGCATGCCAGGGCCTCCAGCCACTGCAAACGAACTCCAGATGCATGCACCCCCTTGTGCATCTGGCTAACATGGGTCCTGGGGAATTGAGCCTCGAACCGGGGTCCTTATGCTTCACAGGCAAGCGCTTAACCACTAAGCCATCTCTCTAGTCCTACATTTTTTTTTCCCCTATGGTGAGGCATACATGTAGTTCCTTCCCATCATTTAGAAACATCAAATGTATTTTAAATTAAGACTAGACCTTTTTATATAACTGTTCTAAAATGTTATAAAACATTTTTATTTATTTATTTGCAAAGAGAGAGAGAGAGAGCGAGAGAGCGAATGAGTATACCAGGGCCTCCAGCTGCTGCACATGAACTCCAGATGCATGCTTCACTGTGCTTTTGGCTTTACATGGCTACTGGGGTATTGAGCTAGGTCATTAAGCTTTTTAGGCAAGAACCTTAATTTACCACTGAGACATCTCTTCTGCCCAACCCTAGATATTTATAAAGTATGTTTATGTATGATTATAAATCCAACTTCCCTATATATTTTTATCTTAAAAATTGAGAAGAAATGAAACATCAAATATCAGCAAAGTTTGCACAAGGTAATTTCAGTAAAGACCAACATCATAATCCCAACTTATTTACACACAACTCTTTTACAGTAACACAACACAAATGAAGAGGTCTTGATCAACACAAAAAAATTCCAAATCCAAATAGCTAGATTAAATAATTTATTCACTTTTTATTTAGATAATCTGCTTTCATTTTACTTCATGCATTGCCTTTGTTCTAAAAGCTACAATGTCTCATTTCCAAGTTGAAAAATATAATCCTGAATGCTCAAAGTGAAATGAAATAAAAGTGTATGTACAAGTGAGAAGCAATGAAATATTTACTAAACCAAAAGATAATATTAAATGCCTGCATAGAATACCTAGTATTGTTTAGGACACACACACATTAAACAACTTATTTCTTTTTTTCCACATGTTTAAGTTCAAGGCTACATGCTTTACTTTTCCAGCTTTCTGTTTTCAGTCTGCAAAGTGATCAGCAGAAATTATAAGCCTCTATATATACAGCATTATGAATTAATTAGAAAGTAGTTACAGCTATTTTCATGACAGGGTAGGAAGAACTTTAAATAACACGTGGACCATAGCTCCCTGAGCATCTGTTGGTTTTAAGGACCACGATGCTTAGAGTAGAGTAAGCCTCCAGTGTCATGATAGCCTATCTCCTTAAAAGTATGCTTCTGCCTCCCTCTCCATTATTTCAAGTGGAAGAGAAAGAAGAGAAAGACACAGGGTTGCTTTGCTGACAGCTCTGAACTTGTTCTGTCCTTATAATGTGGGGCAAGAATGCATTAAATATGCTACTGCTGACCACATGGCTAGGTACCACTTGCTTTTCTAGGACATCAGTATTCTTTCTGGAATAAGTCTTTAAATCTTCATAATGATGATTTGGAAAGCTATCATTTTTGCAGGTAAATATAGATTGACATCCACTTTCCTCCCCATTTCTCTTCATGGCTGCTTAAAATCTTATAGTCATACTGTTAAGCTGGGTCATGGCATGTGTTCTAACGTAGAGATGACAGATGATGTGGTAGAAAGGTGTCCAGATGTGGATTAAATACCAGTTTGATTTGAATCCAAAATCTAACACGTATTAGCTGTGGCGTCTTCAGCAAGTGAGGTTCTCTTTCTAACCTTTAATTTCCTCTTCAAAACTTTGTGATTGTAATAGTGCCCATACACTGAATAAAATGGAAGTATGAGGTGCTTGACTTTGTACCTGACATAGAATAAACACTTAATAAATTTTATTTTACTAAGAGGAGTTCTGGAGAAATTCAACTTCAGTTCCACCAAGAACTCATATATGACTCCATAAATAGCCTTCCTCTACTTAAAATTCAAATTTAGTGTTCTCTGGCTACACATGTACACATGTACACACACGTGTGTGTGTGTGTGTGTGTGTGTGTGTGTAGTAAATCTGTGTATCTCCTGTGTCTTAATTTCTTACTCTCCAATTCCCATTTATAAATGTGTATACATATAATATGTATGAATATAAAATTATGTATGTATAAATACACACACATACACTTTTCTGTTTGGCTACTAAAAAACATTCCATGATTTCACATAATTGGACTCATGAGGTTTGTAAAGAAACCACAGGACAGTATTGAAGGAATGGAGAAAGTAACACATTACAAGCACAACCCAGAGTGCAGTGAGGAAATGTGTGTGTGCAGCTTATTATTCTGTCCTCTCTAGAGAAAGTGACTTTTTCTGAAACTACTTAATATCACTGAGGAAAACTGTCTTCCTTAGTCTCCTTGTTAGCATTCCCTTGTTGCGCAAGAGCCAGGATGGTTTAATAAAACAAAGGGTGACCTGCCATCGCCAGCAGTGGGCTGTTTGTGTTCACCTGTGACATTTACAAGTGAAGACATACAGAGCCTTCTTTTGTTTCCTGGACAATCACTCAGGTGTTAAAGAAGACGTTGATTCAATTTTAAATGGCATGATTTTCTCAGGCCTTGGAGAATTGATGGATTTTCTTCGTCTTTTTCCACAGTTCAAATATACACACTGCAAAAATCATGTCTAACTGTTTAATATTACAAGACTGGAAATATTGAATTGAAAGCTTAAGTTTTGGTTTAGGTTTATTCTTGGTGTTCAACACTGTCTAAACTTTCATAGGCAAATCGGAAATGAAACACAATTGAAACTAAACCAAGTCTTTTCTGCCTGCAAAGGAGCCTTAATATTTTATTTTACGTTTTCAGAAGGAATCTAATGAAAACGTGATTTTATACAGATTCCTTGTGTCAATTATTCGCCGTGTTCCTTCTAAGCCAATCTGTGCGTTCAACTTGAAGCTTCATTAAGGATCAAGCCAAGTAGTCTTTAAAAAGTACAGGGTTTCAGTGACAGGCAGATGGTGGCTTTCATGATGTCAGGAAGTGTCAGATATTATCGTTGGCTGTGGAGTGGTGGCTACTATCCAAACAGATTGGGAAACAGATAGAAAGAGCAAGAACACCATTTGTTTTATTTAGATACATTGTGAACAGAAGGAAGCCAGGCAGAGCATACTTTTACACATCTTTTTTCCACTCCTTGTGAAAACAGTTTAGGATTTGTTATGTTATATTAGCCCTTTCATTATGCAAAAACATGTGAAAGCCAGAGAGGCTGGTGAAAGAATTTGTCTCATTGTGATTTTTCTATGGGGTTTGTTTATTTTTATTCTTAAGGAATGTGATTTTTTTAAATCCCTCTCTCACTGGAAGTATTGAATACTTGAGACAGGCTTGAAAAGAGGCCCTTGTGAAGGCCTGGGCTGTTGAGAGAAGTGACAAGTGACTTCCTGATGCAGACGGTGCGGCTCTCAGAAGACATGAGCAAGGATTCAGTTCCCACTCCGAAGGTGCATCTTGGTGAAAGCAGTAGATTCTTCCTGGCAGAACTTATCTCCCGTTGGCAGCCAGAGGGCAGTATCAGCTCCACACAACTGTGTGGGTCCCTTACAGGCTCAAAACAGCATTAAACCAGCAGGAGTCCTAGGCATTAGAGCCTTGGAGCATATTGTTGGCCGCCTTGTTGACTTTAGCTGAAAAGAGTGTGGAAATTTGTTAGCATTTTCCAAATGAAAAAAAAAAGCCTTTTAACGTTCCCTTTGCTGTGTTCACCTATGATAATTCTTTATTCCACCTCATGGTAAGGAAGCAAGTACTGGTTAGTTCTGATGGGGTGGGGATGTAGGGCTATTTTATGCTCTATAGTTATGCCCCCAATCATGGTGAACATATTGTGTCCCTATTTTCAGTCCTCATATATTTGAATATATCATGCTAAAGTCCTAAACCGCTAAGGAAAGAGGGTGCTGCACAAAGAAACTGGGCTGTTTTGAGTTATAGAATGAACATTAGTGACCTGCAAGAGGTCTGATGACCATGGTAGGCTTGTGATTTTTAGTGTTGGAGAAGGCCCTAAAGTTGCTTAAGGACCCTTTAGGGCTGCTGTGGGGGGTAATAGAAAGGTCAAGACTTCCCTCCCCCACCTCTGCTTCCTCTAAACAGCTGTGTAAATGAAGTGACCTTCCAGCTTAGGTGCAAACAGGCCCTGGAATTTTGGCTTAAAAGAGGAGCATTCCTTCAGAAAAGTGTAAAAGCATTGGCTGGAGCTGAGCGCTGGGCACGATTGAGGATTAAGAGCTCCCGAAGTTCAAATAGAGTCAAATTCCAGGGGGAGGCTCAAGAGAACTGTGAGAAAGAAGAGGAACTTCACTCCTGCCCTCCCTTCACATCCCGGAGAGCTGAGCCCTGAGTCCAGGTCGGGACCAGAGCCTTGAAGAAGATTGGAGATAATGGCACAGGACAATGAGGGAAAAAAAGCTGGTTGTCTGGTTGTGGGCAAGGACTGGAGTCTACAGAAAAGGAAGTAACATAGACCTTTCATGCCAAGGGCATCTTTGATTCAAGAGCTAAAGAGAGTGTGAAAGCAGGACAGGCAGCTCTTGGAGAACCTAGCTCATCCACAACACACAAGGAAAGGATTGCCAATTCTCTTGCAAAGAGTTGTGAAGTCTCCATATACGTGACAAACAATAGCTGCTCATCATCTGTTCACTGAAAGTCAAAGCAAAACCTTAAATACGTTTTGTGAACTGATGTTCCTAGGAAAGCCTGAATCTGCTGCACCCACTTCCATCAAGGCTGCATGGACTGATAAAGCTCCTGTGATCTCAGGGGGATGCAATGTAGCAGGACAAACGCCTAATCACCTCCGCTGCTTTGTGTCTGACTTAATCACTCAGTCCTCATGACTATCAGTTGGTCAGGGGCAACCGTTTTGGAATGTAAGAACCGACCCCAGCTTCCATCGACTGGACTGAGAATGTCCTCAAATAGCACCTGAGGCCTCTGGTGGAGTGCTTTACTATAACCCGCCTACCTGTACAATGACTCCAGTGCATTTCAAAAGTGCCTTGATTTATGACTTTCTTTTGTTCTGTAACTAAAAAAAAGCTTCATGAAATTGTTAACACATTGGAGCATGGAATTTGAGGTAACCCGAATCTGTGTTCCCTGGACATGGTCACTCATATTTGGCTCAAGAATAAGCTCTTATTCCCTCTGACGTGAGAGCTGTGTCTTTTACATTGACCTTTTGTTTCTCTTGTTTGTGTGTGGCGTGTGTGACACATGCGGGTGGGCATGTGCTGATACTGCGTCCCATGTGCTCCTCTTAGGGGCCCGGAGGAAAACATTGAGCATCCCCTTCTATTGCTCATCCTCTTGTGTTCCAGGCAAGGGAGTGTCTCACTGATTCTGGAACTTACTATTCACTCCAGAGATTCACCTGTCTCCACTCCCAACAGGACTAGGGTTACTGACACACCTGGTAATGCCCAACTCTTTCCATGGGTTCTGCAGGTTCAACTCAGGCAGTCTCAGGCCCTGAAGCTAACACACTTGGACAGGAGGCACACTGAACTACCAAGACATCATTCCAGCCCAAAAGTGGTGTGTGTGTGTGTGTGTGTGTGTGTGTGTGTGTGTGCTTTGACACAGCATTTTCATAAGCAAGAGAGAAAATGAGACTGTGGGGGAGAAGCTGATTGTCTGGTTGTGGGCAAGGACTAGAGTCTTCTGAAAAGGAAGTAACATAGACCTTTCATGCTAAGGGCATCTTTGATTCAAGAGCTAGAGAGAGTGTGTCATATAATTTCCACAAAGTTTTGGTTTATACAGTACATTTTATTGCCTTAAGTAAAATTAATCCTTGCTCTATCTTGGAAAAGATCTGAACCACTTGACAGGTTAAAATTATGCTTCTTGAGAGCATGATTTTAATATCAGCACTGGTTAGGAGTCATGAACTGTTAAAAGAACTCTTGTAGGGGCAATATAACATTAAAATTTCTGCTGAAGCCACTGATTTACATCTCAGCAGTAACATATCTGAGAGTTATCTTAAATCTACTTGGACTTTCAGAAGTGCCCCACATTGAATCTATATTGTGGTGAGCAACCAGAAGAAAAAGCACTTGATATATGAGTTACTGCTTAAGTATAATTTTATTATTAACTTCCAGTGACATGGAGAACTACATGTAAGTTAAGGTGTTACCGCTTTAGCAACACAACTTTTTATGCTGAAAAGCTGGGACTTTGCCTTACTGTACTTTTCCTTTTCTCTGATGTTTATTTTTATTACGATTTATTTTATTATATTTACTTGTTATTTATTTGAGAGAGAAAGAGGCAGAGAGAGAGATAATGGGTATGCTAGGGCCTCCAGCCACTGCAAACCAACTTCAGACACATGAGCCACTTTGTACTTCGGGATCATATTGGTACTGGGGAATTGAACCTGGGTCTTTAGGCTTCACAGGCAAATGCTTTAACCTCTAAGCCATCTCTTCATCCCTTTTGTTTATTTTATTTTTATTTATTTATTGGTTTTTCAAGGTAGCATCTCACTCTAGCTCAAGCTGACCTGTAATTCATTATGTAGTAGTCTCTGGGTGACCTTGAACTCATGGCAATCCTCCTACCTCTGCCTCCCAAGTGTTGGGATTAAAGGCATATACCACCACCCTGGCTTTATTTTTAGTTTTTGAAGAATGTAATTTGTTATGTCCCTCATGTAAATACTTAATGCATGAAAGCAAAGAGTTCATTTTAAGCTTTGAAATAAAAATATATTTTCTTACTTTTGAGAATAACAAAGACCTTTTTGTTTTTTTAATAACAGTAGGCAAAACTTACTTGCCAAACTGGTAATTGTTAGATGTGTGGTCTGGTGAGCCACAACTTTGGTCCATGTTTATTCCTTTATTATTGATTTATTTATTTATCTACCAATATCACATAGGTTATATCCCTTAATGATCAATACCTTTAAATACATTCCTGGTTTAAAACATTTTGAAACACACATTTTGGTGAAAGATTAACACCTGTCCAAAACTACCAGATCTTGCATATCTACCTGATAATGGTGGGAAATTCTTCTTTAGAACACATATTACATACTTCCTTAATTTTTATAGTGTTAACTTTTCTTATAGAATGTATGACCTACACCACCAAATCTGTAACATTACAGAGAGGAAAAATGAGAACTATTGATACAATCATTTACCATACCATAATCTCTGAAAAAAAGAGCTGAACCACAGCATATGGAGAAGAGAAAGATTTCCTGAAATTCATTCACAGAAGTACAATATGAAAAGAGGGAATGCTCTCTAGGGCAAAAAGAAAAAAGGAAAGAAAAGAAAAGAAAAAAGGAAAAGAAAAAAAAATCACTTATATTCTTCACATTTACCAGACCCCAAAACAACATTTTTAACACATGTCCTTATGGTAGATTTATGTTTTTAGCAGAAGTGTGTTTCTTTAATTTAGTTACAAATTACATAATTACAAATTACAAGTTACATACATATTAAAATACTGCTATATATTGAACTTTTTAAAACATTTAGATTCCTTGAACAATGAGATCTGCACTAATTTTTATGCACTTCACTATAGTTTCCCCAGTATTCAGTTTTCCCATGCTTTTATATTTTTCTTATTTTCCAAAGAAAATCTGTAAAATAATGAAAATAAAAAGCCAATATAGAAGCAGTTTCCTAGGTAGACTTGAGAGTTAAAAAAAACAAGAAAAGGTGGTACTATTTGGGACAGTTCTGTTAGGAAGTTTAGAAGGAATAACTTCCTGGTTGAACTGCCTCTGAGTAAGTTACAGGTGCTTTTGGCAGGACCCCCTGGGTAGCTTTGGATTGACAGCATGGAGAAATGTTACTTCAGGCTCATAGACTTGTAGCATTCAGTTTAGAAGACTCTAGTAACCTACAAGTCTGTAATTTGTTTTGTCACTAGTTGTATTGATTGTAGACCTGGGCTCGCTCTTGAGCCAATCATCATAGACAAGAGAGAATGGCTGACTAGATTTGACTACTACATTGTTCAACTTCTGAGAGTAAAGGGATAGTCTAAAGTATATGATTAAAAATGGATTGGAGAGTTTATTCCAATCAGAGTTAAGATAACATGAATGCTGGAAATACAATCCAACAAATTCCAATCAAGTTTTAGAGCAACAAACACACTCATTTTAATGGCTTCCCCCCTGTCTTCTACATGATGCTTGTACATTTCTTCCTATACTTCCCGTCACTTCCCATCCCATATCTTTAGCACATATACTTCCTTATTTTCTTGTCTTTTTCCTTCTTGTTACACAGGTGAGACAGTCTGATCTTCTTTGAATGTCTCAGTCAGAATGTAACTTTATTTTTACCTGAGACCTCTCTTCAAAGGAAACCTTAAATGTATGTACTTAGCAGACTGCTTTTCTTGGGTTCCTCCCCTAAATCTTCACAACTCAGATTATGAAAGCCATATCTGCCCTCCCCAATCTGTTTGATTCTCTTTACTCTCTTTGAGGAAGTGTCACCTCCTCACCAGTTTCAGGGTCTTCTTCTTCCTGTTTTTTTTGATACTTATCAGTCTTCTGTCTTCCTTGCCCTGATCATCTTTTTCTTTCATCTCAAAAGTGTTGGTCCCATAAACTCAGCCAAGGCTGTTGCATCCCGCCCTTCTGCCAAGCTTCACTCTCCATCAAGTCCCTTCCGCAATCACAACCCCCACATGCCCCCAGTGTTTCCATTGCAAGTTATTATGACTGCTACAAGGTCTTTGATACCCCAATCTACCTTTACTTCTCTGACCTCATTCTCAGTATCCAGAAATTATTGGGCCAAGCCGGACAACTGCCAGTGACTTGAACGTGGCGATTTTTCTTTAATCACCTCTAAACACTTGCACATTGCATCACTTCTGTCTGAGAAACTCACATTATTTGCTATTTTGAGTTCATTCCTATAGAAACACTTTGCTATCTATTCCCGGGACTGGGTCACAGCCTCCCACTAACTACCTTGCTCCTTTGTAGTAGTGGTAGAAATTCTTCTCTCAACATGGTTCTCTCTCCTTGTGGTCTAAGAGGATATAATGACCATATGTTAGTCAAAGTTGTAATCCCAGCACCTAAGACACGGACACATACTTAAGGGTCTACTAACATGTTTACTCAGAGGGTAAAAACAATTGTTACTCCAGGCTAAAGCAGCAGCCACAGTTATGGAGAAGTGGTGGTTTTTATCCAAAGAATGACAGTGATCTAATGCAGCTGTGGCTGGAGATATGCATTTCCACTTTTTTCATCAGTATTTTTTGCTGCATATTTTGGGGGCAAAAAAAAAATTGGTCCTGCTGAGGAGGGTAGTGTTTCTGTACCTTCAAGACGTTACTGGCATCACATGAGGTCGTGCTTTTTCTAAGTACCTATAGGCCATCAGTTCAGGAGTGACAGAGTGATTAGGTTTCCTCGCTGAAACAGCTGATGGTCTAAGACAAGGGCAGCATCACTTACTCCCACTTGGTCATTGATGCCTCTGACCTACCCTTTCCTACAGTAGACATCGCACCTCCAAATTGAAAGTGGAAATACATTTGTGTCAGTCTGGTTTTTGCTATTTCTGGGGTATGTGCAAGGTATTTCTAGAGACTTGATGTTCTGTACTTGTGCTCATCAAATTGTCTAATATAGGGTTATATACTCAGCGTGGAGAGTGGATAAGATCTCCTTCTTCACCACCTCTAACCTTGCGATCAAAACGACAATCAAAAGCTTGTCCGTGTAAATACTTTTCTGATGAACATATTTTCATTTGCCAGCATCCAGTCTTTGTTATTGAAACATAACATGACTTGAATTTCTAGTTGGTTGTTTATATATATTGTAAGATTTTCTTGTAAGAGGGTTCTCCAATCTTATGAATTTCTGGCCGGCTCCCAGGTGACAGTGGATGATGGTATAATACAGGCTCCATTGTCCCTGGGGTATAGAACGTAAAGCTCTGTGACCTGAGGAAACATATTGCAATTTCAACATCTTCCTTGCCGTTTGAATGACATTTATTTTATTGGTTTAAAGTTTATTTAATGTTGATATCAAGGTTAATGCAGCTTATTTATATGAGCAAATATATTGTATAAATAGGTGTGTGTTTAAGAAGCAGTCCTCAAATTCCTGATTTACATCAGAAATGCAGGGTTTCTATAGATGTGTTATTAGATTTTCTTTCATGTGAAATTACAAACAGTTGAAGAAATATATACATATATAATATATTTATTTGTTTATTTTTGGTAGGATCCAACTTAGGGTCCTATGCATGCTAAGCAAACACTTTACTAGGAGCTGGAGCTGTATTCTCTGACTAAAGGATATACACTAAAGGGTGTGTGTGTGTGTGTGTGTGTGTGTGTGTTTTAAACTAAAACACGTGTCTAGCCAGAATCTCATGTGGATCCACTTGTGGTCAGTAGCACACATTGGTGACAGCTTCAATAAATGTTATGCAAGTACAAACTTGACTGGTGGTTGAGACTAGAATAACACTCACCATTGCAATAAGTTCCAGGCAATGGCCCCAGCCTTCTTTGGTTGGAGGACTTCAGTGATATGAAGTTCTGGAAGAAGTCTTGATCCTTTTTTGTCAGCGATCTCCATGTTAAAAGAAGTTGCATTCCCTGTGGAAGTTTGTCTCTTCCCTTTATCTCAGAAGTATGACAGAGGCCACAGGTGTGGCACAGAGGCAAACATTAGCATACCATAGGAAAGGAAGCACATTCAGCTAGTCTAGCTCTGCCCGACATACGATATGCTACTATACTTGGAAGAATCATACAAGTCTCTAGATACTCCTGCTATGACAAACATTTAAAATATAAACATGACTCAGCCCTGTACAAATAGACATGCGGTGGCCTGCACAAGCCAACCCACCTGATTTACGAGCAGGATGCTCTTCTCACATCAAGCCACCTGAGTCAGTTATTTTTCTTATTGCCTGACAAGAATCAACTTAAGACAGGAGAGTTTCATGTTGGCTCAGGGCTCAGGAGCTAGGGCCCACCATGGAGGTAAAGGCATGGTCCGGGGCTGTACAGTCTACGGCACATCCTTGCTGCACATACTTTCCCCGCATCTCAGTAGGCTTGTAGGCATCAGAGCCTGGCACCCAAGGCCTACTCCTCAACAACTCACCGCTATCAGCTCAGCCTAACCTCCTCAAGATTCTACAGCCCCTCAGAACAGTGACACTAGCAAGGGAACCAAGGATCCACACCCATGAGTCTGTGGGGGGGCATTTCATGTTCAAACTGCCACATCACCCACGGTCCACGTGTGACTCAGCCACTGATTAGTTCTTCTACACTTCTGCCTGAAAATTATCTTTTCACTAGTTTCTTGCTCTTATGTTTTGCTTTTAAATGGCTTCTAATTGGTTTAGTGAATTCCTTGAGTGTGTACTGGGGATGTAGGGAAATCATTTTCACTCTTAGAAGTCAGTGAAGGTGATGTGAAGGGCACTTGTGCGAGGTAGAGTTGAACTACTCAGGCTTAGATCACAGCTATTTCAGAAGGGAGCTATATGTTCTCACATAACCTAGTCACTCAAGAGCTCATATGTTCCAAAGTAAGGGAACAGCCTCAGAAAGTACAATGAAGGTGAAATTATGTTCAAACTCTCTTCACAGAACTTGGCATGTGCTAGATGGGCAAGAAAAAAAAATTTAGTTAAATATGAAATAATACCTTTATTAAACATAGTAACTGGGTATTATTTTTACAGACCCCTGCAAAGTAGGCTGAATGCAGATTAAAATAAGGTGGGCTTAGTGGAAAGTAATTTGAAATGATGAAGCTTTATAGAGTTTAATTTCAATTTAAGATCAAACTACATTCATTCATCCCTGTTAATATTCACATTTATAAGTAAGTCTATATAGTATATTGAATCACAAGATTTGAATTCGAAAGCATGTTTGAAGAGGTAAAGAAATAAGTTTCCTAGAAATGACAAGTTGGATCTTTTAATAACAAACTGCTTCGTATAATAAATACTGTAAAAAGAAAAGTTATGAAATAATAAGACAAAAAAAAATAAGACTGAGGACTTAGCAGGTAAGACACTGGCCTGTGAAGCCAAAAGACCCAGGTTTTATCCCTCAGGACCCATATAAGCCAGATGCACAAGGTGGTAGATGCATCTGGAGTTCATTTCCAGCACCTGAAGGCCCTGTTGTGCCCATTCTTTCTCTCTATTTGCTTCTCTCTCTCAAATAAGTAAAAGTAAAATTTGAAAAATTAAAGAGGATTAAGCTTATGCTTATAATTAATTATAAAGGCTTAAAATACTGTATTGGTTATTGCAGGGTGATATAAAATTCAAGAAGAATGTGGGAACTTTCTTTTTAATTTTAAATTAATACTACATGTGTTGAGCATAGTGATTTCTGTCTAAAATCCCTGCACTTGGTAGACAAAGGCAGGAACATTACAAATTCAACCTAAGCTATGCAGTGAGTCCTTATTTCTAAAAAACAAAACCAAACAACAACAACAAAATAAACAAGGGCTTATGTGTTTTCCTCCCCATTTGTGTGTGTGGATGTGTGTGTGTTGTGTGTGTTATGTGTATGTGATTTTGTATAGGTGTGTGGATACACATGTGTGCATGTGCATGTGGAGGTCAGAGCTTTATATCATCTGACTTTCTTAAGTGCTCTCCACCTTTTTAAAAGTATTTTTCTAATTTTTATTTATTTATTTGAGAGAGAAAGAGGGAGAGAGAGAGAGAATGGGCACACTAGGGTCTCTAGCCATTGTCAATGAACTTCAGACCCATGCACCACCTTGTACATCTGGCTTACATGGGTTCTGGGGAATCTTACCTGGGTCCTTTGGCTTTGCAGGCAAGCACCTTAACCATTAAGCCACCTCTCCAGCCCCCTGTTTTTGAGACAAGGTCTCTCATTGAACCCAGAGCTCACTGAAGTAGCTAGACTAGCTAGCCAGTAAACCCTAGGGATCCTCCAGTCTCAGTCTCCGTAGCAACAAGCATGTGCTGCCACACCCAGCTTTCACTTAGGTGCCAGGGATATGAACTGACGTCCTCATACTTGTGCATTGGGCATTTTACACACCACACCATGTCTTTAGTCTCCCCGTGTATTCTCTTATGCATAAGTACCTGTAATAATGAGACTGCACTATGTGTCAAATATTGTGCTGGGGTTTGGGAATATGAAACCATAGCGAGAAATTAATTTCTTGCCCTTACAAACTAAAAATCTAGTGAAAAGAGAACTTTTAAAGCATTTTAGAAATGTGGAGGAAAGATTCTGGAAAGAACACCCTATAACCTGACACTTAATGTAATGGTAGGTATAAGCACTTATGAGTATGTGTATGTGCATTTGTGTGTGTTTTTGAGAGAAAGAAGGAGAAATAGAGATAGTGGATGCATAGATCGATGGAAAGTATGAGGGCAGAGGGGTCTGGAGAGAGCAGCATATGTTGGTCGAGAGTACAGACCTGAAAACCAGGTTAACAAGAAATAGAGGCAGGTCTTAGAGAGTGCATAAAGATGTTCATGAGATTGACACCACTAAAGGATTGTAATCATAGAAACAATCCCATCAGGTTCATTTTATGATTGTTGCTGGTAAATCCAGTTGCTGTTACTTTGTTTATTAAAGAACTATCTGGACAGACCACACAAAAACAAATGGAATGCAGCACCTGTAAAAGATTAAGGAAAGGATTGCAAACTATTTAACAACTTAAAAATAGCCCTTTGTTTAGAAATGAAGAAAATATGTAATGTGGAGAAAACAGGAGCATTTTTCGACAGTGCTTCTCAAAGTATTGGTGGTGGAGAATGGCTCTCATGTTTCTTCTCCTTTTATAAGTTCTGTCACATGCTGACATTTATTTATTTTTTGTTTGTTTGAGGCCCTTACACATGTACACATCAGTATATATTCTAAGTTTTTCCCCTCCTCTGTCACCTTATCCTGCACACTCTTGCCAGTTCATTTCCTACAAATAGTACCCCTTTTCCTTTCATTACCCTCTCTCATGTCCTTCTCCCTCAAGTCTCTTTCTCTCCTTTCCTGGTCCCTGAATTCTCTCTCTCTCTCTCTCTCTCTCTCTCTCTCTCTCTCTCTCTCACACACACACACACACATATACACAGACACAATTTTAAATCTATTTATTTGCAAACAAGAGCAAGCATCCATTATTTGTTTTTCTGGGTCTAACTTATTTCAGTTAACACAATGTTTTCCAGTACAATCCATTTTCCTGCACTTGTCATTTTCCTTCATGGCTGAATAAAATTCCACTGAGCATGTGCACCACATTGTCTTCATCTGTTCGTCTGTTGAGAGTCATCTAGGCTGGTTCCACTTCATGGCTTTTGTGAATATTGCAGCAATAAACATGGATGTGCAAGTATTTCTATTGTATATGGATCCAGAGTTAGTCTTTTATGTAGATTTGCAGGAGTGGTATAGCAGAGTCATATGGATGCTCTATATTACCTTTTTTTTTCTTGTTATTTTTTGAGGTAGGTTCTAACTCTAGCTCAGGATGACCTGGAATTCACTATGTAGTCTCAGGGTGGCCTTGATCTCATGGAAAACCTCATACCTCTGGCACCTGAGTACTTAGATTAAAGGTGTGCGCCACCACGTCTGGCTCTATTTTACCTATTTTTGTGTGTGTATGTGTATGTTTGGTGTGTGTGTGTGTGGACGCGTATGTGTGGGACCAGAGGTCAATGTTGGGTAGCTACATCAATTTTACACACACACACACACACACACACACACACACACACACACACACATATATATATATATATGTATATATATAGTGAGACTTCCCTTTTTAAAAATATTGTTTATTTATTTTAGACAGACAGACAGACAGAGAGAGAGAGAGAGAGAAAGAGAGAGAGAGAGAGAGAGAGAGAGAAAATGGGTGCACTAGGGCCTCCAGCCACTGGAAACGAACTCCAGATGCATGTGCCACCTGGCTTACATGAGTCTTAGGGAATTGAACCTAGGTCCTTTGGTTTTGCAGACAAGTTCCTTAACTGATTAGCTATCCCTCCAGCCCCCACCATATATTTTTTGAGAGAAAGTATTTTACTGAACCTGGGACTCACTGAGTCAACTTATCTGCTAGCTACCATGTCCTTTGAATCCTCTCCAGTGTTAGCATAGCAAGCCTATGACAACATGCCTGGCTTTTTACATGGGTGCTCAAACTCAGTTCCTCATGCTTGTGTGGCAAGCACTTTATCCACTGAGCTATCTCCTCAACCACTAAGTTTTATTTTCTAAGAAGCCTCCATACTGATCTCCAGAGGGGATGCACCAGTTTACATTCCCACCGGTAGTGAATCTGGGTTTCTTTTAATTCCACATTCTCAACATTTGTGGTGGTGGTTGTGCATTTGTGGTGGGACTTTGTCACTCGATGGCAGCCATTCTGACTGTAGTGAGATAGACAATCCGTGCAGTTTTCAGTTTGCATTGTCCTGATGGCTGTGGATGTTGAAAACTTTTTCAAAATTTATTGGCCGTTTGCATTTCTTCTTTTGAGAAAAAGTCTATTCAACTCTTTAGCCCATTCACTGAGTGAATAATTTTGGGTTTTGGTATTTAATTTTTTCAATCCTTTTTATAGTCTAGAACTTAATTGTGTCTCTAATGTATAGTGGGCAAAGATTTTTTTTCCATTCTGAAGGAAGATTTTTTTATGAAGTACAATAAAGATAGACTCTTTATAAAATAAACGTAAAGAAGCAGATCTATAAAATACAGACTTCACTTGTCATCAGATTCATCACACACACACACACACAGACACACACACAGACACGCACATGCCGACTTGCAGGTATTTTCACATAAATAACAATGTAACAGGTATGTAGGCCAGAGTTGCAAAAGCAGCCCATAATGTCCATGGAGGTATGGGTTGTTCAGTTCAAATTTCTGTACATTCCTCATTACAATCAATGGAAAATAGATGATAGACTACATACTTGCTTTACAAATCAGTTTATCTGCTGATAATAATATCAACTTCTTTCCCAAATTTCCAAGGGCAAACGTAGCAATAAAAATAGTTCATCAACTGGGATTTAATTCTTTTTAGCAGTTTGGGATATGAACTGACTTTAACAGCATTTTGCTTGTCAAACAACTCACTTGGGTCCAGGAGTGTTACGCTGACATACTCTTCTAGACAGCAAGGACCAAAGAGCATAACTGTTATATGTTCTGGAACATTAAGTTACCGTAGCCCTGTTAGGTAGTGTAATATTACTTAGTTTACAGCTACAGTCTAGATTCTGAAAGATGATATATATCATAAAAATACTTATTGAACTATCCAAGGAATAATTGCTTTTGAGACTTAAAGATAATGTAATCAGTGAGGAGTTTTGGGTAAGAGCAGGCGAATGGAAACATTAATACCAATGGAAGCCAAAACATTAATTACAGACAAGCAGTGAAGTGGATTAGTTTGACAATATTTTCCCCTTTTCTTGAGACATTTTTTGCTTTACTTGACAATCTAACCCATATTTTATTGAATATCTAACATAAACATATAGCTGTGTGGTGAACAAGGATGATTGAAGATATGAACACATATGTGGATATTACAATGTAGGAAAGAATGAACAGAAATATAATAGTAATTATAGCAGGTACATTAGTCACTGGAAAGTCAGTTGGTGTGTATAAAAGTTGAGGCTCACCAAAAGTTTGCAAGATCTTCTATGATCTTTCTCAAGATCAGATAGATGTGTTGATGGGAAGTCTGTGAGTCTGCAATGCAGAACAATCTCTCTCTCTCTCTCTCTCTCTCTCTCTCTCTCTCCCTCTCCACATAGATACATGCAAACATTGGAGGAAAAGACTTCAACATGTAAGTTAAACCAGTGCTTGCTTATATGCTTAATATTTGTGCACACACTTTCATATTCTGTCTTCTATTTGGCAAGCCTTGGGCATTTTAAATTAATGAATTTCCCAATCACTTAGAGAGGAGATTTAAAACAAAGTTTACTCTCAAGATGTAACTTGAGATAGAGTTACACCACTGTTTTATTATTCCTAATGGCACTGAGTCAATCCACAGATATTTCATCCTGCAATTTTCTACTCTTATGAAAATGCATAATGTTAATCATCATGATACTTTATAAACTGACCATAAACCAACGCTTATAGTCAGTTAATCATTGTATTACTTTGCCTTAGGTAATTTAGTACATTACCATAATGTAGTGATCTACTTAATATAAATTTTAAAGTGAACACAATAAAAGTTGCATAGCATTAATGCGTTATGCATTCTAACCCGAAATTTAAAAATACAACTGAACTTTGGACAGAGTTCAGCTCTTCTATGTATTTGGTTTTCCCTTTTTTGCTGGGAAAAAAGTGAAGGTTCAAGGAAGGGCATCAGGAAGGGCTTATTGTACTGATGATGCATATTCATTGATGATAGCTTCAGGTCACTAGTGAGAACTCTGCCGCTACTTATTTATGAAATAGTGAATCCCAATTCAAGAAAACTTAATCTAGGTTAACAAAAAAACAGTAAGTATGGGAATAGGTGTTACTAATTTAAATAAAGTGAGACAATAGTTCTCTTTTAAGTGACTAAGGAATTTTTAAAGTGTAGTCTTTTCTTTTTCCTTTTTTATTTTATTTTATTTCTGAGGTAGGGTCTTTGACCTGGAATTCACTATGTAGTCTCAGGGTGGCCTCGAACTCACAGCAATCCTCCTAGCTCTGCCTCCCAAGTGCTGGGATGAAAGGTGTGAGCCACCACTTCTGGCTAAAAGTGTAGTCTTAAAAATAATAGTCATTTCAAGGTGATGGCATGGGACACTGAGTTTGTGTTACCAGTAGTTATCTATGGAGTGGCTATTCTTTCCCAGGCACAGTGCTAAATGCTCTTTTTTCAATATCTTCTTGAATGTCATTATAGGACCTGAAGTAGTAGTTAAATTCTTGAGATATAAAATTAGGACAACTTTTATTAATACCAAGATATAGTGTCTAGACTTTTGGACAACAAAAGAAATCTGGACAAAAGTGAGCTCTTTCCCCCTCCTTGGTATACTGTGATGAATATGGTCACTATGCATATCCATGCTTCCATCCAGGAAGGTCTCAGCATGTGCACTGTTTCATGATGTGCATATGGATGGGACTGAGAGAGTGGGTTTAAGGCAAAGAGGAGGCACTGTTCTCAAGTAGATCTGGCTTTGCATATGAAGCTATCTGCATCCCTTCAATGAGGGCAAACATCAGTCCCTGGATTATGGGTATAAGATGAAGACATAGGCTCATTTCTATCAAAAAGTCAATAAGGTTTGCTACTGCAAGTGTTGATGAGTGTAAGGAAAATGACCTGGGGATGCCTTTCTCATGCCCATAGTGAGGAGCTTCTTTTGTGTAACAGTTATCTTCTAATTGCTGGGAAAAAACATCTGACCCCAAGTAGTATATGGAAGGAGAGGGTTTATTCTGGATTACAATTTTGAGGTAGAGCATAGCAGGATCAGAAATATGGCTCCCATCGTCACATACCAGCACAGAGGAAGCAGTAAGATGCAGCTAGCTGTCATTGGCATAGGGGCTGCAGCCACACACCACCTCCATCAAGGCTCCACCCCACAAAAGCCACACCAGCTGGGAAATAAGTTTGAGGCCTAATCACAAACACTTGAAGCTCTGCAACTTGTATTTAAATCTTTTATTTTTTTAAGGAAGTAAGGTCTTTCAGAATAATTGTTGTTGAAATTCCTAGAATTTATTTTTTTACATAAATTAGTTGTAACATAGGAGCCATATTTAAAAACTGTAAGAATTTGTGTTAATTGTCTTCTTTTCAGTTCTTACTAGACTGTGTTAAATACTAGAAAAGTAGAATACATGAACTTGATCACATGATTGAAAAAAAATTTTGTATTTTCATTTTCTGTTTAAAAAAAACCCCTCCCTAATGAGTGAGTGGGCTTGTTCTTAGTGAATATAAACAACACACCTACAAATTGCTTGTGCAATGATAAGAGACATAGTCTGGAAGCTAATCCAGTGTTTCCTAAACTTGTTTCTATTTCCTAAGACATGATGAGAAAACTTTTGAATGTTCTCACAGAACCAAACTCCATAATGCATACTTGGGAAGGGATGCAACACCTTTTAAACCCTCAAAGCCAAGACTGCACTTAAGACGAACAGATGATATCCTAGCATCTAAGTGAGAAGCTAAACACAGATATCAGAAAATTTTGGCATTTTCTGATTATTGCAATCAGCATGTTAGGAAACCACAGAGGTATTTTATTATGTGTAAAAGGTGTAATTTTCTTTTTCCTTTTTAAAAGTTATTTTATTTATTTATTTACTTATTTAAGAGAGCAAGAGAGACAAAGAGGCAGACAGAGTGTGTGTGTGTGAGAGAGAGAGATAGAAGGAGAGAGAGGGTGGGCACACCAGGACCTTTAGCCACTGCAGAGAAACTAGAGACACATGTGCCACATTGTCCATATGGTTTATGTAGTCCTGGGGAGTCAAACTGAGGACCTTTGTCTTTGCAGGCAAATACCTTAACCACTAAGCCATCTCTTCAGCTCAAAGGTTTAATTTTCAAAGCAAAACTGGGACATAGGGAATGAACCTTCTTTGTCATGTTTTATTTTAATATTTTACTCAACAATATTTTGCTCAACAAAACACAGAGCTAATAATGCTGGTAGTAATGACAGACATAATAACAGTAATCAATACTTGTTCCCTGTTGGATAGCTATTTCAGATTCTTTTCTTAAATTATCATTCATCTTGAAATTGGTAACTTCCAAGAACTTAGTAATCCTCTTTCATATTTCAGAGGAAGTGAACCATCTAACCAACTTACATAGCAGACAAGTGGCAATGCAGGAACATGAGCTTATAGTTTGTCCAGCTTGAAAGTTTGTTTTGGGGGCTTAATGTATCCTGCATATTTAGTGGCAATAACTGGTTGGTTTCATCTGAATTTACATTATTCCTTACAATATGTACCTCCACTTTTGTGTTTCAGTAGACTATTCCTCACATCTAGGAGGAATTTCCTTTGACCTGAATGTGGTTATATCAAAGTGAGAAAGGTGTGTGTGTGTGTGTGTGTGTGTGTGTGTGTGTGTGTGTGTACGGGTTTGTGGGTGGTCCTTTACATGTCCGAATTTTGAGTCCAGCTTTACACATAGAAGAGTGAGATCAAAACAAAACTTCCAAGCCAGTGGGAATGAAAACTGTGAGCTTTTGGAAATTGGCTCATCCTTGTGTTTGCCGAAACCAGTCTGGTGCTTTGTGTCACACTTCTCTGCCATATGCAGGCACGTTGGCTCTTTTCCTAGGGAAGCTGCTGATTTTATAATATACCCAAAAGGCACTATTGGCCAACAGTGGTTATCCTTGTTTTGTACTGCACAGAAACTTAATATTTTATAAATGTTTGGTCTAATGGCTTCTTGTGCTCAAGTGACAAAAACTCAACTCAAACTAGCTGAAGACAAAACAATATCAAAATTGCACAGATCAAGCAGTAGCAGTAAGTTGATAGGAAGAGCCCCAGAGCTGCTCAGGCTCTGAGTAATTTCTAAAGGTATGTGGCACTTTGGGGGTGGTGGTGGTGACAGGCTGCATCAATTGAAGTACCTCCAGGCTCTCTGATTTTCCATTTCTAATCTCATGTGTGTTTTCCTCATTCTTTTCTGTTCCCCAAGGCTAGAGAGGTGCATGGAACACCATGTCTACGTCACTTCAGCTTAGGGGAATGGCAGTCAGGTGATTTCATTAGCCTTCTTCTGAGACTGAAGACAAAACACTCCACTGTCTGTCCTGGCTCGGGCCCCAATTTTCTCCACCTGCCTCTGGGGTCAGACCTGGGTCCCATGCAGATCCCCTAAAGTGCTGAATTGTAGACCATCATACCTGCTGATTTGGAGTTATTAAGACTGAGGATGACTTAGAAAGAGAAGACATTGCGTGTGATGAAGAGAGAGACAGCAGTCTAGATAGACTACCGCCTGGGTGCTGATCGGGCAGGCATTGGATTTAGTTCTAAGAATTCACTTTCACATCACTTGATAAAGAAGTAACAGATATGGCACACAACATTGCTATGCTATCTAGTCATTCAAACTGACTAATGTCATAGTTTCCTTGTCAGAAGCAGAGAAAAGTTGTGAGTGACTAGGACTATTTGTTATTTGTTTTTCCAAAAAACTATTTATTTATTAAAATTTTAATTTTGTTTATTTATTTGAGAGAGACAGAGATAGAAAGAGGTAGATAAAGAGAGAGAGAGGGAGAATGGGCACACTAGGGCCTCCAGCAGCTGAAAACAAACTCCAGATGCATCGGCCACCTTGTGCACCTGGCTTACCATGGGCCTTAAGACACTATGCAAGCTCTTCAGCCCATTATTTGGGATTTGAATATTATAAGCATAGAAGAAGAGGTCAAAATTGGGGTTAATCCAAGGCCACTGATGTACTGACATTTCATTTCTTCTTTCAGCCTTATATTCCTGAGTAGTTAAATGAGAAAATAGTTTTATCTGGACATAGAGAAATTGCTTGTAAAAGTACCTCATTAAGAACCTACCAGAGAGGAGCTATTTGGTGCATGTTGGCTATCAGTAAAAACAATTAGCCAAATTTGACAATAAGAACTTTATCACACTGTAACTGTTAAAACAATTAATCAGAGGGTAGAGATTACAGTGAAATAACTTTTATTTATACATTAACAACACATGGAATTTATAATACATGCACACATCTTGTCAGTGTACTAGTTTAGAAGGTGAACAGCTTATTTTAAGTCTGTATGAACAAGGCATGTAGAATTTTAATATTGCTCATAATGTCATATCTCACTGGCCAGAACTTGAGCCTGGATGATATTTGCACTTCAGTCTTTACTTTCCAAATTCTACTCCATGTCTCTGTATGTTTATGCAATCTTGAGTCTAGTTCCCAGAGCTTCCCTTTTAACAAGTATCCTATAAAAATCATTTCTTCTATTTTAAAGCACTTAGAGTGTATTTGGAGCAAACTTACTATGTGATTGATAGCACACTCTGATACATACATGAAATAAGTAGCAAAATATATTTGATGTTTGTACAAAATGGGTAGCTTGAGTAATGAAATCAATGTAGTTCTATAATCAGTTTGATGATCAGGATCTGTTTAACTAGGTCTTGGTACTATAGGGTCAGTTTCCTTGTTAAAGCACTTCTATTGAGGAAAAAAGAACTTGTCACTTCAAATAAAATAGAGTAGCAATTTATTTTCTATTTGACACAAAACTTTTTATTTCTAAGAAAAATATAATCGTTGACCACCAGATGGCTCCCATATTTTTACAAAATTCAGCATAAAGAGTAGAATCTTTTCACATTTCAAATAAATAAAGTTAAATGAAGAAAGTAATATACGCCTGTGAAAATCTTAAGTGCATATAGTATTCTTCACATCACAGAACATTTGGAACATTTTCTCTTTTTAACAGTGTATGAGTTATATATGAACAGTAGGGTCCAATATTCCTTGCAGTTTTTTTTTTTTATTCTGATCTCTGAAAATGCTATGCTATTGGCATTTCAAGTTGGAAAATAAATATCATGCAAAAAAAAAAAAAAACCCTGCTCAAAATCTTAGGTATGGTACTATACTTTTAGTATCTTTAATTCTTTGCTTTTAATAACACAAACGTCATATCTTATAATCAAGGCAAATCCATAGGCTTTTGCTCATATACATTTTGCCCTGGGACAAACTGCATATTATTTATACACCATGTGTATAGTACTCCCTCTTTGTCAATGCACCATACCATATATCATTTCATAATAATGTTATGCTATAAATCAGGATACCCTATAAAAGTAAAAGACTTCTGACTGGTATCAACCAAGAAACTAACTCATGATGTGGGGGATGCTTTACAAATCCCAGCTCTACTCGGGACACTACTGGTGTCCTGGACACGAAAGATGTGTTCTTAGGATGTGTTATCCCTGGCTTTCAACGTAAGCTATTAAGTTAACAGACCTTACACTTGTCACTCTGACAGCTTTTTTAAAGGCTGAGCTTTCCAATTTGTCTCTCATTAAAAGCTTTGGTAGACTTTAGTGGTACTTTGTCACTGAGCGGGTCAGCTTTCAGAGCATACATTTTGATTTTGAGTAGCGTGTGTGTGTGTGTGTGTGTGTGTGCGCGCGCACGCGTGTGTGTGTGTGTGTGTGTGTGTGTCAATAAAGCAGGCATATGCTTCAATGAGTCATCTTAACAGAGCAAACTCACAAGAAGAGGTGGCGTGCTCTCCCACCCTGCCGCTGACTCGCCCTACCTTTTCTTGTTAGCACAGAGCTTGCCCTTTGAGCCTCTTACCACAGGGAAAGCAGAAATGTGGAGACCAGGTCTCCTCAGCCCATATGGTTTTATTTGTGTTCCGCTGGCACAGTTATAGTCATACAGTAACCAACATAAATTTTTAGTTTTATTATCACCTCTAAAAAGAGACAGAAATGTGAAAATTGAAGCCAGAAGGTTTGTATCACAGGATTAATTAGGCAGGGCCAAGTGGAGTCTCACTCCTCCTGGCAGCCAGCGCCTCAAGAAGGTGCCTGCCTTCAATTATGGAGCACACAGCGCAATTAAAAACCCTGTTTCTTTTTCCTGAGGTGTTACTTGTTACTTGATAAATCTCTCTTTTTTTTAAATTCTCTGGGGATCTGAACTGGCTTGAGGTGCAATCTACCAGGGTAGATATTCATGAAAAATTGATTTAGCTCAGGCCTAAGTGCAATAGGTTTAAAATAAACCTGAAAGGAATGAACAGTGTGTTTCTTGGCTGACATTTTATTGGCCATTTTTTAATGCACAAAAGACTAGATAATTAAGAATTGAGACATTATAGATCTCCACTAGGAGATATGAATCGAATTGGTCACCATCCCAGGCATTTTATCCTAAGTCACACTGCACATTTGATTAACCTTTTTCCCAGGGCTACTTGTACATTCTCTGGACAACATTGCCTTGTAAGTCAAATTAAGTGCATGCCTTCTCAGAGCCCACATCCCTTCCTTCTAATAGAGATTGCCTCACTATGAACTTATTTCTTTTTACTTGATTTATGCCCCTTGTACAAGGATGTGAAACTTGGGTTTGTTTTTCTACTTCTCCAAAAGGAACTTTTCCTGCCTTTCACTGTTATTTTGGACAATCGCATTAGTATCCTAATTGTGGAAGGAATATTCAGAGAGAAGCACCAATTATCTTCAGTTAAGCTGGTTTTGTGGACTGGGATTTTACCAGTAGCACATAAATCACCCAGCTAACTCCTTCCTTTGAAATATAAATAATTTAGAATGCGCAGTGTGTACACTGTGTAACTGGTGGGGAGACAAGTGCTCTATCAAGACGTATGAACTGAAGCTTTGCCAGCGATCTCATACTTCCTGTGGAAAAGAGAAGCAAAATATTCTCTAAATCAATAAACTAAAACCACCACTGTAACTATAGACATGAGGCTATGCTTTCATTTGAAACTATATGATATTCAATTTACCACAACAATAGAAGTAATGGAGTTTGGTCTATGTTATTTTCTGTTCCTTAGATTTGAATTAAAATATTTTTAACAATAATTATGATTAATATTTTATCACTTCCTTACTTTTTTCTTAGTATTTCATTTTTTCTTCATATATATATATAAAATGTATGTATATAAAGAAAGAGATAGAGTCAAAAATTATTTAATAAATGCTAAGATAGGGAAGCAATACTTAATGGTGATTGTCATCAGAAAAAATTTCAAACTTCCAGTGAAATCTATTTTGAGCAGATATAAATTAGAAGCCTAAATTCTAATCACTAAATACTAGCTTTGAGAAATTTAATCAACATTCTACTTATGTTATGGGTGGCTTTTATATCTCCATTTCTTAGAAAAAGCATGATTCTAGCCTCGTTTGTCATAGTACATTTTTTAGGTTTTGTTACGATAATGACTATAAGTTTTTATCAGATAAAGTGGCAAGATGACCTTAAGAATCTTGAATAGGTGCTGGAAAATACTATTGCCTTCTATGCTTACTTCAAGGTTGGCTTGAAATTTCCATTTTTAAGTACCTGAAATGAAACATGGATTATTTTGCCACTGGTCTTAGAACAATTATTAATTTGTGCTTTGGGTGGAAAAATTTGAAGAATCCAGTGACATAATAATTTTGACTTTTAGGACAGTGGCCATAAATATGCCCTTCACAGATAGGCTGATGGGGGGCCTGAAGTCCTTTTATTATGTTTCAACTTCCCCTTTGAGTTCTCCACTGATGGATTTCCTTCCCCTAAAGTCCCCACCCCAATATGGCTTGTTGAGTCCCCAGTGGCTCTGTGGTTTATCCAAGCCTTTGTTTTACCTGCTGCATTTAGTAGAGATGAGATGTAAATAACACAGGTGTTATTTGAGACATATTATAAGACAAAAGTGAAGTTATTCATCACATGTGCTTTAAGATTCACAATCAGCCTATTTGTATTAATGAAAAGAGAAATAATTCTTGCGTGGACATGATCTAATCAGACAAGCCTTGCAACAGGATCTACAAATCAAAGGCTAACTGTTTCTCCTGCTTGCCCTACAGATGAAAATTAGAGTCCTTCCGCTGCAAGGAGGTGAATTGAGCCAACTGCTACTTGAGCTCATATGGGGGTCATGAGGTTCAACTGTGATTCAAGCCCCCAGTTCACACTGATTTCATGTCTAAGGCATGTGATAAAATACAATTTATACATACAATCCCCAGGATTTTAGATACAGTGTTATTTAAATGAAAGATTAGGAAGTAAAAGATGTCATGGAAAATTTTTCTTCTCTGAGTAGCCAGGCTGGTTTTCAAGCCTGATCACCTCTCACCTGATAAAATTCCTAGGGTCAATTTGGTTCCTTTTATATCTTTAAATCTGGTGGTTCCCTTTGGACCATTTGTAATCCCTGAACTTTTACAACCCATTCTGCTTTTTGCTGCCTCTGGGAACCAAAGGATGAGTGCAAATGGTCACAAAATGAACATGTCACTCTAAAAGTGGGGCTCCTTTAGTAAAGTTTAATTTAATCAATCTGGATGCACATATTTGACTTGAACTTGCTTTCAACTACCACTGAAATATTAGGCTCACTTGCAAATACAGTGAGTTTGTTGCCTCAACATCATATTTGGTATTTGCATGAGGAAAATTAAATGCTTACAATGTGCCAGAAGCTTATGATAAAGCCAGAATATTGGAGAGCTTACTCATATAATTTAAAACATTCTGAGGTTCCAATTTTCTCTAAAATATCAAGTGCAACAAAGATTCCAGAGTCTTAGAGAAATCCTTTACAATTAAATTCTTAATTTTAATACTATTTTCACATATAACAGTGACAATTTTTCCTTCTATTGCCTGTGTATGACAGTGGATTGGAAAAGACTTCTTGTACATACTGATACTATGATTTTATTATTAAAAACTGGTGGGATTTCACACATCAAGGGAAATAAATTGGAGTTTGTGATTGCCACAATTTAATATTTCTCAAATTTGGTCCCATTGACAATTTGGGCTGATAATCCATGTCATGGGAGAAGGAGAGAGAGCAGTTAGCAATATTTTTGGAGTTCATCCTGTAGCTTCTCCTTCAATTGTGACAAAAAAGTCTTCAAATATTGCCCAAAGTCTTTCAGGAGCAAAAATCTCCTAATTGGCTTAATTTTGGGTTTATAAGATTTATTTCTTAAAAAAATTATCAGTCAACTTTATGCAATATAATGTGGTTGTTAGATACATGAATGTACATGTATATTGATTAGACAAGGCTAGTTAACATTTCTGCCTCCTTAAACAATTTAACCAGATAGCATAATTGGCTTTGTAGCATTCAGTGAAGAAAGTTTACACATTGCTACCAGGCTCATATATTTTATTTTATTTTATTTATTTATTTTTAAGTAGGGTCTAACTCTAGCCCTGGCTGACATTGAACTCACTCTGCAGTCCCAGACTGGCTTCGAACTCATAGCAATCTTCCTACCTCTGCCTCTCAAGTGTGGGATTAACGGTGTGTGCCACCATGCCCAGCTGTCCAAGCACATATTTTGAATATATCTACTTTAACTTCAAAGCACTTGTAATTATTGTCAAAATCTTTAAGGTGCTTCACAAGAGTAGTACTTGGCAGGATTTGAGGCAGCATAAAGACATGTTTTGGACAGTCAGTGAGTTTATAGTAACTTCCTGATTTAGTGTGCTTGGGCTAGCTAGCAATCAATGAATGGACATGTGATTGCTTGAGAGAATTACATATTTGCTTACTTTTCTTTAATTGTAGCAGGTGGGATTGAGCGAGTGCTACTTAATTTATTTTAAAAAAATCTGTTCTGGCTTTTGCTTCTGCCTCATAAAATTATCTCAGAAACAAATTGTTTTACATACCATTTTTTTTTAACTGGTCCTATAATTTGACTTATCCTACTCTTTACAATTGCCTGGAGATTGAAAACTCTGTGTTCTGGAACTGGTAAGAGAACAGAATTGATTAATTTCCTACAGAGCTATGTTCAATACTGGAGAAAATGGCCCAATGATGAAAATTCTGAAGAAGTGCAAGTCAGGCAGTTGAGATACTGGAGGGGGTGTTCACTTTCCATTTGTAGGTCAACAGGCATGAGGACATCCTTCCATTGTTTGGGCTCCTGGCTTCCATCTTCCATTGTTTGGGCTCCTTTGCTTAGGGCAGTAACGACATCATGAATCAAGGGAGAGAGCAGATGGCAAGAAGGCTCCTTCACCTCCTGGCACAGGTGAAACGGAAAGACTGGAATAGAAAGGAATGGGAGTTCCAGTATGCCCTTTATTTATTTATTTGAGATTGACAGACAGACAGAGAGAGAAACAGGCAGATAGATAGAGAATGGGCGCACCAAGGCCTCCAGCCACTGCACAGGAACTCCAAATGCATATGACCTTTTGTGCGTCTATCTGCTTTACATGGGTCCTTGGGAATCAAGCAACAAGCCTAAGGGGTCCTTAGGCTCCACAGGCAAGCACTTAACTGCTAAGCCTTCTCTCCAGGCCCCAATATGCTCTTTTAAGGGCATGCCCTCCCCCCACCAAACAACCCAACTTTTTTCCTTTAGACTTGGTCTCTGAAAAGGCCCATCTCCTCCTAAATAACAACATAAGATCGTGATGTTGCCTTCAGAGAATTCAACTTTGGGGATAGTTTGTGGTCTTACACAAGCTCAACCATACTGATAGTAATTCTTGAGACTGCAAGAAATTTCCAGGTATAAGAGAGATGAATTTCTTTTCTACTGAGGATTTATCCAGGCACATTGCCTTCACCCTGAAGAATGACTTTCTGGTCCTAGTATAACATCACCTTTCACTTACCACCTCTGGGGTACTTTCTTCATGATTCCTGGCCACAGTGCAGCGTAGCTAAGTCAGGATGGCTTCCAGTATCAGCCATAAACTGGATCAAGGAAATTCTCTGTATCGAGCCTCCCCTCGTAATTCAAGTCACTTGTCTGGAAACCATGCTTCCAGTTTTGTGCAACCTCTCTTTGCTAAGATTTTATCTCAACTGAACGTAACACCCATTTTAAGGAAGAACCAGGGAGGGTACGGGCTATTCTGCTCCACAGGATAGATTCATGACTGAATAGGCATACATTTGGACATGGTGTCAGGGAACTTTATCCACAATCTTACAGTCATCAAAACTTTGTCAAGCTGGGCTGGAGAGATGGCTTACCAGTTAGGGCACTTGCCTGCGAAGCTCAAGGACCTCAGTTTGATTCACCAGGACCCACGTAAGCCAGATGCACAGGGTGACGCATGCAGCTGGAGTTTCTTTGCAGTGGCTGGAAGCCCTGGCATGCCCATTCTCTGTCTCTCTCTCTCTCTTTCTCAAATAAATAAATAAAAATAAAATATTTTTAAAAATTTGCCAAGCAGAAATTTTGTATATTCTTTCGTATATATATTTAAGCTGATATTTTCATACTTCTGAATATTATTCAAGCAAAACTTCAAAAACTAAAGAAGTGTCCACCCCAAATGTGAAATTTATTGTTCTCCTTAGAAGGGAGAAACTTTGCACATATTTAAAAAGTATATATATATATATATATATATATATATATATATATATATATATGTATATGTATATGTATATGTATATATATTATTTATAATATATATTATACATATATATTCATTGTTCACTTTAGAGGGAAGAAACTTTGCACATAGTTAAAAGAATGTATATAATATATAACATATATTATATATGTATATTATATATTATACATATTATATATAATTGTGTGTGTGTGTGTGTGCATGTATGTATTTGTGTATGAGTGTACGATACTGGTGCATGCCACATGCATGTCACACACCACAGTGCATGTGTGGAGATTAGAGGACAGCTTCTTAGGTCTTTCCTTAGTGCTCCACCTCATTTGAGACATAGTTTCTGTAGATCTCATTTGTACTTGTCATTTTGCTGCACTAGCTGAAAGCATCCAGTAAGCTCTCAGGTCCCATGTCCCATCTTGGCATTAGGGTTACTTGCTAGGGTTACAGAAGCCTAACACAGCTTCTGGCATTTTATGCGGTATCTGAACAGCAAATTCAGGTGTTTAGATGTGTGTGGTAAGCATTGTATCCATTGAGCCATTTCCCCAGTCCCCAAGATCTATATATTTTTTGATACATAAAACCTTAAGAGTAAATTTCCGCTATTGACTCTAGTGTATGCATTTTGACAGGCCACTTTGATGTTTCAGTAATAAATTTCCTGCAGGCCCATGATATGGTCTAGTTATTACAAAGTCTGTTTTATGGTAAATGTTCTTTTGAGGTTGCCGTGTGTTTGTACAATTGGCATAGAGAGTGCTAAATGGATGTTCTGTGGTTTTAGGACCCTATTTGAAAAGAGTAAAGTATTACATATTTTTTTCTTTTGTGACTTTTATACTTTTTTCACCTTCATTAAAATGCCATTTAAATCCTTTACCATTTCATTGTCCTGATCTCTATCTCAGAAAGGAGACAAAGAAAAAGAGAGAGAGAGAGAGAGAGAGATTTATTAATTGAGATTATATCATACCCAGTACTGAAATACTGAACTTTCCTTGTTCTTGGTTCTATACTAACATTTCATCTACCCATTGCTTTTCTTTCTCCAACTACCTCTCACTCCAGTGTGTTCTTGATCTGCTGAAATCTATTTTTGTTAAGGTGACCTTTTACTTTCATATCATTAGATGTAACAAGCAATGCTCATTCTTATTTGAATTCCCATTAGCACTCAGCTCCATGCTTTCCCCATTCCACTGGCAAACAGGTCATGGTAGTCTCATAGATTTTCTTATACCTTTTGAACATACTTCAAAGACTCTATTTCTGGCTTCTTTCTGCTCCTCTATCTGGTAATTTTAGCATTCCTATGATTCAGTTCTCAACCCCTTTCTTGTCACATCACATATTTACCTATTGGATTTCATCCACACCCACACTGCATTAAGCATTCTACAATATAATGGTTTATGATAACTATTTATTACCAGTCTCGATGACAAAGAGACTAACCCCAGTGGCTTTCTAACCTATTATATAGCTGGCTTTGGCTGTATCATCTGTGGACTCCATTACTTTAGAAATATCAAGATGGTGAGGAGCTCAACTGTAGCTAACCATTGGATCATCAGCATGTGTCCTGTACATACTTTGAAAAACCTTTGGATCTCTCACTTCAGAATAGTTGGTATCTATGAGTAAGAAATTCTAGGAGGTAGAGATAAACATCATAAGTCCTCTTAAGAATGTGTCTTCAGGGCTGGAGAAATGGCTTAGCGGTTAAGCGCTTGTCTGTAAAGACTAAGGACACCTGTTTGAGCCACGATTACCCAGGACCCACATTAGCCAGATGCACAAGGGGGTGCACACATTGGGAGTTTGTCTGAAGTGGCTGGAGGCCCTGGCTTGCCCATTCTCTCTCACACACACACTCTCTTTCTCTTTTTATCGCTCTCAAATTAAAAAAAAAAAAAGAATGTGTCTTCAACTGTCATGTTATCATTTTTACATCATCCTATTCCTTAGACTTTACAAGGTCAACCCAGACATGAGAAGGAAAGGAAATAAGCTTCATGTGTTTATGGAAAGAGTAATGGAGTATTCAGTTATCATTTGCCCACCACAATGATATCTCAGCCCTGAATTATTTAAATCCATCTTTAGTGCAAAATACTTCCTATGACATTCAAAGCCCCACTCTATTATCTAAATAAGGTCCAGGTAGATGCTTTGGGTTTCACTTCATACAAAGAGATATATACTAAAAGACAGATTGTATGAGAGGAGGACTGTGGCATTTCATAGGTATAACTGTTTAAAAAGTAGACAGATGAGACTACATAGTGAATTCAAGGGCAAACTGAGCTAGAGTAGACCCTACCATGAAAAAAAAAAAAAAAAGTAGACAGAGAAATGACAGTCTCTGGCCATTGTAAACGAACTCCAGATGCATGTGCTACCTTGTACATCTGGCTTATGTTAGTCTTGGGGAATCGAACCTGGGTCCTTTTGCTTTATAGGCAAGCAGCTTATCTGCTAAGCCATCTCTCCAGTCCAAAGCTCTTTTTCTAGTAGACTATGAGAAGGTTTGTTGTTTAGAAGGAAGTTTCAAAGAAGCAAATCTGAATTTTTAACAACTGTCAAAATTTCTCAGTTTTTTTTTTTCCTTTTATTTTCTGGTTTTCCAAGGTGGGGTCTAGCTCTGTATCTCTAGACCAGGCTGACCTTGAATTCTCTATGTAGTCTCAGGGTGGCCTCGAACTCATGGTGAGCCTCCTACTTCTGCCTCCTGAGTGCTGTGATTAAAGGCATGTGACACCATACCTGCCATGATTTGCTGTGCTTTTAACAAACATTCTTTACCCCCTATGTCTGGACTGCTGACTGACATCCCATGTTTACTGGACATAACTTGGATTTGACATTTGTCCAGAAGCCACCTCTTTTTTTGACATCTTTTGGTGAGGAGAGACTGGAAATGTGAAAAAAAAAAATCCAAACAATACCAAGCAGGAAATACTTTTTCTAGATTTTGTTTGAAAGTTGAAGATTTTCTTCTGGGTTCTTATGACTACGGACTTTACTTCATGGAGATAAACTAGCCAGAACTATCAAAATCTGGATTGCTAAACTACTCAGAGTAATCCACAAATGTCTTTGGTTTTTTTTGTTTTGTTTTGTTTTGGAGGTAGGGTCTCACTCTGGTCCAGGCTGACCTGGAATTAACTCTGTAGTCTCAGGATGGCCTTGAACTCATGGCGATCCTCCTACCTCTGCCTCCCGAGTGCTGGGATTAAAGGCGTGCGCCACCACGCCCGGCTGGTTTTTTTTTTTTAATTTAATTTTAATTTTTATTATTATTTGGTTTTTCGAGGTACGCTCTCAGTTTCTAGCCAAGGCTGACCTGAAATTCACTATTGGTTTCTTTTTTATTGGCCATGTTATCACAGGAAACCCAAGTCATACCTTTTCTATACTTAACTACTCTTTTACTTCCTTAGGCCTTTTGGTAGACTCCTTTGTGCCCTCTTACCTTCCCAATGCTTATGAGACCCTCAAGTCAATGGTGAAAGTATCTTAGGGCTTTTTTCCTCCACCTCACTAATTTCTGTTTGGGTTGTCAATTACTGGGTAGCTAGTTCCATGGTAGTATTTGAAACCACAATCATTTGATTATCTGCCATCATTCTGTTGATTGATTGGCTCCAGCTGAGTGGTTGTTCTCAGTTGCACTGGGATATGGCACAAGGCTTCCCCATATCATTATTTGATGCTGTCCAATGGCTTTCAACCGAGAGTCAATAACCACTTAGCTCCTGGGTTTTGAGGAAAGTGTCCCAGGGATGATCCTTTCAGAAGAGGAGCAACAGTCCTCTGAAGGGATCACGTGACCATTCTTTTCATATCATTTTTGGGGGGTTCAGCTTTCATAAAGACAATTCACATTCAATGAAGTAAACCCAATGTTTTTCTGGTTAGGGTGACAATCTGTAGCCATTTTCAGCCCATCAGAACTCATAGATATATCTGTGATGAGATATTTCTCTTTAGTTTTAGCATTTAGTTGTCCGTTGTCCATTTGACATTTACACATACACTTCAAGGCCAGGACTGACTTCATGGGCATGTCACGTGTGCAGTCACATAGGACCTCAGATTTAGGGAACTCATACTTGTTTAATGATACTGTTGTCTCAAAATTCTTAACAATTTTAAAAGAGCAATCCTACATTTCCATTTTTTGACTGGTCTCTGTATATAATGTAGCCCATTGTGACATACCTTAAAGGTAGTGAAATCTCCCTCCCTCATGCCTCTTACCTCTCTTCTTCATTAACTTGTAAGCTTCAGGCCTCTCTTCTAATTATTATGTTTCATTTTAAAAGCACATTGAGCATGATTTTTTACATTTATCACACATATAATTACTGGTTAAAAGTCCATTTTAATCATCACTGTGTAGGTTAGTTAGCTCATGGGTTGAAGGACCTGTGATCCTGGTTATATTTCCAGAATTTATCAGATGTTTAACATTACTAAGAATGAATATATCTTTAATTAACATTGAGATGGATGAATAGAAACATCTATGAGATTTTAAGTGAAAGGTCATTGCTTCAGGGATGGAAACAGAAGGCATAATTTTTTAATTGAAAACAAGCTTGTGTTTTCATAAGTTATCATAAGTGTGTCAGGCTTTTATGACACTGCAGAATTCATGAATCAGAAGAAACCTACCACTTTGATGAAGAATATTTTAAAATATTTATTTATTTGCAATCAGAGAGACAGAAAAGAGAGAGAGAGAGAGAGAGAGAGAGAGAGAGAGAGAGAGAGAGAGAGAGAGAGAATGGGCATGCCAAGGTCTCTAGCCACTGCAAATGAACTCCAGATGCATGCACCACTTTGTGCATCTGGCTTTACGTGGGTAGTGGGGAATTGAACCTGTGTCATTTGGCTTTGCAGGCAAGAGTCTTAGCTTCCAAGCAATCTCTCCATCCCTATTTTATGGATCTTGATCTCAAATATTGTTTGGAGCAGTCATTTGAGGCAAGAGTTTCAAATATAGGAATCTATTCATTGGTTTTCAGGTGGAACTATGTTTATGGCAATCCTGCAGATGGTGACAAATTAATTGTCAAATATTAAGGATGGTAAGTTGGAAAGAAAATTTGTTAAACTCATTTATATTATTTTAGTAATTATTATATAACACAGGTCTCTGTAAAAGGAAACTAGGTGACTAAGAAACCAAGAAGTAGAGAAAAGGGAAAATTATAAATATATGGGGTGCAATGTACAAGTGACTAGCAAACAAAATATCAAAAAACTTCTGTCAGAACATATTAGGCTGTGAAGGCTTGGTATGTCTTTTGACGCTGAGGAGTTTGATCTGTAAGAGAAGGTGATTTCCTGTGGTTTAGCCCTGTTCCATGGGACCAACGAAGGGATGGTCTTCTGTCTTACCCCTTTGTTTCTGACAGTAGGGACAGCTTGCAGTATGCTATGGCTTTCTGGATGTATGCTACTTCTATAGGTAACACGAGTTCTGCTTTGCCTCACTCTTCTTCACAACTCCTGTTAAGTAGAGAGCTCTGGTAAGCTCTATATAAAACATAATTGTTTGATTAATTATATGAAATAATTACTAAACCATAAAGACATGAGGCAATAAAATTAGCCCACATTGAGATATCTTCATGCTTCCAACATTTTTTAGAGGACAGCCCTTTAAATGGAATGTGGACTTGTAAATTCACTAAAGATGGTCTGTGATCTTCAAATATTTAGTACATTTCACTTAAGCAGTTGTTTTTCCTGTGGGAGTATGTAAGATATTAATAAATTATTGCAACATAATCTTTCAAAAATAATAGAAAAATACATTGTCATTACTATTGGTGTATGCCCATATCTGCTTGGAAGGAGCCAGCTCTTCAATTTTTTCCCTATTTGAATAGGGAAACTTCAAAATTTGAATTTAGGACATAATTTTCTTAAGTCTGAATCCATGTAGATTTTCAATGAATGGATGACTCTAAAGGCAGCAGTGTTGTAGAACTTTGAGTATGGTAGATTTGTCAAAGAAAATCATTGCCAGGTACCAGGGATATGGCTCAGTTGGTAAGGATGCCCAGTACCCACTTAAAAGCTGGGTGTAGCACTGCATGCATGTAATGTCCATGTTTGGAAGGTGAAGACGGAAGATTCCTGGGCCTGCTGGCTAGCTACACTAGCAGAATTGATAAGCTCTAGGTTCATTGATGGACTCTGTTTCAAGGTGAAGAATAATGGAGGAAGAATCCAGCATCCACTTCTGCACCCATACATATGAACATGCTTATGCATATATGCATACCACATATCAATAAAAAAATAGTTCCATGAAAATTTTATACATGATACAACTTGACTAATGATTTACCCCACAGTATTTTATTAACTGCTCAGGTGGCTAAGCAAAATCGTTATAAAGACATAGGTTTGATTAAATAGGCAGAAACGCATTGGAGTGTCTAATAAAGCAAACCATTTAAGACTCATTTGTTCAATATCCTTTTGTTTGGCAAATGTGACAGTGTTTGATGAAGGCACTCTCTTAGACTGGAGTGACCTACTGCATCATATTGCTCATTTAGAAGAAAGCAAGAAGTATAGAATTTAAATGATCTGTCTCTGTATGGGTTGGTGGTGCCAGGCTAGCATGAAGCATTTTATTTAGAAGTTCCTATTCTGTAATCCTCCAGTACCAATCAGGGACAACGCAGAAAGTAGGCAATAATTTTCTGAAGTACAAAGCACATGGTTTCACTTCTTCACATCAACTCCCTTGAAAGGACATAACTAAATAAAATTATTTCCTATTTCTCCAATAGCTGGATCAATTATTAATTTAGACTAGAGCTATCTTTTTATGACAATTACCATGCACTCAGATGTGTAAACAAGATAAAATTACCTACCATTCAATCAAAATTTGATGTGCCAACTATGAACAAGATAACCTCAGGCAATGTGACATCACTAATCACATGTCACAGTCTTGAGATTTTTAAAGGTCTTTAATCAGTTCTGCAACATCTAAATAAACATAGGGAGATAAGTGGAAGCATAAAATGAATGGGCCCAGGGGACAAAGAGTATATATAAATTGTTGTTCTACTGGATTTTAACTGGGCTGTACTCTGACACTATTTTTATATGGGACAGTTTAACTTAAGGTTTTTCTTCCAAGACACTGAGTTTTCAAACATATCAAGAAGCTGACTTAGGAGGATTGTCAAGAGTTCAAGGTCAAACTGGTGCAACAAAATGAGTTCTAGGTTCTGGGCTAGAGTAAGACCCTGCCTTGAAAGAAAAATGACAAATATAAAAAGATAATGATAAAAAAAAATTGGCAAATAATTTAGAGTCATAAGTTTTCAAATAAGGGGAGTATATCATTCCATATTATGATTGAAAGGAAAATTGGTGTACAACTGCATATAATTACTTTTAAGATGCATGACAAATATAAAAATTCACTGTAAAGAACATCAGATTTTAATAATAATTTTTATCTAAAATATTTGTGAAAACATGAGGTAAACAAAAAAATATGACAAGCTAAGTCTTTGAAAGTGTAAATTAGTAATTTTTAGGTTTATGTGTTGGAAAATAATGACATCATAACTTATGGAAATAGCTTTATATATATATGGAAATAGCATGCAAGCTTTTATGATAAGAATGGGTTACAAATTTATCACGTCATGAGTCTGTATTCTACAAGTCAATTCAACACTCTAATTCTATTTTTTTTCTTGGTTTTTCAAGGTTGTCTCTCCCTCTAGTCTCAGGCTGACCTGGAATTCACTATGCAGTCTCAGGGTGGCCTGGAACTCATGGTGATCCTCCTACTTCTGCTCCCAAGTGCTGGCATTAAAGGCTTACGCCACCAGGCCAGGGTCAACCCTCTAATTCTTATATCTTTCAAATAGAAAGATAGTTCAGGGGCTAGGGAGATGGTTTAATGAGCAAAGCACTTGGTACATAATCCTGACAACCCAAATTGGGATCCCTACCTTCACATTGCACTAGCTTCTCTTATCCCCACTTGCGTACTAGGAGGAGGGAGGTGGAAACAAGAGAATCCAGGAAACCTGAGGACCAGCTAGCCTGGTGTATGCAGCAGCAAGCAACAAGAAAGATTCTGTCTCAGATAAGGTGAGAGGCAAGGACTGACATTTGAGCTTGCCCTCTGAACTCTCCACCCCACATGCTGTGCCATGCCTAGGTGCATATTCACATACATGGACACAAACACATCATACACACACACACACACACACACACACACACACACAAAGTTCATAGGAATAACAAGAAAAATAGAGAGAGCTTTGGCCTGATGCTTGATATATAATTGTTATTTAATGGACAAAAATAACAGTATAACATTTCCCAATATTAACATGTATAATTAAGGGTTATTAAATATTATGGGAAATATTATCAGTAGAACTCTAGTATAAGACCATGAGTTCAGTATACTCCAGATATTTTTATTTAATAATTTGTACATTTGCTACATTTCTGAATGTATACCATTGAAATATGTGCAAACATGATAAAAAATGGGAACTATTTACCAAATACTAAGAATAATTAATACAGTCTTATTGTTTACATATTTCTTTATCTTCTACTCTTTACAAAGAACACGTAAATAATGAGAAAACATCCATCTTCAGAAATATAATTTTGTGATGTATTGTTTTGTGATGATGTTTTTAAGAATTTTATTACAGTCTGTGGAGGAGGACTTGGTCTGGAAAGCTGTATGAAAATTTAGTGATTAATAACAACTTTAAAATATTCAAAATGTATTTTTGTCAGGTAAATACTTTAGTTGTGAATTTGACATTTTATGAAAAAGTTCTTTGATATTTTTAGTTGGCTTTTGGGTTGGCTAAAGTAATAAATATTTCTTATCACATATTTGACACAGACGTATCCTTGATATAAAGATTTATCATTTGGTTTTACAACTTGTCCTGCTCCTGCCCAATGAATGCTATATGTAATGATGGGGAGAGAAATACCATGAGGTGAGGGAGAAGCCCAGTTGGGGATCTACAAATGTCTTATAAGCTGCAAATGGATATGAATGCACATTAAATATGAACATAAAATAGCATCATTTCATAAATCTTTAAGGGCAATAAGTTCATTAGTTAAGCTAACATGTAAGCTAAAAAACACCAGCTATCTTAGAACATCTTACTTTCCAAAAATGTTTTGAAAAGGCTTCTAAGCTTGTGAGGTGAGTTTTTTTAGATTACATTACATATTTTTATGTTAATGGTAGCATTTTTTTTTCAGAGACAAACTCTGTTATAATTTATCAAGCCACAGAATTTTGTAACTGGAAGCAGTTTTAATTAAATTCAACAACTCACTTTATCACTAGGAAAATCAGGAAGTGACTTGCCAAAGTCTACGTAGCAAATGGCAGGTTCCTTGACAAGAGCCTGTGGCTACACAGAAACAACCTGTTGGCCCCTCATCTTCACCCTGTATAAGACACTTTTCTCTAGTTAAATGTTCAAGTGCAGGTATCTTCTGACAAATTGTAGGACCTTAAAAGACATTTAAACTCTTGACTCAAGGGATTTTTGAATACCACCAATAGGGAAATTGTGAGAAAAGTTTATCTATTTACTGTGTACATTCAGTTGGATAGCTTACCTCTTCTTGAAAGAGAATTTCACACAGGTAGCTTTTTGGTTCAACTCTTAACTACCTCATCCTTCAACTGTCATCTGTTTGAGCTCCATAGTAATGATAGACATAAACATTTGCCTATCAAAACTTTCAGATACTGGCTTCCTACCAAGTGTCATGCTATCTAAGTGAATGATTTGATTTTTAAAGGTAACTGTGCTATCAATTGGTATATGAGTTTTAGAGGTTCAATTCTAGCAAATACACATGATTACTCTCAGATAATAAAAATGAGAAAACTTACACTTCCCTAACTTTTAACTCATATATTTGTGGTTAGAGTTTTAATATATTAACTAATGAATAAAAAGTGGCCTGTAAAAGAGAGACTAATGGAGAGAGGCAGGAGATATGATAGAGTGTGGATTTGTGAAAGGGAAAATGGGGGAGGAGAGGGAATTACCATGGTTTATTGTCTGTAGGTATGGAAGCTGTCAATAAGAAGGAGAAAAAAAAGTGGCCTGTGAAATTTTAAAATGTTGAGTGTATTGAAATATCACCCATGCTGTTATACAGTAATATTTTATAAAGTAATATACTACCTATGTGGGAAATTTAGATAATAAAGATCAATAAAAAGAAGAAAATTCCTTGAATTTCATAACTCAGTGAATGAATATGACTATGTTGCTACTTTAATAAGGCCTATTTCTCAATAATTTTAAGGTGTTATAGTGATGATGTCTATAAGTGTATACATATGTTCATATGGTGGCTAAATTCTGAGAACTACTTAGGTAATTATTATAGTTTCTCTTTCAAGAGCATCTTTTTAACTTCTGCTATTGTTGTAAAAGTTTCACTTTTTCAAACATAATCCAAACCACTTCCACATTTAAAATTGTAGACTCACCCAACATGGCTCGGGGGATTTTGCAAAAGAAGGGCGAGAGAGATTGTTATAGCCACAGGTTTGTACTTAATGTCTAGAGGCCATGCCTCGGCCCTGCAACTGACTGCTGCTCTCACAGGACATAACCCACAGCTCCCCGGGAAAAACGTGCAACCCCAGTGAGGTGAGCCCTCATAGGACTAGGAGGAGGGACAAAGGAAAGGATGATACCAACACCCAGTGTATCATACTAAGTATGTCTGTAATTAATTTAAAAATATTTTAACGCCTTAAGATATTTTTTGTCATTTATGCACTTTAAAGATAGTAATGATTACTATTTCTGATATGCTTTTTATCTACTTGGAAGAAACAATAGTTGATAACTGTGAACTAAAACAGGATCAATTATTTAAACATCAAATTTGATATTAAATCGTAGAATCCAATTTTTCCCCATAGTAGTTGTTGATACTTTTATTTTTAGTGGAAGTTTTTTTTTTTAATTTCCTGAGCTATACAGTCCCTCCATATACCCTTTAATGGGTGTATCTGTCAGATCCATTAGAGTTGTCTCAGAAATAGTTATCAGAGATACATCTAAAGTTCATTACTTTTTAAACATTACCCATAACCATTCAAAACTGATCGTATATTGAATAAACAGAACACTCAGTCTCAACGACATGCCCATTTCCTAACAATGGTATAAGTACTGTCAGAGCAGTAAAACATCTGGCTTTATCACAAAAGAATGACCTAAAGTTCAATGGGGCATGCTTAACAGAGTTCTCCAAAACTTGATTAGAACTTAGATGATTCATCAATAATATCAAATTTATTGAAGACAATAAAAATAATTTACAAATCTCTGTTAATATGCTTTATTGTTTGGTTCACAGTGTTTCTCAAACAGTCCCCTCAAATTTAATTCTTACAGAAAAAAAGAATAGAATATTGTTTAATATAATAATACTACATGACATGTTAAAAGGTGAATTAAAAGAACACTAAAACTCAACATTTTTCAAAATTCTTATTCTATTGACAATTAACCTTGGTCAAATTACAAGAAATGATTTATGAGAAGTTTGCAGTTGTATGTTTTTGAGTTACTTTTCTGGAAATCCCTATCGTCTGATAACTCTAGCAGGTTCGTCACTCTCATAATCAAGCTGTCTCTTTCACCACACTGAGCATGAGTATCGCTGTCACCACTGCTCTTTAGATTCTTGACAAGAAATCCCAAGTCTATAAATAAATTCAAACCCTATTCACTGAACTACTTCTTTTTCTCTCATTTTCTATTTTCTTGGTATCTCAATACTCACTAATCATTCTTTCATTCAATAAATAATTATCCAAAAATTATTGTATATATGAGTATATGGCAAACACTGAATATTTGAGGTACTTGTCCTCGGTAAATTTACATTTTTATTATCAAATATGTGATATATGATCAACAAATACATTGTGTTAACGAATATGGTAGATATGATGATTATTACAAAGTATGTGTACTTTAAACTTACTAGGCCTACTCTCCCAGATAACTTTTTCTCAATCTGCCAGCATTTGTTGGAGAGTATTGAAACACTAATTACCCAAGTTTATTTTGTTATTTCATCACCTGAATATCTGCATGATTTCTCTGAATCTCTTCATTAACTGGTAGATTGCAGCAGAAATTTACCCATCACATGGGTAGTAATGCTACTCCACGAGAAGAAAAGGGCCAGATAGACATAACTGTAACTCACAGGAATTATCATAAGATATCATTCATGAAGAATAGTATGACTCCCATAGTTAATATGTGACATGAATATATCATCAGTGTAAAATCTATAGTCTATGGACCAAATCTAGCATTCTGTCTTTTTTAAATAAGATTTATTGGGATATAACCATGCCCATTCATTTACTTATTGAGTAGCTGTTTGCTTTTCCTTAGAACAACAGAGAAAATGCTTACAGGGACTGTATATATCATCTTTAAACAACTAAATTATTTAGTACTTGTCTATAAAGAGAATGTTTGTAGATCCTGGCTTATATGGCATATATTAATGACTACATATTAGTTTTATTATTCAGTATCTTGCCACAAACATTTTATTTCAATTTATTATTAAATTTAGGGATAAATTTAATTTTATTTAAGAACAAAACATATAAGAATTTAAGAACTGAGAACATAAAAATGATGATGCAAGTGGTAGACACAATAATAATGAAATAAAATTAAAATGTGACCCTTAAGAATATGCTTTCTGGGGCTGGAGAGGTGGTTCAGTGGTTAAACGCTTGCCTGTGAAGCCTAAGGACCCCAGTTGGAGGCTTGATTCCCCAGGACCCACGTTAACCAGATGCACAAGGGGGCCCACACTTCTGGAGTTCGTTTGCATTGGCTGGTGGTCCTGGTGTGGCCATTCTCTCTCTCTCTCTCTGTTACTCTCAAATAAATAAATAAAAAGAATATGCTTTCTGCAGTAAAATCTCTTAGTTGTATCTAGTTTAAGAAATTGGTGACAGATGACCTAGAAAATTAGGGAGTGATGATATGAAGACTGTAACTCTTCAAGGCTACAGTATGAAGGGTTTAACCTATCCACATGCTATAATTGCCATAAGGTGAACAGGCACAAAATACTGTTGATCTGAGAGATCTACGAGGTTCCCCGCCCCCCCCCCCCAAAAAAAAAACCAGGCTTTTGTCAAAGCACTTGATTACCCACCTGAGGTAGAAGGTAATACCCTATTGTTAAAGACAACATATGTTGCTGGCACAGAACATGGAATCCGGAAGGGAGCCAGTCCCCAGACACTTAGCTTGTCTGGTACTAGAAAATACCACATGAGCTACGGCGGGAAAGTGGCCAACAACGTCTGAGCAAATAGAAGCAAACATGCTGACAAGGAGTACACACAAATGCAATAGTGGCACACATGCTTGATAGGTAGTCAATAGCTTTCTGATTGGCTAAGAGATTGGCTCAGTGGAAAGGAACCCATATCTAGAAGTGCCAGGTCTGCCCCCTTTGTAGACAAGATTTTGCTCTTCATTGTCAAGCATCCACTAGTCTTGGTCTACAAGAGCTACACCCATCAAATTCTCCCTAAATTAAAAACACTTGCACCATTTAACCTGTGGTGACTTCACTTTCCATTGAAGAATCTGTTTTCCTTTTTCAGAAGCTAGCCAGAAGCAAGGAGATAAACTACCCTTTGCACTTCAACCAAGCCCCAGGTGAAACCACAGAGGAACTGGGGAGATGAGCATGATTAAAGCTTCCATGGAGAGCCTAAAAATCAGTTCCAGGGTAAAGGAGGCAGCCGCTGAGAATACTGAACATCTACCAAGCAGAAATACAGAGGCTCTTAAAAGCTCATCATTGAAGTAGACTTAAGACACACCCACCTCAAGGAATTTTGCGCAAGATGGGGAGGCAAGATAATAAGAGCAACAGTTTGGGACATCATGCCCAGAAGCACGGCTTCCCCCAACAACTGAGTTCTGCTTCCACAACTCATAATCCCCAACTCCATGGGGGAATACCTGCAACCCCAGAGAGGAGGGCTGCCAGAAGAAAGGGGACAGGGAGGACGGAAAGGATGGTACCAACACATGATGTATCCATACTAAGTATGTTCATAATTAGTAAATAAAGATACACAGACAGAAATATTGAAGGACACATATTAGTATAGAGAAAAGAAATAAAGTTACAAGATATATGCCAAAATTATTTTGTATAAGAAACTTTTTTTTTTTTCCTTTTCTTTTTCTAAGGTAGGGTTTTGCTGTAGCTCAGGCTGACCTGTAATTCACTATGCAGTCTCAGGTTGGCCTCAAACTCACAGCTATCCTCCTACCTCTGAGTGCTGGGAATAAAGGCACACACCACCATGCCTGGAGAAACGTTTTTCCTAAACATATAATTTTCAAAGTATCTTACTTTATTATAATTATTTATTTTTTGTTTACTTTATTTATTTGAGAGCTATACACAGAGAGAAAGAAAGAGGCAGATAGATAGAGAATGGGCGCACCAGGGCCTCCAGCCACTGCAAATGCACTCCAGATGCATGTGCCCCTTGTGCATCTGGCTTACTGGGGTCATGAGGAACTGAGCCTCGAACCGGGGTCCTTAGGCTTCACAGGCAAGAGCTTAACCACTAAGCCATCTCTCCAGCCCTTATTTTATTAGTTTTTGTTTATTTGCAGGCCAAGGGAGATAGAGAAATAGAGAGGCTCTTGCTACTGCAAATAAACTTCAGGTGTGTGCACTACATTTTGTATCAGGCCTTCCATGGCTACTGGGAAAACAGTACCTAGCCAGCGGGCTTTGCAAGCAAGCACCTTCAATTGTTTAGCCATTTCCTAGCCCACTGTCCTACTTTACAGTCTCAATCCTATTATATGCAACATAATGTTTTAAAGCTCTTGTTTGATGAAATAAGAGCTTCCACACTCCAATATACATACATCAATAGAAAGTATAATAGACAAAAACATAAATGAAAGTAGAAAATATTAGAGATGTGAGTTTTATCTGAAAGGTAAGTTTATATTAAGCTATTTATGACACTGAGTTAGGTTTATTTCTCATTTTTCCCCAAGAAACCATTTGTAAGTTCTGGTCAATGGGCCATAGAAAAGAGAGACGCGTATTGTCATGTGTCTTACCACTCTAGTGTCACTAAAGCAAGGATAAGAACAGCATCTTACTCTTTCAGGATTCCCAGCCCTTGGGGGTATAGCTCAGTGGTAGAGCCCTTGACTGCAGAATTCCCAGCCACGCACAGTGCTCTCGCTGGGTGGACTCAGGGCATTGCAGCACAGTAGCTTATAAGCACATTTTCTTGCCTTTTCTTTTTCTTTCTTTTTTTTTTTTAAGGTTATTTCAACAGAAAAGGAACAAGTTTGTTTTAGACCTCAAAGTTTATTATGAGCAAATTAGTTAGTAACTTTTCAAAGATACTTCATAGACAAAAGGTGATATTTCATAGACTCTCAATGTTTAAGCTCATTGGAAATAAGAATTATAGACATGATTGCTAAAAAAAAAATGTCAAAAATGTTTGACCTGCAAAGCTATGTAATTTGAGGTTTGGCTGATGTAGTACCATTCTTGTATTCGTTTTCAAATGTCTAGACCTCCCTGCTCTGCCAGGTTGCTGGTGTAAATGCATCCTTGACCCAAAATGAAATGTTTCATCTACTAGTTTAAAGGTTGTTTAAAAAATAACGACTTTGCTTTTAGCAGTCAATGTTCTCTTCTGAAATACTCTGCTGATTCACAAAGCTGTCTGAGAAATTCATGATGTCGCTGCAATATCAGCCAGAATGAGGATAAAGTATCCATTTGGAGATCAGAAAATTTACTTTATTGGCTGAAGGGGTACTCCCCTTTGGTATAAAGAAAGGCATTAGAAAATCTATTAAGGCTGAGTTACATTCTGCAGCTACCATCTTTCCTTGTTACCATTACTATTTCATTTTAATTGTATTGCTATATAATTTCCTATGAAAAGATACTTAGTCTGAACTCTGAACAAGATTTTTTTTTTTCAAAGAACATTTTACTGCTATTCTCTGCGTTGAAAGGAGAGAGCTAGAGTTGGTTAGGTATGTAATAAAGATGTTAAGGTAAGAGTTAATTGATTTCCTCTTACATCTACCTGTTTTGCTGTTCTTGTTGCTATAAAAAGAAGGTAATATATGCAGAAAGCTGTACTTGGTAATGCTCAGCAAATTAGAGGCTGGTTGTCTGTCATACTGAGATCATTATAAAATGGGTGGTAATAGAAAACGTGTTCATAGCTTTTCAAAATTGAAGGTAGTCTCTCCTTCTTGACAGAATTTATGGATCTCTTTACTGATTTTTTTTAACTTTACCTACCAAATATTTCTAAGAACTGTTCTACCCAGGCTTCCTCATTCCCTATGCATGTGTTCATTCATTGACAATTATTTGGTGATTATTGTTTGTTTTACCTATGCTAGTTCAACATGGAATAATGTACCCTCTGCCTGAACAAGCTCAGATTGTCCGGAGAGAGATGGACAAGTAACTGATTTGTTTATTCCCAAGAGCTTCAGAAGCAGTTTTTTTTCTCTCTGCACAATGCTTCATAAATCCCTGTGAGACCTAAGCAAAAGTTGAGTGACAAGACATTCCAGGGTCAGAAAAGAGTGTTAGCAGATATGTATTTGCATTGAAAAACAGAAGAAAATCCGGGCGTGGTGGCGCATGCCTTTAATCCCAGCCCTTGGGAGGCAGAGGTAGGAGGATCACCATAAGTTCGAGGCCACCCTGAGACTCCACAGTGAGTTCCAGGTCAGCCTGGGCTAGAGTGAGACCCTACCTCAAAAACAAAACAAAACAAAACAAAAAAACGCAAAACAGAAGAAAGAAGACAAAAAAGAAAGCATGGACAGTTCTTACAGTTATAAGTAATCCTTAATGGCTACAGTCTGTAGCCATTGACCACACCGAAAGCAGGCTGAGTGGTGAAGTATTCACTAAGCAGTCAGGCATCCCTGAAGGTTGTGAAGAAAAGTCTGAATTAAACTTTAGGAAAATAGCTTGCAAATTTAAAGGCAGAGAATACAGGAAAAAAAAAAATGACAGACACCTTAGTAGGAAAATAGGTACATTATTTTGAATTGTCTTTTTTCTTAAACAGAAAACCTTTATTAACACAATGCCATGGAACAACTTTTATCAGTTATTAGTCACCATACACTTTTGGTGATCTTAAGTCTTATGGACTATACTGTGCCCTCTTCAAATTCATATATTGAAGCCTTAATAACTCCCAATGAGATGATATTTGGACATGTCCTGTGGAAAGGTAATTAAGAAAGAATGTGTTAATAAAGCTGAGGCTCTAATCTCATAGACCTGAAATTGACTTAAGTTGGACAAGACCCACTGGTGTCTTTTTTTTTTTTTTCTGAGTGTGCAGAAAGAGGAGGGCCATGTAAGGATATCACAGACAGTGAACACCTAGCATCCAGAAGAGAGGCATCATCAGAAAATGATGTTGAAGGCACCTTCATATTGGACACCTAGCAAAGCGCTGTGAGGCAATAAATGTCTGTGCTTGAGCCCTCTGGTCTCTGGCATTTTGTTATGGTGGTCAGAGATGATGAGTAGGACTATAGTGAAGTGTCTTATCTCCAAGTTTCTATATCCTCTTTGCTTCTCCATAGGCACTTGATTCTCCATGTCTGAAATCTACCAAACTGGGAAGCTTCTATTAGTCTTCTCAAGTTCTCATGAACTGTAAGGAGAAAGTTATAGGTTATAATAGAGAGCAACAATTAGAATTGGTAATCAAGGTAGTGATAAAGAAAATTGACTTGTTCAATACAACAGCTCCTATCTCAATTGTAGGTCTTAATATTGTTTTTAGGAATATTTGTTAAAACACTTTCCCTGCCAGGATGCTGGCACACAACTTTAATCCCAGCACTCAAGAGACAAAGGTAGGAGGGTCACTGTGAGTTCGAGGCCAGTATGAGACTACATAGGGAATTCCAGGTCAGCATGGGCTGGGTCGATACCCTACCTTAAAAAATAAAACAAAACAAAAAATACTGTCATCATCATGGATATAAATAAGTTCACATGAATTGAAATATACAAATACATCTTTATGTATCTGCTATTGAGGTCTGTAGCTTTCCTTCATATAACTAACTTATGTCAGTTGGCTTTAGTGCCTTTGATTTCCTTGAAAACATTGTCTTTCTTTTTTTTATATTTAATAAGACCTCACTTATAAAAAATCAGATTTTTGTCTTGGTACTACTTTATAGTTGTTCATATGTCAGAAGATTCAATATCTTCTCCTTCTGCCCTCCAGCTTTTTGGCTAGGAATGGTCAAACGCAAGCAAGATTTCTATTAGATGCAACCTCTAATTCTGCATTTCTTTATAATCAAGTTTGCTTACACAAATTTTCACTGTGTAATTCTAGTCAAAATCTGCCCAGCAGCTTAATTAATTGCTTTAATTTCCTATAATTCTTATAAGTATAAATACCTTTAAATAGTATATGATATTTCCTCAGTTCTGTGAATTAGATTGTATTAATTCCAATTTATAGGTTTCAGGTTAACTCTCAAAGCCATTAATTTCACATGCCATATATTCATCCTACAAATTTAACATTGAGAAGGTAAAAGACAGATATAGTTATACCTCAATAACTTCTCCATGCAAGACTAAAACTGGTCAACACACTTCTGAAATAGAACTTGGAGCATAATCAATGTTACCTGTGAAGGATCTACATTTTCCAAATTTCTCCATCAAAAATATTATTTTTGTTTTAACCAGTCTATCATCACATATAATATTGGAGGTATGGCTAAATGAAAGAAAGGTTTAAAAAAATGGCATTATTTCATGCCTGTGTAATCACTTTCTGAAAAAGTCTAGATGACCCTAAATTTTTTTTGTTTACACTTTATTTACCAAAGATATTAGATACAATAAACAATAAAATGAGCATGAAGGATAAACTTGTGCATTCTTATCCAGTGAGAATGAACTTCAAAAAAAAAACCCTAGTGTTGAATTATTATAAGAATATAAAGATAAATACATCTCAAAAAGAATATTATTATTTTTATTCTCTATTGCTTTTTATCACCTCAAGTAGCAATAATATTCAGGTTTTTTGTACAAATTTAAACTTAGTTTTTAAAAACTGATGGCATAAGATGATATAAATTAATAAAATGATGTCTTAAAGATTTAGGAAGTAATATCAGTGACTATTGACAATCATCCAAGGAAGACTAAACATTTCTTAATCAGAATAAATGTTTATTCTGGTCTGGAGACCCTTTCTTATTTGATCATCCTTGGAAAATATAAAATACCAGAGCCATTATTTTTTTTTATTAACTGGATCTGGCATGGGCATAAATAGCAAATTGAGCTATCTTATTTTTGTACTGGGAAATAAGAACAAATTGGGTTGAGAAAATATTATAAATATACCATGCATAGGTATATAGATGGATAATTATAATTTGGGACAGAATCTTTATTTTTGAAATGAAAATCCCAGGTCATTTTGGGAACATGCTAATAAATGGTCTTTGTCACAAAAGGAATAGTTTGTATGTCTGGCTCACCATGATTTTAATTGTAATCTCAGGAAATGCAGAATATGACAATTAAGTTAGGAAGTGCTCAATGGATTGCAGAGTAAATTTTATTAAATTTCTTCATAAGATAACATTGACAAATAATCTAATACGAAACTGTTTGTGCTCTACTAGCATTGCTGTAGGACAAATAGGCAGCCCCCAAACCCACCAAGTCCTTCTATGTTGTCCTCAGTGGGTTACATCAATATTCTCTGGTAGTTTTAAAATTACTTGCCTCTGCCTACAAAGGGATAGTATTTCAAATGAATGAATATGTTTAATAGTAAAATTCTGGTATTTTAATGCATTGTAAGATATCAAATATAAATCCATTTTCTTGAGGTGGTTACTTTAACATTTTAATATAAATTGTAAGAAATTGGAGTTGAGGAATAATGATAGAAAGAACTGGAGGATATTTTTTTAAGGGTTTAAGCATCCGTTTTTTAGGAGGCAGTGTTATAACACTCTGATGTCTGTGCACTTGCTGTTTTACATGAGACATCAGGGTCCCCAGGAGAGCAACATCCAATCTCTGCTTCACCAGTATCCAAAAACAAACAGCATATTGAGTTTGGTAATTCAAGCTCAGTAATATAGGGTTTACATCATGATGTTTCTAGATATTGTTCATGAGCATCTACATGTGACTAAACCCAAAATGGTTCTGAACCACCTCTTCAAAATTACTTCCTATCACTATGTCTTCTTCTTCTCCTCCCCCTCTTTCTCCTCCTTTTCCTCTTCCTCCTCCTCTTCTTCCTTCTCTCTCCTCCTCCTCCTCCTTCTTTAGTTTATCACAGGGTTGTCCTCAGTATATATCCAGGGCTAGCCTTGAGCTTTCACTAGTCCTTCTGTTTCAGCCATCACTATCATTCACAACTATCATCAGCTACCCTCAAAACAGGAAAAATCCTGCTTCAAGAATTCTGTGGCAGCAATAATGCACTGGTTTTGTGCCACACTCGACCGTGCCTCTGTGGAGCACCATCATCGTGTTCAGAATGCTGTGGTCCTTAGCTGGCACAGACGCCTAGAGACCAAGAAGATCAATTTAAGTATAAACCTCAGTTGCATTATCTGCCATTCCCATCCAATTCACTCTGTTTATTGTGCTTTGTAGATGCAGCTTTTTAAACCAAAGGCATATGACAATCTTGACCCAAAAGTCTGTCAGCACCATTGTCCATCATCAAGCATTCATTTTATACTATTATCTCATTTGGGCATATTTTTGTAACAGTTCAGCCTTCTATCTGGTGTGGCCATCTGTGGGCAATAATTTTTAACATTACTAATTTAATTTGTGCAACATCATGAACTACGTGCATCCAAGATGGCAAACTTCATTAGTAAATGGTCTCTGTGTTGCAATTGTTCCACCAACATTCCTTTCTGCCTCCATGTACCTTCCTGTTCACTCAAACACAGCACCACTGAAATTAGGTCAATTAATCACCCTACAGCTGTCTCTCCAGTGTTCAAGGGAAAGGAAGACTCATGTATCTCTCACTTCAAATCAAAAGTCAAATATAATAAAGCTTGGTGATCCAGGCATGCTAAAAGTCAAATTAGGCTGCAAACTCATCATTCTATGCCAACTAGTTAGCTAAATTGTGAATACAAAGGAAACATTCTTGGAGGAAATTAAAAGTGCTACTCTAGTGAACACATTAATGATAAAATCTCACAAGCTTTATCACTCATATGACAAAGTTGGCTTGGATAGAAGACCAGAGGAGCCACAGCATTCTCTCAGGTGGAAGTCTAAACCAGAGCAAGGCTCCCAGTCTCTTCTGTGAAGGGTGAGGGAGGGGATGAAGCTTCAGGAGAAAAAGTGTGATGCTAGTAGAGGTTGGCTCACAAGACTTAAGGAAAGAAGCGGTCCTGCTAACAAACAAATGGAGAGTGAGGCAAGTGCTTATGTAGAAGGTGCACAAAGTGGTCCCGAAGTTCCAGATAGAGTAACTGATGAAGGTGGCTGCCCTCATCAGGAGTTTTCAGTGTAAGTGAAACAGCTTTGGTTGGGAGTGGGTGCCCTACGAGGGAGGCTGCAAAGGGCAGACTGACTTGCTGAGGCACTGATGCAGTTGCTGAAATTAAGTTGAAGTAGGCAGTTAATTAATCTTCCTAGGGATCTACATTCTGTGTTTTGTAAGTGGATGGATAATGTCTAGAGACAGCACATCTATTTACAACATAGTTTACTGAAATTTTAAGCCCACTGTTGAGACCTACAGCTCAAGAAAGCAATGATCTACAATCCATTTCAACATATTACTGCTCATAGACAATATGCTTGGTCACTCAGGAAACTCTGAGAAAGTTGTACAATGAGACTATGTTGTTTTCAGGCTTGTTAGCAGAATGTCCATTCTGTGGACTATTGGCCAAAAAGTCATTTAAACTTTCAAGTTGAAGATTAAATAAACAGATTTGATCAGGCTTTAGGTAGTGATTTTTCTGATGGAGCTGGGAAAAGGGAAACAAAAATGTAGAAAGAATTCACCATTGTAAATACTATTAAAAATCTTGGTAATTCATGAGAGGTCAAAACATGATCATCAGTGAGAGTTTACAAAGAGTTGATTTCAGTCTTCATGGGTGACTTTGAAGGGTTCAAGACCAGGAGAGGAAGTAACTGCAGATGCAATGGAAATACAGCAGGAGACATGCAAGTAGGACTGGAGGCTGCAGGTGTGACTAAATAACTGCAAGCCCGTGATGCAACTTTTCATGCATGAGTGTTTTGTAAGAGGAAATCTACTACTGTGAGGATATGATCAACATTCCTGAAATGACAAGGAAAGATTTTGTATAGCACAAACTTGCATGTTATAACAATAGAAGGGATTGAGAGAACTAACCCTGATTTTGAAAGAAGTTCTACCATCAAGCAGCATCACCAGCTGCAAGGAAACCTTTTGTGGAAGGAACAATCAATGAAGGACCTCTCATTGCTGTTGTTTCCAGAACATTTCCACCAACACCTCAGGGTTTAGAAACATTTATATTATCCACTATATCTTTTAACCTCTTCTTTTGCAGTTTTGGCTTTGCATAGACAGCAAAAATGAACTTTGATGAATAGGAACAAAAATATGTACAATCATAGCAGGAATTTCACTTTTGTAGATTTGGGGAAGATTTTACTTACTTGCTGAACAACAAACACTTTACAAAGAATATTCCATCCATATTTTTAGTTTTTCCAGGTTTTTTTTTTCTTGGCTAAATAGCCAAAGACATTATTTATTTATGTATTTTCTGTTTTCACTGTCTCACATGCCATCATTTCTTCTGGGTTTTACCCAATTAAATCAAATTATCAAGTCTTTATCTTGCAAAATCATTGGGTTGCTATAGTTTCTAAATAACTGTGTCCAGAGGGAAGAAAAGTCTTCAATTTTTATCATTGTACCAGGTTTTGATTTGTCTCCTTCTCACCTAAGTTAACAAATACTTTATAAACATATGTGCTCTTAGCACAGTGATTTACCCTTGAAAAATGTTCAAGACAATAACAGCTCCTTTTCCATATGATCCACACATACTTGAGCATTTTGAAAAAGATACAAAGAAGGATAATTTTAGAAAATGTTTCAGTTTCTCATTCAAAATTGATTTCTAAGTACATGAAGTGACATTGGCTCTCATTCTGTCATGCATTAATATATGTAATTATGAAATGAGGAAGATTTATATGTGCATAGTGATATAGACAGAAGGCAGGTCTAGGATGAGAAGAGGAGGAGGAAGAGAATGATGAGAGAAGTCCAAAGAAAAGGAAAATCCACAATTACATGAGCACACCTTAAGTTCATAACATGGTTCCCTCAAAGGTTCATTCAAATCCATTTAACAGGGACATAATTTTCCCATCCAAGAAAGGATGCTTGTATAGGACTGATGGTAACATGCTTCTGGAGGTTAGCATGAAGCCTCCATTGACAGTAGGAAATTATCACAGAGCAGCAGAGGCTTGGAGACTTTGTTCTTTCATAACTGAATAAATAGCATGAAGTGCCAGGGGGTAGGAGGCTTGATTTCTGGTTGGGATGGGGCCATAGCCCTGCAGCAGGGTGGATGTGGCACTGTGCAAGGTACAGAGTGTCTTAACTAAAAGGTCTCCTAAGCCAGTGACTTATAATAACTTGCTGTTTGGTCAAGCATAAGGTTTGCAACCTAGAGATTAGTATCTCTTTCTTTGAGAACTACCATCTTTGTATTGTAAAAACTAAGGGTGGTTTAGTCTTCTTTTTGTTTAATTTTATTTATTTAATTTATAGAGAGAAGGAGAGAGAGAGAGAGTGAGTGAGTGAGAGGAGAGAGAGAGAATGGGCATCCCAGGGCCTCTAGCCACTGCAAATGAATTTCTGAGATATGTGTCATCTGTGCATCTGGCTTACATGGATTTGGTGAGCTTGAACCTGGGTCCTTAGGCTTCACAGGCAAACACTTTAACCACTAAACCACCTCTCCATCCTAGTCTTGGGTTTTAATTGCCATACTATTTTTCATTAGCTATGTGAAAAGTATAAAGCATAAGGCATGATTCTGTTGCCTTATGAGTATATAATGAAGAAAAAAACTAAATCAACTGACTATTGGTGTAGACTGATCACACTGCTGAAGTACCTAATGTTTGTTTGCTCTCTTACAGATACTTTAATACTATGATATACTCAAACTTCTTGATAAATTGTATAGATTTTTGCAATTTCGAACAAAATTTAATTCACTATTTCCTCTAAGTAGGTAATGGTATTAACACGGAAAGAAAACTGTACATCTCTTTGTTCTTTTCACTCACCACTGATAAAAATAATTTTTTAAAAATGGGAAGGAGGCTATTTTAACTTAATTATGAGAATAAAGTCTATAAAATTTTATATCATTTAACCTTTTTTGTTGGGGAAGTGTACTTTAGATTTAATTCTATGATGTTTCAGGACTAAGACCTGTTTGTTTATTTCCAAGGTGGGGGAAGGGGAAGTAAATCAAACTCCAAGCTCTGGAACTTTTCAGGTCAGCTTATTGATGACTAGTACTCAACCGCTGTCCTCAGTATCCCTAACTTTAAGAGTTCAGTATCCTTTCAGGCAGGATATTAAGATTAATTAGCTAAGATTGCAAAGTGCCTTACACATGAAATGCTCTATGAGATAACAGGATAAATATTAGTAATATCCTGTTATAAGTCCATAGACAGTCATAGTAAGGTAACTAAGAAAAATAAATTGCAGTGCTTGCTATGAAATTGAAAATCACTAATGGAATGAAAGTTTGTTTCTACTGGATGCAGTGTTGCATCATGCATAATGTAATACCAGGCCACTTTCAATTGTTTTAATTGCTGTGAGCAACTAATCTTTACAACTATTCCTGACAAGCTTCAGCCCAGCCCTAATGACTGTAAAATGGTGCCAAAGACCAGCATTATCCCCTATTGAACAGTAAATGGTATCGACCCTCTTCCTTGGGTCCATCACTCTACAGACTTCTTAACGTAATTCATGACACAATTAACATTAATTAACTTTACAAAAATCCCTCTCCTCTCTGCTGTTTTAAGACTTCAGATGTTGAGGAAGGTAAAAGAGCAACTAACAAAAAAGTTATGAATCCTCTTGTGAGAGCCATCAATTAGGGTGAGTAAAAGATTCCTAAATTTTTATAACCCTCATTTATCACTTGCCACTCCTGATAAGTTTATCCTGTGCAAAGATATCTTTAAAGCCATTCAGTATGAAAAGAACCATTCATCTCTGTACTTCACATCCACTTTAAAACGGAGAGTGGGAGCTTCCAAATGCATGTCAGAGTGAAGCAAGAGACACAAGTGATTACTGGGCCCTACAGAAATGCTACCTAAGTACCTCTCAGGTATACAAGGAAAGAACTTGGCCTTTTCCTTCTCATCTCCACATCTGGAGAACTCTTCTACAGGAATTGCATTTCTGCCCTGACTTCCAAGTGATTAACAAAGCCTTATCTAGAATAGCAACAAGGGAAATCAACTGCTCACTAGGTGCATGACTATTTACAGCGTTTCCCATTTAGCCATTCTAACAAGTTCATAAAATAGACAGCCACATAATTTCTGTTAAAATTGCTAATATCATAGTGATGTTGGCTTTTATTCTAATTCTTCAATATAATTGCTTATTAATGATACAGCTGGCGCCCCAATCTACTTAAATCCTCAATTTATGATCTTTCCATCCTAAAGGTAGCACAGTTGAGCTTAGTGTATGCAAAACATCAGAATAATTATACTTGGAAGATCTAAAATATATCGAAGAGCAGTATCTGTTCCTGAAAAAAAGATGCTATTTTTCTTTAAGTTAGAGACCAGGGGGAAAGATCTCACGAAAGCTTTTCTACTTATCTAAAAAGTATAAACTCAGTACCAGAGTCGCAGCTAGCTCAAAAGCGCCCAGGAGAGGTGTTGTAAAGTTTAAAAGAAGGCAACTCCTTATTCTGTCTACCCATTTCATACCCTTCCACGAATGCCAGAGCAATTAAATATTGCTTCAAAGGCTCCACAATATTTCTACAGTACTTCACAATTTTTTGAGCTTAGACCCTTAATTTACTGAAACATATCTTCCTATTATGCAAATACAAACCTTTTAATTATTAGTTATATAGACTGTAAGCAAACAGTATAAAATCTGTTTTATTTACTTTTCAAAGTTACCAGCATTTGTGTGTGCGCGCGCGCGTGCGTGTGTCTGTGTGTGTATTTCCTTCTAGCATTATTTGTAGCGACTTAAAGTTAGGGATATTGAGGACAGCCGTTGAGTACTGGTCATCAATAAGCTGACCTGAATTCAGTTTATACAGTATGGTTTAATTCACCATGCATTTTCTCCACATATTCAGTTGAAACTTGTCTTTCTTTATAGCAGTGTAGTTGAAATATGTTTAAGCACTTTAGCAAATGCATTGCATGTGAGTATGAATTAAATGATATTCATGTAGATTTAAAGTAAATTAAAGACTATTTTTATTTATTTATTTATTTATTAGGGAGTGTGTTTGTGTATGAACATTCCCGGGCCTCTCACAACTGCAACCAAACTCCAGATGCATGTTCTACTTTGTGTGTCTGGCCTTTTCATGGGAAATGAACCCAGAGTGACAGGTTTTACAAACAAATACCTTCAACCATTGAGACATCTCTCCTGCCCTACAGGTGGAAATTTTAATTCTAATTCAAGATCTTTTTTGGTAATGCCTTATAAAAATCCTAGTTATGCACAGGATGCAACCAAAATTTTCTGATAATTTAATCTAGGTATTATACAATCTAGATAGATTGTATAATCCTCTACCTTTAAGTATATACTTGATCATACCAGCAAATTAACCTGTGTTGTCATCCAATGTAGATTGAGGTGTTGACAGGCTGCCAATAGTCCCAGTACTCTGAGAGGAGGGGTAAAGAATGGTGAAGACCTTGCATTCTTTTGAAGACTCCACAATTGATAAACACTAATTATAATACAAAGTAATGCCTATATTGACAGTGTGTGAAAGTAATCTCATAATTGTGTACTTTAATGGAGAGAACACTTAGCAGCCCAATGTGGGCAGACAACACTTGGAGCTGAGTCACAGTTTGGAAGGGGTTTGAACCTGTCACAGTCTCTTTTGTCTTAATCATAGGTGGATTAGATTATAAAAGCATGTTAAGATTTATATTCTAGGAAATTTCTTGTCTATGTACTTTAGGTAAGCATGACCGTCTACAATAATTCATTGGGAATTTTTACATTGAAGTAATATTTGACTTTCTCCACCCTAAACAATGCTTGCTTGTTTACATCATCATATGATGATGGTTATTATTCTTGTTATCCCTCCTGACATCTACTTCTCTAGCAAAAAGAAGTACTTTGTAAATACTATTGTGTGGCAAATATGCACACATTCAGGTATTGTTACTTTTACTTCACAGTGTGGAAATGATTTGAGGAACTAGGCCATATTTCCTTTATCACATTCACTTATTTATTCATTGAATAAATTGAATATCATTAATTAATTTATGTATTCATTGAGACTGAATGATAATGCAAGAAATACAAAAAAAACTTAATCAACTCACCTTAGGCAATCACACACCGGTGGAACATTTATAAGAATATAAAGACATGATAATGCATTGCAACTGTTGTATAGACATTTGCAAAGAGTTGTGAGAATAGGTTTTCAAGGGAACATAGAAAGTTACTTTAAAGAAACATATTCCAGATATATTTTTAAAGATAGGCAGAAAGTTAACAAGGGAAAAGGAGAGAATCTTAAGCATACAAAATAGCCAATTGACAAAAAATGATCAAAGGTTAAGAAGCATAGTTCTTTCTGAGCATTTGAAGTTCATTGCATATAGAAGGGAAGTTTATGGTGGAGATGAGGTTGTCAAGATCATTTGGGTTTGGCTTTTCAAAGACATTTTCTAAAAATGACTACATCTATCTTGAGTACAAGGAAGAGTGGAGAGGTTTTAATTAAGAAATAGTATTTTCAGATATACTTAACAAAACTAGAAGTACATGAAGGTAGGGAAACAGATGAGTGCAAAGTCTATTACACTGAGGTTTTGCAAATCAGAAAACTCTGAAGAGACATTGAGACTACTCAACACTGCCCTTGTCAACTCTGCATCCAGAACACAGTATATCAGAGGTCAGTTTCCAAAGCAATTCTCAGAGAAAAGAACTCTTAGTCATTTATTCATTTTAATCATATTTGATGTGCTCAACTACACATGGAATCTCAAAATTAAGAAGTAATGTACATATTTACAAGACAGCTCACTTTTTTTCCCTCTACCAATCACAGAATCCTGGCATAGCATGTGTGTAAGCACATTTGCAAAGGCAATGCTGAAATGTGAGTACACTCCTGCCTATTTTGATCATTGACTTCCTAGAATGTCTTACTTGAAAAGTTTTTTAGATCTTTTGTGTATATTAGAAATTCCTTGAATATTGTTCCTAATACTTCATTTCTCCAAAGGTTTAGTACAATGGAAGAACTTAATCCAGAAAGGTTTTTTGAACAATATATCATATTGCAAATGTTTTTATGATTTCTAAAATCTAGGAAATCAGTGGCAAAATCATTCTTCAATTTCTTATGATGTGTCAGAAGTTTGTAGTCATAAATTGTGTACTAGTATGAGATTTACCATCCTCTAACAAAAACTACTTTAAAATACCATGAGACAAAAATCTAATAGAAAATATTAATGAGAACTAGAAAGACCAAGACAAAATTAATGCAAATTGAAATATTATCTAAAAACAAATAAAGCAACAATAGATCAACCTATAATTTTATGTCATGAAGACATAAATAAATAAACTATTATAGTCCTGGGTAGACATAGCCAAGTATAATTCATTACTTCTGCATAGACAATTTGTAAATTCAGTGTAAGGACATTGAGTATTTTTGATAGAATTTTAAAGTCTTAGTTTAAAGTTTTCCTAACATTTAAAATACACACTAATAGTTTAACACATTTTTAAAAAAGATCAGTGATTTCATTACACCTCAAACAGATATAGCTGGCCCTATTAAGTAATTATAATAATATGTTCTTGGTGACAAAAGAAAAGAGTATAATTGACTCCAATGAGCAGCTCCCACTAGCCTTTGTCCAAAAGTGAGGCTATACGCATCAAAATCTCTCTAAATTAACAATGCTTATACACTTTAACCATCCTGATCTCACTCTCTATGGGTAAATCTATTTTTCATTTTTTTAGAAAACAGCAAGAAATAAGGACAATCATGATCTAACAACAAGACAAGAATAGATATCTGGCTCACTGACAGGAAATGAACCACCCTTCACCCAGCAGTCAGAGAGAGCCTGGGTGAAACCACAGAGGAATTGGAGAGATGGGCAAGGTTGCAGCTTCCACAATGAGTCTGGTAATCTGGACCAGAGTGATGGAGATGGACACCGAGGACACTCAAAATGCGCTAAAGCAGAAATCCAGAATCTGCTGAGAACCCAATGCAAAAGTAGATTCATAGCAAAACCACCAAGGCTCGGGGAATTTTGCTTGTAAATCTGACCTCTGTTAACATTGTGATGAATTTAATGGAGTGGAAGGCAAGGAACTAATCAAATAGGTTTTTCCTGTAGTTGGATGTCTTTCTCGTGATCCACATTTATCTTTCTATAGAATTATGTGCTTTCAAATATCTACAACAGGTCAAATAGTGTCGGAAACTTTATTTGCAGTAAGTTTCTTTTAAGGTACCTGCAAACTTAATTGGTATATCAATTGGCAGGTGCAAGTTAATTTTATGGGTACTTAATTGCTAATTTCCTATGCAAATCAATATTTAAACTTTCAATTCTCAATCGAGCTTGCATTAAATGGGATTTTAACTGCTTAATGTCACTGCAAAAAAATTTAATTTTATTTTTGTGCTTCAATATAAGCTTGCTCTAAGGATGACAACATGGTCTATGGTTTGTACATATAAGTTTGAAAAAAATATTTGCCAGGAAAATGTTATTTAGAGATTCTCTTACTTCTGAAAATATAAGCCTCTACTCAGGTTAACAAATATTTTTTCTTAATAATATCCATAGCATAAATACTCTCAAACTGATGAATAGAAGATGAACATTAAAATCACATCTCAAATAATAATGAGATCATACAGTTATGGGCTGAGATGTCTTATATGGAATGGTTAGGACCATATTTTTCTCAGAGTTTTAATTTGGGGATTATGGCATATCTGTATATACATAATGAGATACCTTAGGGATAGGATCTACATCTAAAAATATAATTTATTTGTTCAATTTATACTTTAGACACATAAATTGAAAGTAATTTATACAATATTTTAGTTCATTTCTGTTTTAAATGTGACCCATCATGTGAGTCGAATTGTGAACTTCTTTCTTTCCACTTGTCTGTTGGAACTCAAGAAGTTATTTGTTTCATAGTGTTTGTTAATTGTACAAAATAAGAGGTTTCATTATGATTCCTTTTTGATTTGGTAGCATCTCAGACTTTGAATTTTCAGTCTCTCTGTCTCTCTCTCTGTATGTGTGTGTGTGTGTGTGTGTGTGTGTGTGTATGTGTGTGTGTATATATAAATACCATATCAATAAGTTAAACAGTACCTATTCACTGCTTTGAGCATTTTGCATTCACATATTTCTTTTCTCATGTTTTTCCATTCCTTATGTAGCTGACAGTCACTGGTCAATATTATTTTATATCTCTCTCAAGAATTGATTTCAACATTCCTTCATGGAGGGGCAGACATCCTGTGCCCATTTCCATCCTCCTGCCCTTCCTTTCTCATGGTATTGCCCTTAAGCTCATATGTTTCATGCTTGTTCAGGGTTCTCCAATGTTCTTTTCTGCTTTCTTAGTCCTTATTTTTCAGTTTTAGAATTTTCTACAGATATATCCTCAAGCTGAGAGATTTACTATGATGTCCACTTTACATTTCAGTCCATCTGATGCATTGTTAATTTCTGTTACATTTTAAAAAATTAACATTACTTTTGGCTTATTAGAACATTACTTTCTGTTTGCATTGCTCATCTGTTCTTAGATGCTGTCTACTTTATCCTTTATAATCCTTAGATGGTAATAATAATTTTAATTTTCTGGTCCAATAGTTCCAAGATCCCTCTCTTGACCGTTTTGACACTTGTGCTTCCTCTTCAAGAGGTGATGTTGACTTTGTGTGTGCTTCTAACTTAAGGATCAGACATCATGTAAACGGCCCTGTATTAATGTGGTGGTGAGGTTTGGGTGAAGGCCTGCATTCTATACTTCTATCAGAGGTCTCAGTCTTTAGTGTGCCTATTCCTTGACTTAAACTTCACAAGTGCTTCTTAGCAGCTCTCCCCAGATTTTATTCCAATTTTTAAGTATGACAGCATGACTCGAGTGGGCTAGAGTCAAAGATTTCCCTTCCCTTCCCAATACTGGGTTCAGATAGCTCCCCTGGCAGGCTGGGGTCTGGTAAGACTTTTTTTTTTTTTTTCTGGAGTGTTTACTTATTAAGAATACAATTAAGCAATATTTTAATGTTCTTGATTTTGCTTCATATAGAAGAAAAGTTGTGTTCAAAAGTTAAATTAAGAAATATGAACATAATAGAACATATCTATTCCAACTACCATTACCATCTAATGTGTCTAACACTTCCCAACAGGGTCCTCCTCTTACCCATTGTGAAAAAAAAAAAAAAATCCTTCAACACATGAAACTTTGAGGGAATACTCCAGACCCATACTACTACATCCCATCAGAGATGACTTTCCTAATTTTAGTATGAAATTTGGGATTCTGAGATTTCATAAGACATGTGACTATTTTCGTAAAGGACTAGTATTTGTTCTGAAATCGTATTTGTTCTGAATCAATAGAAGGTAGTATCCAAGAAGCAATAAGCTGACTACTTCCACCAAAGTCAGTTACACTTTTCATCGCAATATTATAGAAGTTCAGAAGCCAGAAACACTGTGTTGGAGAGTGCTTGGGGGCAATCAAAATTCTTGCCAGGTGTTGTGTCCAGGCATTTAATCCTGGCACTTGGGAGGCAGAGGCTCTACAGTCTACATCAGTACAGTTACTCAGAAACCCGCATGATATGGCTGATAAAAGCAAGCACACACACCAGTCCCATGACTGGAGTAATTTGATTCTGAGCATGTCACAGACAAAGAGCATTATTTACTATACTGCAAAGCTGAAGCCAATTTACATGTTAATGGACAGCAAAGAAATTAATTCTGGTTCATACCTGCAAAGTACTGTACAACAAATGAAAATCAGTTGAGTTCCAGAAAACTTTCAGTGAAACAGGCCAGAGGAAAATGCAGTATTTATTATATAAATCTATTTTGTAAAGTAGGGAAATTAATGAATAGTGTTAAAACCAGTTTAATGGGTACCATTGGACGTGGCAATGACTGGGAGGGACAGGAGGGGGACTTTCTGGGAGTAAATAATGTATTTCTTGATTTTAAATTCTGAGTTCGTAGACACATCCACCTTGTAAAATATCAGAAACACAAACTTTCCCCCTACCTGTATGTACATTCCAATTCTATAAAAAACTTTGTTTTAAAATCAGATCTCATAAAATTAGTTACATAAATAACTTTATTATAATATACTCCATGTCTTGGGTGTTCAGTGTTTTTATGGGTATCATAAAAGGACCTGTGAATACTTATTCAGCCAAGAAATCTAAATCTACATATGACAAGGTAAGGAAGTTTGTATATATGTTAATGTGTTAGAATGAACAGTAGCAGTGGTTCTCACAATGGCACATTACCCTTTGTGTGCATAGAAACACTCCACAACCTATACCACAGGCACTTGAAAAGATAATTAGGTGACATTTTGCAATAAAGCAGAGTCCATTATTATGTACTAGGTAGCATCTTATTAATACATGATCAGTAGAAGTCTAGAAGACACTGAAGTAGACTAGATATTAAGGGAAATTTGTGTCCTAAACTATTAACCAAATTATACAAGGCTTAGTGTATAGACTCTGAAGGTTTTTCACCCTATGAGGCAATCATATAAGGGGTATGAGAATGAGAGGAAGCATAACACACGGGAAAATATTCAATTAAGAGAATTGCCTTCATGTGGTAGATCCACAGAGGAGGTGCAACTTTCCCTTCAATTGATCATTGGCAATTTGATTATCAGTGGGTTTCTTTACATGGTCTAACATGTATGACAACAATGTATAAGGAGGCAATCTTCAGTAAGAGTGATAAACTTTGACACAGGCTTTTATTTAAATGCTCACTCTGTAGGAAATAATGGTAGCATCATTAAATTTTATTTCACTGATTATAATGTGATAATTACTTAGGAAAAGCTCTTTAACATCTATTATCTTAAGATAAAATCAATTTAACAAACTAAGTAGACTGATTATTTTAAAGCTAAAGATAATATAATAGAGTTGGTCTTTATATTTAGAGGCAATTTGCTTTTGGCTATATAGCCTCAAAATGGAATAGCAGAAGGTAAAATACCAACGGTGCTTGTACAGTGACTTGTAAACATATAAAAGGAGCAAAGCCTTAGGAAGGGAGTCCTATCAGGAAATTAAGTACTGTCCATACTATTGGCTGTTATTTTGCTCCAAATTTTGCTTAAAGTCTTTATTGGGAAACAAAAGTATCTTGAACTAAATGTGTATCACAAAAAGGTTAATTCATGCCTCATTTGTAATTTTTCTTCATACTAAGTATTTAATATGCATTGCAAAGTTAAATTAGAATTATTCCTACAACTACTAAAATAATGAATTGCCAGGAGACCTTTGTTCATGATGGGGATAAGTACTTGCTGTATATTTGGGAAGAATATATACTTTGGATCACAAACAATGCCCTTTTTAAGGTTTCTCATATTTTTATATAAAGGCAGAATATTGGGCTGGTTATATTTTCCCACTACATAATTGCTTACTACTGTCCTTCTATAATCATCTTTGGATAATGTTTTTACAAATACTTCTATGAGATAACATTATTGGTACGTATAGATCTCTAAGGTAAGGTACCTTGGGACTGGCTGTACCTGTCTTCATTCTCAGGGATATTCCTACTTAATCTCTGGAATAGTCTATGGTTTGCTTTTTACTAAAAAAGACATTTTTTTTTACGCTGTTATGTTTTCAAGTATAAATTTATTGGAAATTCTTGAACTGTGTAAGTCTCTAAAGCACCACTCTTATTTTTAGCATGTGTGTGTAGATATGTTTGTGTGTGTGCACACAAGTGTATGCATGTGCATGTGGAGTCCAGAGGACCACCTCAGATACTGTCCTCAGTAACGTCATCCACCTTCTTTGAGACAGGTCTTTTGTGGGGGGGGGGGATAGGAGTATGGTTTAGAGGCAGGGTCTCACTCTAGCCCAGGCTGACCTGGAATTCACTATGTAGTCTCTCAGACTGGCCTCGAAATTTCCACAATCTTCCTGCCTCTGCCTCCTGAGTGCTGGGATTAAAGGCATGTACCACCATGCTCGGCTGAGAAAGGGTTCTTGATTGACACAGAGCTATGGATTAGGCAGGAGGGTGGCCAGTGAGCCCCAGCTCTCCCTCTGTTTCCACCTCCCCAGGGCTGGGATACCAACATTCCTGACATTTTCATGTAGGTTTTGGGGATCAAACTCAGTTCCTTGTGCCTATAAGGCAAATGCTACCTCTATTGAGTTTATCTCTCCAGCTGATTTTATTTTTTTTATTTATTTTTTAAAAATTATTTATTTATTTATTTGAGACCGACAGACACAGAGAGAAAGACAGACAGGAGAAAGAGAGAATGGGCACGCCAGGGCTTCCAGCCTCTGCAAACGAACTTCAGATGCGTGCGCCCCCCTGTGCATCTGGCTAACATGGGACCTGGGGAACCAAGCCTCGAACCGGGGTCCTTAGGCTTCACAAGCAAGCGCTTAACCGCTAAGCCATCTCTCCAGCCCTGATTTTATTTTTTAAGCTCTCTTGTAACTCAGACTGACCTCGAATTTGTTATGAGCCAAAAATGACAATGCACTCCTGCTCTCCTTGCCTCTGTCCTGGATTGGTTGGATTACAGGAGAGCATCAGCAAGTCCTATGTGCAGCACTGCCTTATCCCTTGTATTTTGGTTGAAGTTGCCTTCTCCCTGGCAGGCAGAGCTGTGGCCAAGGAATGTGACCGTGGCTTATGTTACCCATATCCAGAGTAGAGTGTGGAATAAAAACTCCAACTAAACTCGGGACTTTCGAAGTAGCATTTCACTGGCTGTGCAGTTGGGTCTTGAAAGATGCAAGGCACTAATGCTGCTTCTTTTGAAAATGAAAAAAAAAAATGTTGGAAAGAGAGACAAAGAAACAGACAGAACCTGGTGACAGATTCCAAAGTTCCTCTTAAGATAACCATGAAGCATGATTACTTTCTTGCTCAGCAATAAGAACAAAGAAATCCTTGTTTTTTAAAAAAAGTACGTCAGGGAGGAGTTTCTTTTTGACATACAACTAAAATGGATCTGATTTTATACATTTCTCTTATCCTCACTTATTAATTTGTTCACTGGCATTTATTGAACACTTAACCATATAAAACATTCTCATGGTTTCTTGGATTATTCAGTCAGCACAACAGACAAAAATCCATACCCTTTTAAATTTGTAGTACATTGTTGGCAACATTAAGTAATATGTATCAACATCCCAAGGCAACACTGTGTCCTGAAGTAATTAGCAATACACTCAGTGAACCAGTCATTCCCCGATAGAATGACTATCTGAAACAATTGGAAACAATGTCTCAAGTGTACACAAATAAGATGTAGCAGCATTATTAGAATAGTTAAAATGTGGCTAGAGATTTGTTCATTTTGTGTAATTTACACAATTTTTGGTGGTTGACTGTTCATAGTGAACTTTTGTGATAATTTTTATTTCTATGAACTTAATAGTGATACCCAACTTCCATTTCTTATTTTATTAATTTAAGTTTCTCTCTACCCCTTTTATTATGTCTCTTTCTCTCTCCTGCATCCCTGAAAGCAGCATAGCCTTTGACTTCTGATGGCCCACCTCCATCTCCCAAATGTTAGAACTACATACATTGACCAGCAAACCCAGTTTATACAATGCTGGGGAGAGAAGACACTATTTCATGAATTCTCGAAAAACACTATACCAACTGAACTCTACCCCTAACACAAATGTCTGTGTTTTATTTGATTTTAGTATTTTGCAGTTAAATTTACAGATAAATTGTAGACTAAAAAAGTCTCCATGAGAGTTTGGGAGAAAAATTTGGTTTCTGTATCTTCTTATCATTAAGCTAACACAAACAGCAGATTATCATCAGTCTGTAAGGGCTAAAAATCTTCCTGCCTGTTTTACAAAGCTGGCAGTGACGTGATCTCATAGCTGCGAGACCATGAGAGGATGCCCAAATTTGTTTTTGTAAATGTAAGAATTATTGAACTTTTGGGATTGAATATTTCATGTTGAGCTTGTTTCTTTGGGGTTTCTTGTTATTTTTAATTCAGACTAATCATCTCATTTTCAATAATAATATTTTAATAGTTTTTTTAAAAACAAATTTCCAAACACTATTTGTGTTAGAAGTTCAAGTAACTTCTTCAAAATAAAACTTGATGAGAAAAGCACAACCCACAATTAGTATAAATGAACTAAATTTTCCTCATAGTGTGTGAAAGATTAAAATTATAAAGAACAAAAGGCAAAGCAAATGAATTCAGTTCTATTCTTTTTGGAATTCATGTCAAAGTTCAGACTATTCAAAGCATCCATGGGTTCTGTTCATAAAACTTTTACTTCCAAGGGCTGGAGGGATTGCTTAGCAGTTAAGCGCTTGCCTGTGAAGCCCAAGGACCCCAGTTCAAGGCTCAATTACCCAGGGCCCACGTTAGCCAAATGCGCAAGGGGGTGCATGTGTCTGGAGTTTGGTTTTACGGTGGCTGGAGGTCCTGGCACGCCCATTCTCTCTCTATCTCTATCTCCCTTTTTCTCTCTCTGTCTGTCCTTCTCAAATAAATAAATTTTAAAAAAAACTTTTACATCCAAGACTACTAGAATGAATCACTGAAATGGCAACTCTGTAACCTATGTGATTAAGAGAGTTTTAGCAAAGTTTTCCACAAAGTTCAATTCCTTTCTTACCCCATTGATAGTCAGTTATCCAACTGTTCTTGATTTTGTGAGGGAAAGTCTGGACTTGGAAAAAAATTCTCTGATATCAAATACGAGATTTTTAACATTTGGAATGTATGCAGATAAATGAGAAGACACAATAAGGAAGTTGTAATGAGTATAAAATAAAGAAAATAAAATCAAATTATAATTCCTTTCTTTACATCTCTTCCTCATTTATTCTTTATTTCATGTTGCTATTTTGGGTGACATCAGAGCCAAGGATGCAATATTTATAGAGTGATGTTACTCTAGTGTTAACATATTACAAAAAGCCTTGGCAACAATCTAAGACACAGCAGGGGATCTGTAAGAGAGCTATTTTTGTAATGTTTAAAATTATACTAAATTAAAAGATATTCCTGCTGGGCTTCAAGTCTTAAATAGCATGGTATAGCATAATTGATCAGAGAATTTTCTGATAATTTATTACAAGAAAGACAGAACATGTTGACAAATAATATTAATGCATATAAAGCATTTTAGGCCATCTATGTAATTTATCATTTTAAATAATTTTTCAATAAGTTTTGGGCAAAAATAGGCATTATAAAATGGGAACTCAATATTAAAAACATTAACTTAAAGCATAACTCAACTCAAATACACACGTAAATACACACATACACACACACAAAAAAAACAACCTCTAATATTGCACTCATCCAATCTGTGGGGACATGCCTATGAATTAGACTTCAATGAAACTTTGATTACTTAATTTCCTCTTCTTATCTTCTTTTTTAAGTTTTGTTGTTTTTAGGGAGATATATTTCACATAATATTCAGTTTTTTCTTAGAATATAACACTTTGTATTTTAAGTATTAGTCATAGATGTGTGCTTTTATCATATTTTTTTTTACCTTAAAAAACATGTAATTTTTACCCCCTTTGGTCACCCAATCTTTCAGCCCTTAGCAAACACTAATCTTTCTGCTTTCTTTAAAATTTTCTCTATTCTGAACCTTCTTTTTTTTTTTTCTTTTCATTTTTCCAACATCTTCCTTTTTTTTCATTAAGTAGGAACATTGTATGCACACGTAATGTGTTGGTACCATCGTTTTCGTCCTCCCTGACTCTATTCCACTGACAATCCTCCTCAGTGGGATTGCTGGTGTTCACCATGGGGTTGTGGTTTATGAGCTGTGAGAGCAACAATCAGTTATTGTGGAGAAGAGCAATGCCTCTGGCTATTCCCTTCCATTCTGTGGCTCTGACAATCTTTCTGCCCCCTCTTCCACAAAATTTCCTGAGCTGTGGTGGGTGTGTTGTAAGTTACTACAGTGTTGAGCTCTCAGCAGCTTCTGAAATTCTGCTTTGATGTGTTTTGAGTACCCACAGGGTCTATCTCCATCACCCTGGCATGGCTTGTCAGGCTTACAGTGGAAGCATCACTTTTGCTCATCTTGCCAATTCTGTGGTTTCCCTTGAGCCCAAGCTTATGTGTGAGGGGTAGTTCATCTCCTGCCAGTGAGTCAGATTTCTTTTCTTATTGATAGATTTTGGTTGTCCTCTGTTCTTGCTGCTTTCTGAACATGAAAAGCAGAGATTCTCTGATGCAGAGTGAAATGAGCATAAGTTAAAGGGGATAACCATTGCTAATTTAGAGAGATTTTGATGGGCGTAGCCTTTCGTTTGGCCAAAAACTAGTGGGAGCTTCTCATTGGAGTCCATAGTCTTAGTTTCCTTAAAATTATGACTTGGTTCCCTGTTCTATCTAGGGGTTCTTTACCACTGAGCAGATCTCCTAGCCAATCAGAAAGCCACTGGTTACCCACCTAAGCTGGGTGCCACCATTGCCCAGGAGTGTACAAGTTGTCAGGTTGGTTGTGTTCATATAGAAGTGTCTCCTGTTAGCACACAAGGTGGTTGACCACTTTCCCTCAATAGCTCATGTAGTGCTTTCCAGTATTATACTGGTGAGCCATCTGGGGGAGTGGCTTCCTTCCAGACCCCATCCAGATTTCTTGATACTCTGTGTTGGCCACATTTGTTGTCTTCCACAATAGGATCTTACGTTCTACCTCAGGTGGGTGATCAAGTTCTTTGAAAGAAGCCTGTCTTGTTTAGGGGACCTTGTGGGATGCTCCAAACAACAGCTCAATTTTTACCACTGGGGGTTAGGCATCATCCCACCCTCTCCTGGATACTTCTTACCAGATGACAACCCCCCCCCCATACTACTGAGAATTATATCTTTAAGTCTACTATCCAAAGAAGGACTCTATGTTACCAATTCATGTTGGATTTAGTTTTGTGTATATCTCCACCACCCTCTCATTCCCCTCGCCTCAAACCCTTCAATCCCTATTATCTGTCCCTCGACTTGTCTGTCAGGTATGCCTGCAACTCAAGCTCTTCCAGGCTAAGGACCACAGATGAGGGGGAACATGCAGTGCTTGTCTTTTTGTGCTTGTGTGAGTTTTCTTAGTTTGATCTGTACCAAGTTGGTCCATTTTCCTACAACTTTCATTAAATCATTTTCCCTTAATGCTGAATAGAATTCCATTGCATAATGTACCACATCTTCATTATCCATTTTTCAAACAATGGGCATCTGGGCTGATTCAAATTCTTAGCTATCATGAATTGAGTAACTACACATGTGGCTGAGCAAATATCTCTACAGCGAATAGTGGAGCCTATAGGGTAGATGCCCAGTAGAAGAATATCTGAGTCAGTTGGTAGTGCTCTTTTCATCTTTTTCAGGAGTCTCCATATCAATTTTGATAGTGCTTGTACTAGTTTGCACTCCCAACAGCAGTGAATGTGCGTTCCTCTTTCCCTACAGTCACAGCAACATTTATTGCCATTTGATTTTTTTTTTTTTTTAATGAGAAATCGACACAGAGAGAGAAATAGCGCAACAGGGTTTCCAGCCACTGCAATCAAACTTCAGACACACGCACCACCTTTTGTGCAAGTACGTGTCCTTGTGCACTTGTGTTACCTCGTATGTCCGGCTTACGTGGAGTCTGGAGAGCCAAACATGGGCCTATAGGCTTTGCAGACAAGCTTCTGAACTACTAATCCGTCTCTCCAGTCCATCATTTGATTTTTTTTTTTTTTAATAATTGTCATCCTGACTGGAGTAAGGTGGTATCACATAGTTATTTTAAACTGCACTTCCCTGATGGTTAAGGGATGTTGAACATTTTCTTAAGTGACAATTAGCTTTTTATATTTCTTCCTTTGAGAATTATCTATTCTGTTCTCTGCCTCATTTCTAATGGATTGTTTGATTCTTTATTGCTTGTTTTCTTCTTCTTCTTTTTTTGGGTTCTTTGTACATTTTAGATATTAGGCCTCTGTCAATGGTGTACCTGGCAATGATTTTCTCATACTCTGTGACTAGGCTATTGGCTATAATGGAGTGATTGTTGAATTTCCTTTTTTTCTTCCAATCATTTAAGAGTCTCAGATCTTATATTGAGGTCTTTAATCCATTTGGAGTTTTGTTTTTGTACATGGTGAGAGGAGTGTGTCTTATTTTGTCCCAGTGGGCTAGTGAGAGGACTGGACCTCTTCGAAAGGTGATAAATCCTTCAGCAAATAGGCAGGGTGAAAAACCGACTCACAAAAATCAGCAGTTGTCTCATATGCAAAAGGCAAAATGCAGAGAAAGGAATCAGAGAGGCTGCCCCATTTTCAATAGGCAGACACAAAAATATCCCTTGGAATAACACTAACCAGTGAAGTGAAAGACATGTACAATGAATACATAAAACTACTCAAGAAAGAATTTGAGGAGGACAATGAGAAGATGGAAAGACCTCCCATGCTCCTGGACAGGTAGAATTAATATTGTGAAAATGCCAATTTGACCGAAATCAATATACAGAGTCAATGCAGTACCAATAAAAATCCCAGTATCATTCTTTTTTAACTTTTTTTTTGTTACTTGTATTTATTTGAGAACAACAGACAGAGAGAGAAAGAGGCAGAGAGAGAGAGAGAGAGAGAGAGAGAGAGAGAATGGGCACACCAGGGCCTCCAGCCATTGCAAACGAACTCCAGACACATGTGTCCCCTTGTGCATCTGGTTAACATGGGTCTTGGGGAATCAAGCCTCGAACCAGGGTCCATAGGCTTCACAGGCAAGCATTTAACCACTAAGCCATCTTTCCAGCACCCACTATCATTCTTCACAGAGATAAAAATAATAATCTCAATATTTTGAAACTTCATATTAATGGAATAATAAATGTTGTCTTTTTTGACTGGCTTCTTTCACCTATTTTATTTTTAAATTGTCTTCAACAGTCCTTCTTTCTTCTTTCTTTGTTGAAAAATAATTTTCCATCTTATGCACAGACTGAGCTTATTTATCCACTTATCCTATTTGGGCATTTAGATTCTCTCTACTTTCTATCTATTATGAATGATGCTGCTATAAGCACCACTATAAAAGGATTTGTGTGGATATGTTTTCCCTTAGGTCTCACTTTCTATTTAAATCTATAATTTTATGTGTAAATGAGAGAATCTCTTCTTGTATGTTTAACTTTTGCAGATGAAAACAAAAACACGTGTTTTTATTGTATAAATTTCCTACCACAAGGCTATTCATAACAGGTGGACTATGTGACAATTTTCTTTTTGTGATTGGGTAACTTCACTGAAAATGATCTGTACCAGGTTCAACGATTTTTCTTCAACTTTCATTGTGTTGTTTTTTCTTACTGCTTTTTTGATTAAAAGGCATTTGTTACTACCATCACCTCTTTCCCCCCAAATACGCTTTTTTTTTATAGGATATCCAGTGAATCTTATGCAGTTTTCAGATGTAAAGAGGCACTTTCATTAGGTAAAATTTTCTTTTCTATTTACATGATTCATCACTTGCTCTAGGAATTTTAAAGAACTCAAGGCATGAAGAAAAGAGGAAAATGTTGCTAAAACAAAACCTGTGAAATAAGTCATTTTTGTTTCTATGTGACTATCCCACTTTTGAATTTTCATCTAAAGCACCTCAATTCAAGCTACAAGGATGCCCACAGAATGTTTCTTGGTGGCATTTAATGCCCTGTTCAAATCATACCTTACAAAAAGCTTTATTCCCCTGGATACATGTGTGTGTGTGGCCCTGATCATTAAAGAATTTTAGAAATAAATCTGTTAGGTGTTCATGTTTAATAAGAGTAACCATAATTCTTTGTTTAAATTCAGAGCCAGAATTTGGTCCTTAATGTTTAATTAGTATTTACTTTACATACTGGACGTCTTGATTAAAATCCTAGCTAGAGTGAGATCATCTGAATTATGAATGATGACTCTGAATACAGCAGTAGAGAAAATTTAAAACAAAGTGAAAGAAAAACTAAAAGAAAGAAAAGCCGTGTTCTGATGAGCCCTGTGGAAATGAAGGGGTATGTGTGAAATTTCCATATTTATATATATATTGTGTATTTCAGAATTTTTTTGATTATTTTCTGGAAAAAAGTACTGAGTGTTCACTCTTTAAAGTTTATCCAATATAATAATATTAATAATAAGAATAAAGTCAAGTCCAATAAAATAATAAAAATTATCTTAGACAACTGAAAAACAATATCTTTAAAAGATTTGGGCTGGAGAGATGGCTTAGCAGTTAAGGCATTTGCCTGCAAGGCCAAAGGATCCCAGTTTGATTCTCCAGGGCCATTGTAAGCCACATGCACAAGGGGAGACTTGCATCTCAAGTTCATTTGCAGTGTCTGGAGGCCCTGGCATGCCCATTCTCTCTCTCTTTCTCTTTCTATCTCTCAAATAAATAAATAAATAAATACATTTTTTTAAAAAATTTTATTTATTTATTTGAGAGTGACAGACACAGAGAGAAAGACAGACAGAGGGAGAGAGAGAGAATGGGCGCGCCAGGGCTTCCAGCCTCTGCAAACAAACTCCAGATGCGTGCGCCCCCTTGTGCATCTGGCTAACGTGGGACCTGGGGAACCGAGCCTCGAACCGGGGTCCTTAAGCTTCACAGGCAAGCGCTTAACCGCTAAGCCATCTCTCCAGCCCAATAAAATACATTTTAAAAGCATTTATTCACTGTATGTCCTGAATAGAAACACTTACAGCTAAATTTGCCCATTTTCCCAAACAATAATCATTTAGTATATAATGGTGTAATAATGCTAACATTCTATAGCACATGTAGTGTAAGGTCAACGTACATATGAGCTTGTACCATGCCCTTGACCTATTCTATGTGTGCCGTTCAGTGCTATGTCTGTTATGAATGTTGAGCAATGAGTGCGCTGAAGGAGCAAGGTGCAGCAGTGTATACTTTTCAGCTTTCACTGGGAAAGCAGTGCCAAGCCTGGCATCTCTTGAGTCAAATATATTAGTGTACTTTTGAAGGAAATATCTTTTGCTATTGTCGTATACACTAACACACACTGTACATGCAGCATCTGGAAGATATCCCAGAAGACACCATTTATAATTTTTATGGGAGAAAAATTAATTCCTAAATTATAAAAGGCATTAGCAATTAATTCACAAATCAGTCCTAATATAGAAAAACTTAGTCATACAGTAAGTGCTACTACCATTTATAGATAATAAAAGTAGTGACAATAATTGTGTAAATTTCCCAAAGTCACACCAATATTCAGTGATTAAGTTAAGAATGTGTATCTCTCCTAAGTGTATAAGGTCATTTACAGTACACAGAAACTTACCAACTAACTTATGATATCTCAGATCCACTAGCTATACAATGTGAATAGGTTTTTTTGCTCAAAATTGTCTGGAAATTATGGTATGTGGTAAGTTTTTTTTCCTAAAAATAAATTTGAGTTTTGTAATTCTATGATGGCCAAAACTTCCTATTTGGGGTCCTGTGGTCTATATTAATCATATAATACTTCCAGTGTTTCAAATGAATAGAAAAACAGTTTTGTTATTTCTGTTAAATCATATTCATACATATGGTACTTAGGTGTGGTAATAGAAATCCCTACATTAGAGAAAGCATTGATTACGTAATTTTATTATGTAATGCATTGCACTTAACATATTTTCTGGGCAGTAGACTTTATCATGTCTTCACCAGAAAGCAAAAAGTCCACAAAGGGAAAGAGGAAGAAGGAAAGACAATAAAACCGAACACATTGTGATGAGCAAAAGTCTGATCTTCTCTCCTGCAGAAGCTCACATAGACTTCCACTCGAAAAGCACAGCCCTGAGTTGCTCATATTTATTAGCTCCTGAGACACTGGGTCCTAATTGTTTCAACAACTACCCAAATAACAGAAAGATTCACAAACCTTCGACGTTAAGCACAGAACATGTCCACTGCCTTTTTCCTCATGGTGGAGTGGACTCATCTGCCAGCTCCTATTTGCTCACTCATTAAATAATACACAGTGTTTGCAAAAGTTATAAACAACAGTGAAGACAGAGTGAAAGTCAGCACCACTCTTCTTGAGTTGTCTGATATAATAGGACCTGAAGCTACACGAAATGGTGAAGTGATGCACAAAGGAGAGCTTCTGAAACATCATCAACTTCTGAAGGACACATCCTCCTTTTTCATTTATAAAGAATAACAGGGCTGGGAAAAGGACATTGGGTTCTGCCCTGACTAAGGAAGTGAGAGCTTTGTCAAGTTACGTACCTGCTCAGGCCTCACTGCTCTTTATCTACAAAGCAGGGAGACGTGAGTTTTGAGGGTGGTTTTGACAGTCCTTCTACTCATTTATCACATGTTTGTAAAAAAAAAAAAAAAGATGTGGCTACACATGTCTGTTTATCAAATACTAGGCTCTGTGTAAAGCCATAGGAATAATAAAGTAAAACAAAAATAAAGAAACAATTGTGCCCTTGAAAAGGGTTATTATTATGGATAGAAACATACAGAATTGAGGTAAATAGAAGAGCACAAAAATGTAATTATAAATGTGGCAATTTATATTTGCAACTTGATTTTTACTGTCTTCATAAAATTCCAGAACCTGCTTCTCCCACCCTTGAATTTGGGCTGGGAATGTGACTGGCTTTCTCGAACAACATGATGCACAGTGACTGAGACTGAAAGGCCACATGTATCTGGGTGATGACCAAAACTGAAAGAGAAGGAAAAGAAAGTCTGCCAGGCCCCGTGAATTTCAGAAATGTTGTTTGAAGCACAACGGAGGAGTGAAACCATCGGAGAGGGACTAGGAATGAGATGGCACCTGTTTTGTGAGAGCTAGTTTTCAGAACAAAGGGAATAAACAGATCATTTGTCCTGAAAAAGTTAGAACAGTTATTAATACTGCTTTCAAGGGGAAGAGAAAAATGACATTGAAAAAATCATTTAAGTGGAACTCTTTATATGACTGCCATGTTTCTAACGCTTGCAGTGGGCGGAGCGCTGAAAGGGAGCCCTGCTGGTTAATGTGGAAGGACAATTGGACAGTATCCAGAGTCACCCAGAACACAAAGCTCTGGTCATGTTTGTTAGAGAGTCTTTATTTGGGGTTAATTGAGGTGGGAGACTCACCCTCAATTCTATGGAATTGGAATTCTAGACTAAATACGAAGGAGAAAGCGAGATGACCATCAAAATTCATTTCCACCTCAGTGTCCTAATAGCACATGGACCTAATAGCCGCCTCACACTCCTGCTTTCATTCCTTCTCCTCCATGAAAGATGATTCACTGGAACAGGAGGCCAAAATAACCTCTTCCTTTCTTAAGTTGCTTCTTGTCAGCTATTTGTTTGCAGCAATGAGATCAGCAGCTAATACATTAATAAAACTCTGAAAATTCCACCCATGGCAGTGAATAACTGAGAGGCTAACTGAGTGTGTCCAGGTCCACCAGCTTATAGGTAAAGGAGCCTCAAAGCCTGATGCCGCCCTGACCCTAAGGCTGCTACATTTTAACCCCAGAATTGCCAGATCCAGTCACTGCTCTAGCCAGAAATGAGGTCAATTGCGTTCATGACGTTCCATGGGGTTGAACTTCTCCTTAAGAAAGGAAAGCATCTGAAGCAGCATATTCTCTTATCATACACTACTTGAAGTTTTTGATAATGACACTGAAAATTGCTTTGACAGGTTGACAGCAATGGTTCGCTTCACTGATAGACTACTTAAATATTTAAAACAAAAGCCTCTTGTGATCTGGATTAGAATATGAACAAAAGATTTGTGGCAGGGTGGTGGTGGTAGAGAATTGTTTTGATGTTTTTAAAAGGGACAAAGAGGGTTTACAAGAAGGTCCACTGAGAGAGGAGGATGTGTCTTCTAGCTCTGAGTTTCTCCAGAGCACTGCACACGGAAAGTCCCCCCCCCCCCGCCCACCATGGTGGTTTGATTCAGGCGTCCCCCATAAGCCTAAGTGTCCTGAGTGCTGGTCTCTCCAGATGATGGCAAATTGGAAATTAAAGCCTCTTAGAGGCGGTGTATTGCTGGGGCTTTGGGGTGTTATACCCAGTTTCCCCATGCCAGTCTCTGTCACACTCTCCTGTTGTCCATCTGATGTTGGCCAGGAGGTGATGACCACCCTCTGCTCATACCATCATTTTCCCTGCCATAATGGAGCTTCCCCTCAAGTCTGAAAGTCAAAATAAGCCCTTTTTTTCTAAAAGCTGCTCTTGATCGGGTGATTTCTACCAGCAATGTGAACCCAACTGCTACAAGCACCATCATCAGTTTTCATCATGAAAATTTCATTAGATTACTAACAGGTTATTTTTTTTTCAGAACCTCTGGTCCTTATAAATGAATTTACCAATTTTCTCTACTCAAATTCAATGATCGCTGCCTCTGGAAATCAGAAAGGTTTGTATGAGTCAGTGAAGTTAACTTCTCAAGTTTTCAATAAGGTGTTAGCACAGTATCCTTTAAATTGAGTTAAGAATGGGAGTTCTTTAAAAAAAAAATTAAACATAACCACCTACGTGATACAACAATCCCACTATTGCGTGCATATCCAAGTGAAATGAAGTCAGTATGCAGAAGAGACATCTGCTTTTCTGTGCTTGCGGCAACTCTATTCACGGTAACCAAGAAGAGGAAATGATCTAGGAGTCTGTCAGCTCATGAACGGATGAATGAGATAAGGAGAGGGTTTTTTTTTTTAAATGTTTGTTTGAGTCTGTATATGTATGTGCTATGTATGCATATGTGTGTACCTATGTGTATGGATGTATATGTGTGTGTGTGTCCATGTGAAGACCAGAAGTTGATGTTGAGTGGCTTCCTCAATGATACTCTTTATTTACTGAGGCAACATCTTGAACCCAGAGCTCATTAATCCAGCTGGTGTTGCCAATCAGCTTGTGTTGGGGATCCCCTGTTTCTGCCTCCGGGATGCTGGCATTACGAGATGCCACCATAACCACTGGCGTTCATGCTGGTTCTGGGGATCAAAACCCAGGACCTTGTGCTCATGTGGCCATGCTTTGTCCAATCAACCATCTTCTCTGCCACAAATAAGGAGACTTTTAGGAAGTAAAATATATTTTACTTTAGAATATTTAGAATTTTGTAATCCAAATCACCAGCCATGTGTGCCTTTATGCATCTAAACATTTCTTCCTGTAGCTAAAAATATTTGATCAAGTATAAGTATGGTATTTTATTGTGTATATAGCTTTCATTTTCTTCGTGCATTATGGGTGTTGGGAGGAACCTAACCAAAAGAATGAATATATATAGGCTGGGGAGATGACTTAGTCATGATGGTACTTGCCTGCAAAGCCAATTGAACCAGGTTCAATTCCCCAGGACCCATGTAAGCCAGATGTACAAGGTGGCACATGTGTCTAGAGTTCATTAGCAGCAGCTTGAGGCCTTGGTGCACCCATTCTCTCTCTCTCTCTCTCTCTGCCTTTTTCTCTCTCGCTGAAATAAATAAATAAATAAAATATTTTTAAAAGAATACATAGATCCTGGAGGGGATTAATTAGTGACTCACAGAGCCTCCTGTCACTTACAGGGTACTAGCTAAGTATTCCCAAAATGTCTGTCTGCAGGTGGGAGAGCCTGAGAACCTGGTAGCTACTCAGCCCATGTAGTTGGAGGTCTCAGTTGCCTCAGGCTTGTATAGTAGGCCCAGGGAATTTCTAGAGAGCCACTTTTCTTAAGTCTGGTTTGGAAGGCCAAAGAAGTAAGTTCTGAATCTAAAAAAAATGTTCTATGTCACTAGTTATCAGGGAAATTCAGATCAAAACTACATTGAGATTCCATCTCACCCTGTCAGATTGGCTACCATCATGAAAACAAATGATCATAAATGTTGGCGGGGATGTGGAAAAAAAGGAACCCTTCTATACTGCTGGTGGGAATGCAATCTGGTCCAGCCATTGTGGAAATCAGTGTGGAGGTCCCTAAAACAGCTAAAGATTGATCTACCATATGACCCAACTATAGAACTCCTAGGCATATATCCTAAGGACTCATCTCATTTACTTAGAAGTATGTGCTCAACCATGTTTATTGCTGCTCAATTTATAATCGCTGGGAAATGGAACCAGCCTAGATGTCCCTAAGCTGATGAGTGGATAATGAAGATGTGGCACATTTATAGTATGGAGTTCTACTCAGTGGTAAAGAAAAATGAAGTTATGAAATTTGCAGAAAAATGGATGGATCTGGAAAGGATTATACTAAGTGAGGTAACCCAGGCCCAGAAAGCCAAGCGTCACATGTTCTCCCTCATATGTGGATCCTAGCTACAGATGATTGGGCTTCTGCGTGAGAAGGAAAGTACTTAGTAGCAGAGGCCAGTAAGTTAAAAAGGAGATATAAAGGGAAGAGAAAGGAAGGGAGGAGGGTACTTAATAGGTTGGTACTGTATATACATAACTACAATGATTGTAATGGGGAGGTAATATGATGGAGAATGGAATTTCAAAGGGGAAAGTGCGAGGGGTGGGGAGGGGGGTATTACCATGGAATATTTTTTATAATCATGGAAAATGTTAATAAAAATTGTGAAATGAAAAAAACAAACAAACAACAACAAAAAAGAAGTAAGTTCTGAAGTCTATGAAGGATGCACTTACCATCAATTAGCAAGGGAAGCCAGATTAAAAAAAAAAAAAAAAAACTAGCATTTTCCTGAAATCTTTTTAAATATAGACTGACACCAGAATGGCTGTCTCTCTTTCAGTTAATTCTTCTTGGAAATGCCTTGTCAGACTTTCCCAAGAGCCATGTATCTTTTTTGATTCTCGTGCTGATCAAGTTGATGATAGATATTTAACTGTCACACTTAGTATTAATTTCTGAACTGAAAAATTACTAGTTTACTAAGGGAAGCAACAGTCAAATATGTTAATACCTACCTTTCTGTCTAATATCTGCTATCATATTTTTGTTGTTGTCATACTGAGAAAGAAAGAAACAAATAATGGTACCCATGCATTAACAAAGGTAGTGCAAACAACTGTCAGCTTGACTGGATTAAGAAAGGCCCAGGGGATTTATGGGGCATACCTTTGGGTGTGTCCCCCAGAGCTCTTCCAGACAGTAATTAAGTGATGGAAGAAGACCCACTTTAAATATGGATGGTACCATCTCATGAGCTGAGATCAGCAGTAAATAAAGAGCGTAAAGGAGAAAGCCAGTAGAGTACTCCTTTACTGCGTGTGGAGCAGAGAGCCTCCCTATCACCATGCCTCTACCGTGGACTGATTTGAGCTAAGAGACAGAATAAGCCCTTCCTCCTTTAACATGCCTCTCAGGGATTTGGTCCCAGTAATGGGAGAAGTAACTAATAAAGGTGGCATATCAAACAATCAGCAGTAGCATTTAAAAATATTTTGCATTTTTTATTCAAACATAGTTGTGCCAATCACACACAGACACACACATAGACACACACACACACAAGCCACCACCACCACATATATATTTCATAAGACAGTTAGCATGTCTAATGCTGGAAGGGGCTACATGAGCAAGTGGGGGATAAAGACCAATATCTGCCCGAGCAACGCATGGTCTAACTTACTTAGCAGCAAACAACCTGATGTGATGCTCATACAGGTGCAAGAGTGGCTCATAGTCATGGTGGGAAACCAACTGCTCTCACTTTTGGCTAACTGATCTGCTCAGTGGAACAGAACCCATAGCTGGAGCTGGGAAACAAGTCAGAACCATATCCAAAAATGAACCTGCTCTCCATTAAACTGTCTCTAAAACACAATGGTTATCACATTTACTTGGTGCTAACTTTATTCTCCACTGGAGAATCTGCTTCTCTTTTTTAGATAGATGCAGATCCTAAGGAGAGAATCACCCCATCGTACATAAAAAGGGCCCCAGCTGAAACTAAGAATAATTGGGGAAACATTTAAGAATGGTGTTTTCTTGGTGAACTGGGAACCAACACAACAGTGAAGGAGATAGACACAGAGAACAATCAATCCCTACCAAACCAGATATCCAGAGACACAGAGGCACTCAAGATGTCAACACAGAAGCAGACCTAATAGGAACCCAACATGGCTCAGGGAAATTTGCAGAAGAGGGGGTGGAGAGAATGTCAGAGCCACACGTTGGGTCAAGACACCCAGAGGCGTTTCCTCCTACCTGAAACTAAAGGCTAAACCCACAATGCACAACCCATATACACCAACAAGGAAGGTCCCTGTGGAGGGAGGAGGAAAGGGAGGAGGCTAACAAGGGTACCAACTAGACTGTATTCACTGACTACAAAAATCAAAAAAAAATAAATAAAATAAAATAAAGAGGCTCATTCAACACCCAAAATATTTTTCATTGCTCTTTAAAAAGAGCATTCAAAATCTTCTCTTCCAGCTATTTTGAAACGTACAGTACATTATTGTTGATTAGATAGTACAATAGATTATCACATTTTTTCTCTCCTACAGAAGAGCAACATTGTGCCTGTTGACTAACCTCTCTCTGGTGTCCATTCTCCTCTACTGTCCTCAGCCTGTAGCAATCACTATTGCTCTCTCAACTTCTCACGGATAGAATTGATGTTCATTGGCTCTATACTTACCACCTCACTAATTCAGCAGTGGTTTCTTGGCTACAAAATGAGCAGCTTTTGTGCTAGACCTTGTATTAACCGATTAAAGACACTAAGCTATGGAAACATTACCCATTTATTGTGATAAATGAGTGATACTAAACTTTGTATACCGAAACCTACATGTATATTATATTACAACTTGAGAAAACCGGTAGTATATGTGCAAAATCTCTGAAATTCCAAACAGCTTTATGAGATTTTACACTGTAATGTGAAAACCCAGCTTCAGGACAGAATTTCTACAATTCTCTTTCTCACAGGCCTGTTTCCTTATGGCAAGACAAATATCATATCAGAATTGAAGCTATTTGCAAAGCCATCTTGTTTTAAAGTTTTTTTAAAAGTCAGATCATTAACCATAGTTAATAAATATCAACTTAAAACCAAATAACTTATGACAGCTGTATAAAATTACATTTTATTTCACTGCCCAAAAAACTGAGTAATCAATTGTCCTACTATTCTAAGTTTTAATATAGTTAAATGAAATCTTTCTTTGCCTATGACAACTTTACAGATTCAACTCTCAGAGCCACTTAATTTCATTATGAAGGTAGTTACTTCTTTATGAATTTGATGTTAAGATCAGAAAACTAGAAAACCTTGATTTTATTTTATTACATAGTCATAGTAATCATAATGACTAAATCTAGATCTTATACTATCATTTACATTTACCAAAATATACTTCTTTTAAATCAGTCTTTGAATGTTCATGACTTTTTTGAGATATGAAAGAAGGTTTTATTGCAGCAATTATTGATAATAACATAACTATAAAATAAATACATATTTTGGAATCTTTTTTCAACTTTGTTTCTAAATGTCATGGCACATTAGTGATTGATCAATATTACAAATCAGAAAAGTTAGGTTTGAATGTGATATCTAAAAGGTGAGGCTCTTAGTGCAAATCAACTAATTGGGTGTGGAGTCCATAGGACGTTTATCTAACAAAATCCTGGGTGAAAAGAGACTACCCCTAAATATTCACTAAGTCTCTTGAGAAACCTTTGGAAGAAAAAAACTTAAGAAGTATTCAAATCATATGCTCAGGAAAGGGAAATTAAAAAAGAAACTATGTAACTACAAAGCATAAACCCCAAGATAAGCACTAGGCAAATCCTGAATGACAAAAATCAACAGATAACAATGTCTGGTTATGAAAAGCGTTAGGTCAGAAGGACAGGAAATTGCTAGACTCTCCAAAGTAAACATTTTCTGAAACAAACTTGGGAATGCAAGTGGGTTTCATTTCCTTTGGATATACTCTGAGAAGTGGGATAGCACTAGTGGGAATTTTAGTTTTAGTTTTTGCAGGAACTTCCAGAATGTTTTCTGTAGCAGCTTTGCTGATATACAGCCCACCCCAAGGCACCTGAGTTCCCTTCCATTCAGGGCCATGTCAGCATGCATTGTTTTCCCTCATTTGATCATAGCCAGTCTAACTAGTTTTCATTTGCATTTCCTAAATGGACACTGATAGCATTATTTTCAAATATTTATTGGCTAGTTATTTTTTTTTTAAATTTTGAGAGCATCTTGCCAAATCACATGTCCATTTCATGATTGAATTACTTGAATATTTTGTTTTAATTATTTTTCGAATTTTATATATAGTCTAGATATTAACCTGGTATTAGATGAACAGTTTCTACATATTTTCTCCTGGTCTGTAATTTTTCTGTTGATTGATGACTTTGTTGTACTGAATCTCCCTAGTTTGATAGAATTTCATTAGCCTGTTTCTATTTTTGATGACTCTGCTTTGAGATTTTTATCCAGGCACTCTAGCCCATTTTAGTGCCATAAAACATTTCCATTGTTTGTTTAAGTAGCTTCATTTCGTTGGGTCTTACACATAGGTCTGAGCTATTTTGACGTTGTTTTTTTTTTTTTATTTGAGAGTGACAGACACAGAGAGAGCGAAAGACAGATAGAGGGAGAGAGAGAGAATGGGCACGCCAGGGCTTCCAGCCTCTGCAAACGAACTCCAGACGTGTGCGTCCCTTTGTGCATCTGGCTAATGTGGGACCTGGGGAACCGAGCCTTGAACCGGGGTCCTTAGGCTTCACAGGCAAGCACTTAACCGTTAAGCCATCTCTCCAGCCCTTGAAGTTGTTTTTTTATATGATGAGGGACACTAGGTCAGCTTTCAATCTTCTGTAAATGGATATCCAGTTTTCCCAGCATCATTTCTTGAAAATGAAGACGCTGTCCTTTCTCCAGCATAGGTTGGTGGCACATTTGTCAGTTGTCTGTAGACATGTGGATTGATTTCTGGTATCTGTTCTCTGTCTCCTTGGTCTTATGTGTCTGCTCATGACAGCATCATGCTGTTTTGGTTACTGTAGGTCTGTGGTGTGTTTTGAAATCAGGTATTATGATGTTTCCAATTTTATCCTTTTTGTTCAAGGTTAATTTGGATATTCAAGGTCTTTGTGATTCTCTCTAGTTTTTTTTTTTATTTCTTTCCAATTCTATATGATTAATATATTGGTGTGAGATTTCATTGAATCTGTAGGTCACTTTAGGTGATATGGACATCTCAGCAATATTACTACTTTCAGTCCCTGAGCACCAGATATCTTTCTATATCTTTTTGTGTCTTACTCAATTTCATTCATCAGTGTCTTATTACTTTTTAAATGTAGACATTTTCAATTCCTTTGATAAAATTTATTCCTATGAGATGTTATTTTATAGGTTTTATGAGTAGGATTGCTTTTGTGATTTCTCTCTGTATGAGTCTATTGTTAGTATGTAAAGATGCTATTGGTTTTGTATGTTGATTTTGTTTCCTGACCCTTCATGGAATTTATTAGTTCTAATATTCTTCTGAAGGAGTCTTTAGATTTTTTTCAACATATAGAATCATATCATCTGCAAAGGGATAATTTCACTTCCTTCCTGCCTATTTGTAAAAGGCATTTATCCTGAGAAAGTATATATTGTATGCAGATTCGTGAACCCCAGATGGAATTCTATTAGACATTCAAATCAGCACTTGCCTTAGGGATGATAGTGTTTTTTTCTTACATCAGAAGAACGGATGCCCGTAAAATAGTTTCAGTCAGAAATAAATAGCAAGTATAGGCTTTTAAAAAGATAATATTAAAATGCATAAAGCTAAATTAAGCAGTATGATAATGGAAAGTACAAATAGATAAATTGCATTAAAATAGTACTAAAGTTGATCCTATTTGACATGAGATCTTAGGAAATGAGTTAACTTAAAATTGTATATGGAGACATTTGTATATATACAGTAAGTGTTGTAGAAGATGGACCATTCAAAAATTAATAAGATGGGTGTTGGGCTTCCAAGTGATTTAGTTTTCATGCAACTTTATGTATTAATTAATTTATTTTTATCTTCATTTAAGAAAACAGTTATTGAGTTAGAGAGAGAAAGAGACAGAGACTGTAAGAATTTCTTTTAGCCTTTTTCCTCTTTGTCATAGTCAGAGCTAGAGTGTATGACGTGTTCTGGAATTAACTATGTGTTTAATTTCATTTTCAAAAAACTTGGTGGTTTGAAACAGCAAACTACTTTAATCGTTTAAACTTGCTGAATACAAGGTACCTTAAATCTTCTTTCCTCTTTTGAACTTACATTCTTAGCCTTCTGTAGCTCCTTAAAATGTACGGATTCTAACTTCAAAATGTATTTCCAGTGATTTATCGAGAGAACCAACAGAAGACAGAGAGGAACTATCATAACCCTTTGACTGTTAGTAAATGAGGTCTATCAAAATATTGTTTTATATTATTATTATTATTTATTTTGGTTTCTCAAGGGTTTCCCTCTAGCCCAGGCTGACCTGGAATTCACTATGTAATCTCAGGGTGGTCTTGAACTCATGGAAATCCTCCTACATCTGCCGCCCAAATGCTGGTATTAAAGGCGTGTGCCAACACATCCGGCTGGAGTACTGTTTTATGTATCAAACTTGGTTGACAGTTTAAGAGCCAATGATTTGTCTGCAGTGATTTTCCTTTTCCTTGGGTCCAGTAGTGCCTGAACAAGTCAGGCTGTACTTGTAGAATGGCACTGGCTGTGTGACATAACAGACTTTTATGCTTTATAATATTTTACCCTTAATCTTCTTTACTTAATTTTTGATTGAGAATTTAAATACATGATCCTACTGTAATTTGATCATAATCCCCTCTTTTGTCTTTCCTCCCCTCACACTATTCTATGGAACCTTCTCTTCTCTTCTTTGCAAATGGCCCCTCATTTTCTTTCTTTTTTATTTTTTTTTGCCATCTCACAATCTTTGTCAGAATGCTGATGGGCTCTATATTGGGCCGGTCTTAGGGAGGTCCAAACATCCACCGTGAGGTCACGATTGCAACGGTTGCCTTATGTCTAGAGAGTATTGTCCCAAAGTACTTCTCCTTACCCTCTGGCTCTTACAGTCTTTCCATTTCTTCTTCTGAGCCTCGGGGGAGGCTGTGATAAAGATGTCTTTAAAGAACCTCTTTCTTTCAGCACTTTGATGGTTTCAAGTCTCCACACTATCCATCGCCATCTCCTTATAGGAACTTCTCTGGCCAGACACGGGAGCAGCTCTACGATTATTTTTGTCACCTTCCGTGCAAAGTTTCTGGAGCCCTGGAGGTTTTGAAAGAGCTGTCTTATCTAGTGGTGAGCACTTGTGTCACTTCTCATCACCTTAACAAATCGTGGGTCTCCTCATTTGTCAACTGTCACCTGCAAAATGAAACTTCTTTAGCTAAACGTGAGAACAGCAATAATCTGTGGGTTAACAGTGAGACCAATCCTGTGTCTGTGGCTCAGCATAGATACTGTGTACAAAATGCAGCATCATATTGTCAAGCTGAATTAATTTATGTGAATTGCCATCTTTTAAGAAATATCATTTAATAATATTGCATACAACGAGGGACTGCAATTTTTTCAACTTATTTTGGTCTTCTTTTCCCAACACATTTTATGGTCAATTTCAAAAATAGTACTATGGTATTTTGTTAGTCATGTGCCAGGAAGAAACTAAGTTGCAAAACTTCTAGTCATTTAGAAATAAGGCAGAATATTATCTAATAAAATATAGTACTAGGACCTTAAGAAAACTATACAGCCATGTATCACTTAAAGATGAAGACATATTCTAAGAAATGCATTGCCTCACAAGTTTGTCATTTATATAAAATCACAGAGTGTTCTGTAAGAAATTCAAATGGCTTGACATCACAGGCAAAATAATCTTATCAGAATATCACTGCATCATGATTACATCTATCCTTTTTAAAATACTGTTATATGACATTAACTTTATCTTACAAAATATTATTAATGAACTTTTAATGCAACACATTGGAGGATATTACATGTATGCTCAAGGCAGCTATTTGAGCATACAGTGATATTTTCTATGCCTCATAGAGCTTTGCAATGAGGCATATTAGATGATATTTATTTGCTTTGTCATCAATCTTTCAAAGTTTTTCTGTACTATTAATAACTGAAATTTATATTACAATTTTTATAACACTCAATTGGCTTGCATTCTCTGCTCAAGAGTAAATTCTACTCAGAAACATGAGAGTTGATTCACAATATATGGTATATTAGATGATGATATCACTTTAAGAGTATAGTATTTGATAGAATGGGATAACATAGAGGAACTATGAGAACCCACGGTGCCTATCATGAAGTGCTAAAGGGATTGGGAAGGTTGGAAAGGAAGACTGGATAAGGAGAAATGGAGAAGAGTTTCCAAATTAACAAAACAAAACAAAACAACAACAACAACAAAAAAACAGGTGAGGTGGTGCATGCCTTTAATCCCAGCACCAGGGAGGCAGAGGTAGGAGGATTGCTGTGAGTTCGAGGCCACCCTGAGACTCCATAGTGAATTCCAGGTCAGCCTGGGCTATAGAAAGAACCTACCTCAAAAACAAAACAAAACAAAAAAAAAAAGCAAGCAAGAAAGAAAGACAGACAGACAGACCACCAAGTACTTACTTCACTTTATTTCAGTTAGTGCTTGAGCAGAACACGCTGTGAGACAACCATTGCAGAGGAGATAATGAATTTGATAGGCACTAACTTGAAAGGCACTGGGAGGAGAGTGAATGGGAGTATGAAAAGAAAGAGACGGAATCCAAGACCCAGGCTTGCTTGCAGATACTTTATCGTGAGTTAATAGAAGTGAAATACAATGTGAGTAAAAAGACAAGGAAAGAAAACAATGGGAAGTGATTATTAGGGTGACATGCTTATGGTTCGATACAGCTCAGTAAGATGGCCTTCTGAACAGTCCTCTGAAATACAATTCAGAACTCCCTGTTTGTCTATCTGAGACAACAAGGAAGGACAGATTGATTTATTGACCTAATACAGGGAGTCCCAGTCAGTGACCTAGCTTACCACATCCGGTTTCTAACTCCATCTTGTTCTATTTCTTCCCTTCTGAGTCTCCTGAATCTTTTTCTAGGATAGTCACCTGGATCCCAGTAACAGGTCTGGTTAAGGAAAGTATTAAGAAAAAAGAACACAAACTACCCTTTAACCACAGAGAACAGTCTCCTCCCCACCCCAGCTCCACTTAGGTCTGTGAAGACGTAGGACAATGGACTGAAGAAGTGACCAGTCGGACCAGACGCAGATAACCTGGACAATCACCATGCAAGCCTGGACTCTTCTTTCTGATACAACCCTAAGACAGCTGTGAGCATTCTGAAAATGGATTTTCGGTCATTGGAGCTCTGTGCCTTCGGGTGGGACCAGGCTGTTAATAAACCTTCTTTCCTGCCTTCTGTGTTACTTGTCCCTGGCTTTCTGGCACTCCCTGAAGCTGAGGTGTTTGCCATGACGCGAATCACTAAGACACAACATGCCGTGAGGCAGGAAAGGAAGCCTTGGTTTTGAAGTCAAATGCACCTTGGTATATATCTATCTCGGGATTGCCTACTGCCTCGCTGTGTGGAAGACTTCTCAAACTTTCCTAAGATTTTTTTGTTTCACATATGTAAAATGAGGAATGGCACAACCTATGTTTCTAGTAAAAATCAGAAACCTTAGAGTGTTCTATCAATTAAAGAGCCTCTCACATTTAAATCTCAAATACTTGTTGTGTCAAAATAGAAAAAAAAAAAATATGTTACCTTAATAAGGAAATTTTTTCTAGTGAAGCAAAATTTAAAATTATTGTGCATAGCTATTAGCTATGTTTCCTGATTATTTTATCTTTTAAAGAGAATCTGAAGTAGAAGGGAACAATGAAAATTTGACATTGAACAGTTAAATTGAATTGGCTATTAGAAAGTAGTGTTACACACATTCCCGCTGTGCACAGATTGGCAAGTATAACCATAAGTAGTATTTTATTGACTCTTTAATCCTTTTGAACCAAATAACTTTAGAAATAACCAAATATGCCATACAGAGAAGTTTATGCCTTCTTCAGGTTTTGCAGAGAAAATATAGTTAGGAGTAGCAAACATTTTGAGGTTGGCGCTCTGATATGCTCTCCCCATCTCTCAATGCCTGTTTTCTGGATGAATCAAGCCATCTTCCATTTCCACAGACCCACCTGAGCCAGGAATCATCATGAATCCCTCAATAACTCCGTGTGTGTGTGTGTGTGTGTGTGTGTGTGTGTGTGTGTGTGTGTGTGCGTGTTGAATGCATTTGAGAAATTCTTTCCTTCTTTCAACTACTTCTGAGAGAACTTAACAGTCCAGGGCCCAAATTATCACAAAAGTGCCACGTTGGTAAGTACCTGTGAGGTCAGAAGCCAGCAGTGATCTTTAAACACCATTGAAATGCAATTTTAACTTACAGTGAACTGAATTTGATTAATAGAGTTCATGGGATTTTTTTCCCTTTTCTTTATTTTTTAATTGGTTATTTATTATTTATTTTAGAGAGAGAGAGAAGAAGAAGAAGAGAGAGAATGGGCATGCCAGGGCCTCCAGTCACTGCAAAAGAACTCCAGACACATGCATCACCTAGTGCATCTGGCTTACATGGGTCCTGGGGAATTGAACCTAGGTCCTTTAGCTTTACAGGCAAATGCCTTAACCTCTAAGCCATCTCCTCAGCCACTTCTTTTCTTTCTTAAAAAAAAAAAAATACTATAGGGCTGGAGAGATGGCTTAGCAATTAAGGGCTTGCCTGTGAAGCCTGAGGACCCCGGTTCAAGGCTCAGTTCTCCAGGACCCACGTTAGCCAGATGCACAAGGGGGCGCACACATCTAGAGTTCAGTTTGCAGTGGCTGGAGGCCCTGGCGTGCCCATTCTCCTCTCTCTATCTGCCTCTTTCTCTCTCTCTCTGTTGCTCTCAAATAAGTAAAAATAAACAAGTTAAAAAAAAAACAAAAACAAATACTATAATAGATTATAATCTTTTATCCCCTCTCATTTACATATAAATATACACTTACATATTTTATCTGAACTTAGAGGCAAAGAAAACCCTGGTATCAAATCAGTTTTGTCTTATATGCCAATTACTAACTTTTCTCATCCGATGCACAGGAGGAAAAGTCCACTCCCGAAGGGCGCATCCCTGTCACGCTACCATCTCACTCGCCGGGAAGCCCTTGTGGTATCACAGAGACCTTTGCCCCAGGGCGAAGCAGCTGTTCTGGGTGCTTGCCAACGGAAGTGATGACCTAGCAAAATCTGTCAACAGGGAAACCACACCACATCCTCGTGTTCATACCACTGCTGTTTTCTCTTCCCATTCAGCATACCCCTTGGGACATAGCCTCATATAGAAGGCCAAGGAAAGGTGACACACGTGTGAACATATGGCACTGCCCTCCTGGGGTAATGTACATGAAGGCATATGGTGCTGCCCTCTTCCTCCTCAGCAAACACAGGAAGAACGTTGTCATTGTTACATTGTTTATTTTGCATATGGTTTCAGTTGTCCATGAAACTGGATACCTTGCATTAATTCTCCTGGAGAATTCTTTCTGCAGATAAGTAAATATCCTGGATATGTTAAGTACAGTTGTCATTGTTTCTTTAGAAATACATGTATATTATGTATGCTTTATATATACATTTTATAACTAGATGTATTTATGTATATTTAAATATGTGTAATCTAAATTATCTATCTCTAAGAAGCCCATGCACACACACACAAACACATACATCTTAGAAATTACCATTTACATTTTCTGTAAGAGTTTTCTCCAATGTTTTATCTGACATGCAGGCTGAAAAAACTTTCAGTTTTTTTATTGCTTTTAAAATTTTTACTTCTAGGTCTTTTCATTCCCATGGGCTAATTTACTTCCACATGTCATTATAAATTTACTTTAGATCTAGTCCTCCCAGAAGGTTCATCTCAAGAAAGGTGAATCTTCTTGGATCCTCTATGAACTTGGTACTTCCTCTGTTGCATTTCTTATCATTTCAGTACTTGAAGCTATTAAACACAACATGTAACCATCATGAGGAATAGTCCATATTTAATTTTTCATCACAGTATTTCTACCATGACTATCATGGGTTCAAGCCAGAGGGAGATGGTTCATAAATATTCAGTGAGTAAATACAGGAGACATGCATTGATCACAGAGCAAGAGAAACAGATTTCTATAGATAATAGCAAAGATATTTTGCAGTAAAAAATATATGTCTAGTAAATGACTGGATATAGTGATAAAAGAATAAAATAGAATCACATAAGAATTTATGTGCTTTTGTTTCATGACAAAAAGAAAGAAAAGATAGGGAACTAAGTAGGTGTTATCTTCTCCAAAGTTAAATTGAAACTTACAGCTGAATGTGATGATAGCAGATGAATCCTTAGGTTGTGAACGCCATGAGATCTCGCTTTCCATGGGATGTACTAGCGACTTTTCAAAAGTGCTGGAGGGCACAAGCTATGTCCTGTTTTGTACTTGTTCACGTACACAATATAAGGCTATAACACACAGGCCCTCACCAATCAATCACACCAATCACAGTTGCTCAATGTGAGGGTGTAACATATAGGTTCTCACTAATCAATGAAGTCTTTGCTTGCTTTGACAATGTGAGGGTGTAACACACAAGCCCTTCCCAGTCATGGAATTCTTTGCACAATTGCACAATGTCAGGGCGCACCACATAGGGCCTCACCAGTCAAGGAATTTGCCAGTGCTTTCATCTTGGCTTTCTTAATCTCTGGAGCCAAAAAGTGAATTAGAGCAGGAAGTATGTGTATGGCACTCTTTGAACAAGAAAAGAGTATGAAAATATTTGACATTCTGATGTATGCTCACCAAAAGGTCACCTCAGCAAGGAAAGCCTTCAGTAGTCAAATGAATAGGATTGTCTTCCATTAAGTGATAACCAAACTCCTTCTACAGCCAACTCTCCTTTCACCTCATGGAGTCAGGAGCAGAATAGCTGTGGTGGCGAGGATGGAAGTTACACACGGCGGAGCCCATGGACCTTAACTTACAAAGACGGAGCTGGCTGTGTCTACCACTGAGTACTCAGTCTGCTAGCAGCGGAGCCCAGTGCTGAGTCTTGACAGGGCAACATTTCCTGAGCTGATCAGTCAGATACTTTGTGAAACATTGATTATATTGGATTATTTCCATCATGGAAAGGCAAAGTTTTGCCCTTAGAAGAAAAAAAAAAAATTGCCTTCTCTGCCTATGCATATAGATCTGCCAAGACTACCGTCTGTGAAGTTTCAGAATGTCCTGCCACACTGTCATGGTGTCACACAAAGTGTTGCCTTCAAGCAAGGACCTCACTTCAGATCCAAAGCAGTACTGCTTCAGTGTCATTCGCATGGGACTCAATGATGGCACCATGTTCTCCCCCAGGCTGCAGCAGCTGGTTTGGGAATGTTCTGGATGCTACGTTTATGACACCGATTAGGTGACAGCGTCTTACAGAAGTGAGGCAAGGTTCTACAAGGGATGGATGTTCTTGTGTGAGTATCCAACACCTGCTCTATTTCTCCAACAGCCTGTATTCATGAATTAAGGAAGCCAGTGTAACAATATCACTTACTGTTGCAAGCAGGCTCCTAGCATAAATATTTAAAATTCCTTTTCCCATGACTTTATGCTCTACTGGAGGCCTTAGTTTCAGAATAAGAAACACTTCATGTGGAAGGCCCAGTGGTGGCTCTACTAAACTGAAAGCTAAGACATCTGTGCAGCCATGTCAGTCCCCTCAGGTCTCTGCATAAACAGGCTAAAACGGGAGTTAGAGTGCTGGCTGCAGTGCTTGCTCTACACCACTGAGAGGAAATTAGCCTATGACTCTTAAGTGTGAGAAATAGTGTAGCTGTAATACAATCCAATTCTTAATATTGTCCTATGATTAAGGTCAAAATGAAACTACAATACTCAACCCAAATAAGACTAAGAGTGGGAAAACTCTTCAAAAATTCAAGATTTGGATTACTCCATCAGGTAAAAGAAAATCATAGCCAGCTGAGGTGCTTTCCATAGACACAAAGAATACAGAACCTATAGTACAAAGATGTACTTGTAAATACCCATTATAACCTGTGATTATTGTTAGAAATGGGGACTCAAATTGGTGTATGTTATCACCTTATTCTGGAAAGAATACACTTGTGTGTTTACACATATTGACGAAATCTGTCTTTTCTTTCCTGTCTTATACTTGTCATGATGTATGCTATATTGAATTGATATCAGCATTTTAATATTATAATTTTTACATTCTAACATTTAAGTTATGAAATAATCAAGATGATATAAAGTTTACTCAAGGACTTTACCTCCTTTTCTGTTGGGGAAATTAGCACAATACAGTTATATCATACATGATAAGCAGATCTATGGCTTTACTGTTTCAGTTTTGATGTTCGTATGGGTTAAGAAAATTCAACACTGATGCACAATGTACAATGGGTGCTTGTGTAATTGTTAATTTTAGGTGTCAGTTTGACTGGACTAGGGAATATCCATATGGCTGGTAAAACATAATTTCTTGTGGTGTTTGTTAGAGTGATTTTGGAAGACATTGAAGTTTCAGTCAGATGATTGAATTAGGCAAATTCACTCTTACCTAATGTGGGCAGGGACCATTCCATTAGCTCACAATCTGGATAGGACAAAAAGGCTGAAGGAAGACAAAGTCATATTTTCTCTTTCTCTCTTCTTCCCTCATTCTCACTTCCCTCTTCCCGCTCCCCTTTTCTACCCATAGGCAATAAAATTCTAGAGTCTTCTGATTCTGATTCCAAAACTTGTACCAGCAACCCCTCAGTTTCTCAGGAATTATTAAAATGCAGATATAAAATATCAAAGTACTACAATAATTAATTGACCCAGCAACTTTGCCATGGAGCTCATTGTTATGCCACAAAATCCAATGGCCTTGGGACTTAGATTGAGCATTAGTATGGTATCGGAATCCCTGTTTCTACAGATTATAGTTAGTATCTTGGCCTCCATAATTGACCGATCTATCTATCCATCTATCTATCTATCTATCTATCTATCTATCTATCTATCTATCTATCTATCTATCTATCTGATCTTTCTACTGATTGTATATCATCTATCATGTATCTGTCTGATAGTTTTAATCTCTCTGAAGAACACTAACTAATACAGAGTGTTTTTCAAACTTCAAAAGTATGATTTCAACAAATGGAAATTAACCAGGATTTATTTGCTAAAACTTCCTTAAATTGTTATCATTCCTTTAAAATTTTTAGTAAGTAATTTTGTTTTTGTTACCTTCCTTTGTCTTTTTTTTTTATTCCAGAATTTATGTTTTTAATTTGTATGGGAAAACCTATTCATAGTTCCACATTCTCAATCTTTATCAGTACGAGTTTCTAACTCTGTTAAGATTGGTGCTTTGACTTTTAAAATTTCTTCATGCACTTTCCTGTGTGTTGAGTAATTAGAATCCATATTCTTTTCTTTGACCCCAAGATTCTATCTTTCACTCACTGTATGCAAGTATTGGGCAACTTAAATACTCCTTAGATGTCCATTTGTGACAGGATTTGACAGCTCGCTATCCTCTCATTGGCCTTTCTCAGGACTTTTAAGGAACCACATCTACTAGAATATCAGTTCTTATTTGTATTAATTTATTCTTACTCCTAGAGCTAACTTAGTTGACTCAAAATGAGTTAGTGTCTCCTTAACATACAACTATATCCTTTTTAGTAGCCATTTCATTTCTAAATAATATTTAAGTGGTCTTTATTCTTGGCCTGCTGACTGGCATGACTGCAGAGCCAGACAGAGGACATCTCAAGATTCTCTGGAAAGCTTTTGAAATAAATCACAAGTGGCTGCATGCTAGTTTGCATAGTGTTCTGTGCTCATATCCAAATAACCATCCAGGAAATAGATGTCTGTTCTCAAGGTCTTTATATTCACTCTTCTTTTTTTTTTTTTTTTTCTCCTGTTTTATTTATTTATGTGAGAGGGACAGAGAGAGAGAGAGAGAATGGGCACGCCAGGGCCTTCAGCCACTGCAAACAAACTCCAGACATGTGTGCCCCCTTGTGCATCTGGCTAACGTGGGGCCTAGGGAATCAAGCCTTGAACCGGGGTCCTTAGGCTTCACAGGCAAGCGCTTAACCACTAAGCCATCTCTCCAGCCCTATATTCACTATTCTAGAAACACACATGTAGTTCTTACTGACTTTCCTTTTTGTCTGATCTCATAATGGACTTGTCTTTTTCTGGACTGGCTCTAAATTCAGTTTACTTGAGAGCATGTTTACTTGATCTTGGGCAAACCTGGTCATCTTTTTTTCTCATTCTATTTTCCCCTGTAGAGTATAGCACCTCTCTCTCTCTCTCTCTTTTCACTTTTTGCTTCTCATTATAATAATCTTTTCTGTAAAGTTGCTCTCTTATCATCCTTTTCTTTAAAATATCATATTTACCTTGATAAATTTTGTGTGCTGGGTACTCTTGTATTTAATGGAATATCTCTAGTATTGATTGTTCTATGCCATAGGATTGTGATATAAACAGAATCGACTGTGAAAATGTGAGCATTCTGGATACCCTAATAGATATTCAATTGCTCGAGAACTGTTTTAGCTTGGTTTGAGTAGTCATGTGATCCATTTGCTTATGTTGCCTAAGGTATTTTCTTGTTATCCCACAAATGTCTATTCTCTTAACAATACCAAATACTTAGTGGAAACACTTTATTAAGAAAAAAATAAGCTATTTTGAAAAGCGCAGATTCTATGAGTGGTGGATCTGCATTTTTCTTGTGACTTAAACCCTTATCACATGCACAGGTTTTTAATGTATTTAACATTTTTATTTTATTAACTTTTAAGCATCCATGTATGTGTATATCATATGTTGAATGCATACCTCTGACGTCCTTATAAATTTTCTTTTTATCATTGTGAATTTTATTATATGAACATATTGCATATCATCATATTTCCACTTGGTTATACTATTTTTTAAATAGTTTATTCGTTTCTTTTTTTATTTGCAAGCAGACAGAGAGGCAGAGAGAGACATGGACATAGAGAATGGTCATGCCAGGGCCTCTAGCCACCGCGAACAAACAGCATACACATGTGCTAGCTTGTGCCTCTGGCTTTACATGGGGAATCAAATTGGGGTCCTTAGAAGCAAAAAGTGAAAAGAGAGAGAGAGAGAGAGAGAGGTGCTATACTCTACAGGGGAAAATAGAATGAGAAATTGGATATTAAAATGCAGGAAAGCATTTTAACTACTGAGCCATCTGTCTAGCCTGTAGTTACACTCTCTTATGCCCACTCTCCCCTGCCCCATTCTACTGATGGCCTTTCTCAGTGGGTACTCTCGGTGAGGTCATGAATACACTAGTCAGTCTCTGTGTGGTGTGAAAATGTCTCAGAATACACTTTCCTACCCTGTGGTTCTTATATCCTTCCAGTCTCCTCTTCCACAGAGTTCTTTGAGTTATTGAGGGTATAAGTATACTTTACAGTTGAGGTCTCAGCAGCCTCTGATTTTTCTGCTTAGATTTATTAACAGGGATTAAGCGAGGTTATGATGTATTAAAACATATATAGAATGAATGAAACAAGCTACTTAATATTGCCATTACCATATCATCATTTTTTGTGATAAGAACATTTGAAAACTACACTTAGTCATTCTGAAAGTTACAATATACTATTTTTAATTGTTTTAGTTGACAGAGAATGAGAGAGAGAGAGAGAGAGAAAGAGAGAGAGAGAGAGAATGGGCATACCAGGGCTTCCAGACACTGCTAACAAAAATGTATGCACCACTTTGTGCATCTGGCTTTAAGTGGGTACTAGGAAATCAAACCTGGGTTGTTAGGCTCTACATTCAAGTGCCTTAACCACTAAACCATCTCTCAAGTACCCACTATTTTCTTACTCATAAACTTTAGTTGTAAATTAAAGGAATTCTTGCTCATAAACCAGTGTTATTATATACTTTTTTTGAAAGAAAGGTCTTGCTTTCTCCACATCATTGGCAAACCTTCTTATCTATAATATTTTGGGTAATACTAATCCTGACAGGTTTGGGATGGTATCTATTTATAATTTTAATTTCCCTAGTAACTAATGATATGATAATTTTCACAAGTATGTGGATAATTTGTGTGTTTTCTTTTAAGAAACGTCTATTCAATATCTTGCCCATATTTTAATTGTGATGTTTGTTTTCTTGCTATTGAGTTGTTTTGGATATTAATCCCCTACCAGATGCATGTCTTGTAAATATTTTCTCTCAACCTGTATGTTGTTTAATTATACTGTTATTTATTTTTATTAATTAGGCAAATCTCTGCTCTACAGGGTAGTGGTTAAAAGAACTTAACTTGGAATATGAACATGATCAAATTCTAATTCCTCTACTTACTGTGAGTAGTCTCTACACACACATAGTTATATTGGGCCACAATATCACATTATATTCTTTTGAGGGATTAACATCGATGCTGTAGAGGTAGAGGCCAGTGTCTAACACACAGAGTGAATGTTGAACTTATGACAGTGGTTTTGTTATTCTAATGTAAATACACAAAATTAAAAATTATGATGCTTCTCAAAGTACAAGTAGCATAGTCTCTGACAGCCATAGATTTCATTCTATATTTTATTTTATTTTTAATTGCAAATTAAGTTAATTTTTGGTGGCATTGCACTATAGATTGCATAAATATTCTTCCCTAAGAAGAAGAAATAAATGTTTACTCTAAAAATGACATTAGACAATATCATCACATATTTTCTTTATTAGTTTGCTTACTATAGTGCAAGGCTGTTACATAACTGACATGTAGCATTAAGAGGAGATATAAACCTTTAATACATAGATATGTGTTTGTCATTAGTCTTTTCTTTCATTAGCCCACTGGGGTTTTGGTAAATACTTTTAGTAATTACAATCATGTTCTGAATAGAGGCTAAAGAATTAAATAATTTTGAAATTGTACCTTTGCACTTTGGATCTATTTGTGCCTAATTAAAACAATAAGCAAAAACAAAGAGCCCCAACTGATTTTAGCTTTTACTAAGTGAACTAAGTTTATAAATACAAAATCTGCAGATTGCCATATATGCAGAGTGTGTTTGAATTTCCTCAAAGTTCATGATGAAATAACTTCTCTGATTATTATACTTAAAAATAAGACTTGGACATAAACCAGTAGTAAAATACAGGCTCTAGTTTTCTAGGTTCATGATAGAATAATTATGTCTTCTCCCCTGTGTAACTGAAAGGTGTTTATTTATTTATTTACTTACTTGTCATTCCCCACGGTCAAGTGAGCACAGTGCTGAGCAGGCACAGTCACCACAAATCCAGTAGTTGTAGGTTCTTAAAGATTTAACGCAGACTCCAACCTCAAGTTGGCAGTGATAATTGCCATTAAGCTCAAATGCTATTGGTCTGGAATAATGAGTATTCTTGTGCAGTCCTCAAATGTCATATACATTTTAGTGCATGTTAAATTTAGCTCGAGACATGAACCTCAAGAACACCACATTGCACGAAAAAACAATCCAAGTAAAGCATGGTCCATTATTGGTTATCCTCTCACTAAAGTATTTCTCCCTTTTAGTTGAAGAAAAAGGAATGATGTGATTGTTTTCCTAGAATAAAGACAGGTGAAAATTTAGTATTTTGTTTTCAAGAAACTCATAGACATTATGGAAGTGAAATTATTTTTTTAATAATCAATTCATCAATCCTAGATTTCCAAATTGTTAAAATAATTTTAAATTATATGTATAAGACAACTAGCTAACTCAAAGCATCTCCATATTTATTTTCTTTCTCTTTCTTCCCTCCTCCTATTCCTCTGTTTTCCCCTTCCTCCCTTCCTCCCTCCCTCTTTCTTCTTCTTTCTTGACAAGATCTCATGTATCTCAGGCTTCAAGCTTACTATGTAGCTGAGTATGATCTTGAAAATCTGATTTTTCTGCCTCTATCCCCTAATGGCTGGCATTACAGAAGTGCGATACAATTTCAAGTTTTTATGGTGCTGTAGACAAAGCCCAGGGCATCATATGTATTGGGCAAGCACTGTATTATCTGAGCTACACCCCAGCCCTCTCAATATTTTCTATATACTGACTTTGCTGCATTTAAATACATATAATTATAGTGGAATGTAATATAGTTCATTATTTCATATTTGCATGTATATATATATATTGCACACACATATTTATAGACATATGTGTGTGTATATACATATATATATATATATATATATATATATATATATATATACACATACATACATATATGGTCCAGAAATGATTGTAATTGAATAAGAAAAGCTTTCATGTGTTAATTGAAGCACACCCCACCTCAAGGGATTGTGTTTTCATCTGCCCCTATTAAAGATTTTAATGTATGTATCTGAATATATATTATATATAGATAACATAGCTATGGACAATAAAATATACAATTATGTAAACTATATAACATTATAATATATGAGAATGGATACTTAAATGTTTATAATGACCAAATTAAATGTCATTTAGTGTTGTTTTGGGGCCGACAAATGAATTTTGACATTATGACATATTTTTCTGAAGAGATCAATGAAAAGGACAAGATAATGAGACCAAAATTACTAGTAACAATATCACCAACAATATTAGGCCTTGTCAACTCTGATTGAAGAAACCTTTATAAATTTAAATTAACTTATCTGTATGTAATAAATGCATGTATTTTAGTACGCTTGACATTAACAAATAAATTATTTACTATTACCCTTGCAGGGAAGAACACTGACTTAACAAAGGTTTGTACAATAAACTAGGTTTATACTAAATAGATGTCAATATTCATACTAAATAAAAATCCACATTATAATGAAATATCTCCAGGTAAATTATGTAACTACTGATTTTGTAAATGAGAGTGGAAAAAACAGTTGATTAGCCATAAGGTAAAAGAGCCTTTCCTGATGGACAGTCATTAACAATGGATCAGATCCCCATGGTATCATCAGAGGCAAAGTCAGAGACTATATTACCTGGACAAAATAACGACTTCCTTAGGAAAATGTTGATGGTGTAAGGATATTTCATGCTTATTTGTCATTACAAACTGATTATACTTTTAGGAGCAAGGGACTGCAAGCCTTAAAAAAATCATTAGGCATATATGGAAGAAAGTATCTTTTCTTTTTAGGTAGACAGCATTTTATGACAGGAAACAAAGATAGTATATTGCAAACATCTTCTTTTGCCTACCTTTGGATTTGAGTGCTTCAGTATAACCACATTTCTCCAAAGACTCATTCTGTTATTGAAAGGTAATGGTGGGAACCAACTTAAGAACATGTAAAATGCAAGATTTTTTAATCAATGCAGAGCTATTAATTTAACCAACCCTTCCTGTAATAATATTGAGACAGACTGTCTGCCTGTTTTTACATTATAGCTAGCTTTGCAATTTGTGTGGAATTTAATGAGGTGTGTGATTTTTGTGAACTTATTGATTCTGAGAGACTCAAAGATTTGAATGCTACTCAACTTTTGTATTTTGCCTTTCATTTACCTCATATAAAGACTACAATTTAGTGCTAGTTGTTGATCTTGCACTGTCTTTATTATACTTGAACTATTTTGTCTAAATACACATGGAATTTTCTGAGGATTATATAATTTTCTATTATTGCTCTTAAAGCTGTCTTATAGCTCTCTTTGAATATTTAACAGATTCAATTAATTTTGTGGTTTATGTGTTGTATCATTCAGTAGTCATAAATTTCTATTTACATCCCTTATGCCTTATTTTATCCATTTATGACCCATCATTCTAACCCTTAAAAGTACTTTTATCACTGGAATGTTAAGGCAGGATCTGAGCTAGATGCACCTAATTCATTAGAACAAGTCATATGGTTGTTATACCTGTATTCTAAGAGGTTTTGTTGGATGGAATATGGTGATGGATCATATAAAATAATATCATATGATTTCAAAATCAGTTTTAGAGTACTGTATGTTATAGTTAACTACAGCATAGTATTTAATAGTGATTTACCCAATAAAAATGCAATAATAATGGAGGTGTTTACTCTATTTTATAGCATTGTTTGATTAGGTGGGGATGAAAGCCATGATATTTGCATGCTGATAAAACTTGTTTTAATATATCCTCTTAAATTACTCAAATAAAGGTTGCTTAAATTCTAGCTCATAGGTTTGTAGCAATTAAACTTACTGTTTCCATAGAGTGTTTTTCCTCCAAGCTAACCTTAGAAGTAGGTCACAATGAGAAAAGATCTTGCTAGAAGTTAAAGCCAGAGACAAGAACAAGTCTGCTTTTACTTATTTCATTTTTAAACAGAGGGATTCTGGGTAAATTTTTACCCTAAAAAAAAAAAAACTCAACAACAAAAGCCCAACCAAACTGGATAATAGGCTATGCCATTGTTTAAAAGACTTTAATACTTTTGAGTTACAAATATTGATACTTATTATAAATCCTTAAGGATCCATCAATGAACACTAGATTAAGCAATTCAGAATGGATGGATACCTTGATATGGTGGACTGCAAACTAGAAATCCCACATGTGGCTAATGGAAACATTGACATGTTTTTATGATTCTTTCCTATGTGCAACCAAATGTTGCCCTCTACTCCATTTGATATGTAATCAATAACAAGAACAAATGTTCAAGCATGGCTCCGGCACTTTGAAAGTCAGAGAATAGTATGTACCCCTCTCTTCATTCTTCGTGTATTCTATAGTATACCTTCCAGTATTGTTTAGGTGTATTTTTGTTAAAGAAATTATATCACACTTTTCTAAATATGCATTTAGTAGATTTATTTCTTCAGTGTATACTCTACCAGACAGCCATCACAAGGACATACGGAGCTACGTAGCTTCTTTCTGAAAACTAGTAGGTTAGCATTTGGGATGACTGTACAAGTGCATCCAATTGTTCCAAAAACATCCTCTTGTTTCAGTGATGTGAAACGCGAGGCATGGTATCTGTATGGGGCTCTGGTAATTCAAGGCATGCACTATGGCAAAAGTTGTTGATTACCCTTACTTACTTTGTTAATCTTCCTCTGAATTAAACAGACCATAACACATAAAGCAGTGTTTCTCAATCTCTTGACACCACCTCCTGAGGAGCCCTATAAGCTACTGTTTCTTAACAAAGTCTGTGAAAAGGAATGACTAGTCAAAAATGAGGCCGTGGGACATTACATTACCTTGTACTTCTTAATAGGTATCCCCATGAGCACAGAGATGTCAGTATCCCAGGATTCACTGCCAGTAAGGATGTCTCAAGGCTTTGTGTCGAAGAAAGGCGGTGGAGAAATCATGTATTTCCATTAACTAGAATAGATACAACTGGTCAAGTGACCCAGAGACAATTGAGGCCAAAAGTAACTAAAGTGGCTTATGAGGTGACATGAGAATCACTCATGCCACATCCCCTTCGCATTTTCTGTTATTGTACGATAATGTTAGATATTTTCTTGTTTTGACATTTATTGTTTCCCCGACCTACAGGAAAACTACTCCCATTCCCAGTGAGGGTGCGTCTGCCTTTACAACGATTCCCTTAGCCAGCACTCGAGCACCGCCATACTTAATATGTGCATCCTTAGCCATCTCTGCTTTTCTCTTGAGGTCCTCTCCCATGCATCTGTTCAACTGATTTCTAATGAAATTCCTATGATCCTTTTTTTATTTTTATTTTTATTTTTAGAGAGAGAAAGAGAAGGAGAGAGAGAGAGAGAAAGAGAGAGAGAGAGAGAGAGAGAGAGAGAGAGAGAGAGAGAGAGAGAGAGAGAGAATGCCTTAACCACCACAAGCAAACTCCATACTCTTGCGCCACCTAGTGGGCATGTGCAACCCTGCTCTTGCCTCACTTTTTGTGCACCTGGCTCATGTGGGATCTGGACAGAGGTCAGACATGGGTCCTTATGCTTCCCAGGCAAGCGCCTTAACAGCTAAGCCATCTCTCCAGGGCCCTACTATTCTTTTTAAGAAGTAGTTTATTTGTGAGGAAAGAGAGAGACAGAGGGGGAGATGAGTGGCGCTCTTGCAAATGAACTCTGAATGCATGTACTGCTTTTCCACATGGGCCCTTAGGTAATTTGGGTTCTGGGGACTTAAACCCAGAGCCAACAGGCTTTACAAACAAGCACCTTGAATGGTTGAGCCAACTTCCCACCCCCTACTATCTCTTCTTATATAGAACTCTCAACATTTTCAAGATTAAGTTGCCTTTCATTCCTGAAGTTCTGTTGTTTTCTAGAGTTGCATCGTTTTTCCCCATCCACATTCAGTCTTTACATACAGAGGTGGTGATTTTTATTTTATATTTTTTGTACTATTTGAATCTGCTTTTTTAAAATCTTCATTAGTCCATCCTGATTTGGGTCACTGTGACCTGCCCTGAAATTCCTTCCAGAAACCTCTAATTGAACAACTCCTTTGCAGACTTCCAGACTTCTTGCTCCCAAAGCTCCACATTCTTCAATTGTACCCCCATGATCTTCATAAAGAAGAGCAAACCTTTGGCATTTTTAAAAGCTACTTATACACAACTTTCTTTTTGTTTATTCTTCAACTTATTAATTCACTATACGCAGAGAGTTGCTGTGAGCTCCAAAGAAGGTGGACTTCCATTTTCTGAACCGTCCACATTTTGACTTACCTTCATGTCTCCCTGACTCCTTTGTATGAAACAATATTAATGCTCCTAAACTCATGATTAGTGAGTACTGAAGATGCAGCATCTTTAGTAAGTCATATTCTAACAGTTTTTTCCCTGGACCCAGATTTGTCATTCCTTCTGTATTTGGTGTTTTTTTTATTTTGATTGCTCACATTTTACTGTGACTACTCTAAGAATATAGACAGGTTTGTGTACTATCCTACTACTTAACTTCACATTGTCTTCATTTAAGATGTAAATTTCTCAAAGGCTAGAACTGCTATGTGTGTGTGTATCCAATGCACATTTGAATAAATTTATAAATAATATTTAATTACCAAGTAATTTTCCATATGTAGTAGATGAATTATCTTCATATAAGGCTAAGATTTCTCACAAAGAATACAGAAATTTCACAGAATCAAGGAGCAAGTTAGAAAAAGAGCTAAATTCAAAGTCAGGCCTGGCTAACTTTGTTATATTTGTCTTTACCACAAAGGTGCAGTGAAAATGCAAGGATTGAAATCCTAATGCTATCTCCTAATAGATTAAAGGCTTTATATAACCTTTCTCAAAAGCTTATAACTCAGCTGTCCCAAAAGGGAAAGTAATACATGAGATAGAATTTTTATCATAAAGAGTAACAAAGTATATTTTATAAGTACAAAGTTCATAATAAACATTTATTATTATTCCCATTACTTTTTCATTAAATTTTGGGAAATTAAATAGCAAGCATAAGATACAGATTTCTGAAGGTATCATGGAAAGAGTTCAGCAAAGCTAAATAGAATAAAAATTCTAATTTCCTAACTACTAGAAATAAGCAAAATTGTGTCATGAAATTCTATATACAGTAGAGGCATTTCATTTGACATTTATAGGAAATTACTTCAGAGAAATAATACTAATGTGGAGAATTCTCAAAGGCAATAGATTCCTTTATTGTAATTTTATATCTATAGAGGAACTGACAAAAACAAAACTGTGTTACATTTACCTGGGTTGAACACCAAGGGAGGCCAGTAGAATAACATTTTACATTAAAGTCCTCAGGAAAACCACCTAAGGCAAACGAACTTTTGGCATGCCTGTTAGTTTTTATTTCTGATATGGATTTCTTAGGAGGGATGGAGAATAATACATCTTACTGCCAATGATTTTTAACAATAGCCTAGTTTTAGAAATTTAAAGATATATGTGTCTATATATACATGCACCATCTAACAACATATGAGAAGTGAAACATATTTAATAAGCCTAATCTTCCTTCTGATTTAATAGGGCTCAATAACTGGAAACTGTACAGTCAGAATAATGAAAAGAGGACATAATTTATCTCATTCTGTTGGTGTCCTTTCTATGTTCTTTTGTCCTTTGATTGCACTGGTGGATAATATTATTTTGTTCCCAAGGAAATATGTCCTTTTGATTAGGTTGTTGATATTCTCTCATTTGTCACTGTTCTATCAAGCTATGCCATGTAACAGCAGGAACTCTTGATTATTTAATTGCTTGTAAGAACTCATTAAATCTGACTATCAATCATGGGACATATGGTAAACATCATCCAATAGCGTGAGAGGTTGTAGCAATGATCTGTCACTAGGGCAAACCCTTTTATCAGCAATACAGACTTTGGTTTTGTTGTCTGATCATGATTACTTTTAATTAATATTGATTTGCAAGTGATGGGTCATCTAGTAGTCTTAATCCACACTTGAAAGTTAATAATGTAACCATTTATAATTTTATTAGAAACATACTCAAATGAATCTCTTCTGCTTTATACCTGATTTTCTTTAGTAATAATTGAGTTTATTCTTTCACAAACAGTGCATAACATATTACGAATTCTATTTTTTTCTCTTGCTAGAATTCAAGCAGTACTTCATAATAAATAAGAAGACCATACCAACATCTTTAAAGATTATTTCTGAAATGTTCTTTTTTAAGACATCTATTTTTCTAGGGGTCAAAGTTTTAAATTAAATAATTTCTCTAACTACACATAGCTATGGAATTTATGAGCTTAATGGTGAAGGTTTAGAACACCTACTTCTCCACAGGATTCAAGAATGCAGCTGGGGTTTCCTTAGCCACTCAGTACACAGTCAAATTGAAAATAAACGTCTATCATACTGGTCTATAAGAAAATATTGTATCTTGGGCTGGAGAGATGGCTTAGCGGTTAAGCGCTTGCCTGTGAAGCCTAAGGACCCCGGTTCGAGGCTCGGTTCCCCAGGTCCCACGTTAGCCAGATGCACAAGGGGGCGCATGCATCTGGAGTTCGTTTGCAGAGGCTGGAAGCCCTGGCACACCCATTCTCTCTCTCTCTCCCTCTATTTGTCTTTCTCTCTGTGTCTGTCGCTCTCAAAAAAAAAAAAAAAAAAAAAAAAAGAAAAAGAAAAGAAAATATTGTATCTCATGGTTAACTAATGCAGGAGAATTTAGAAGTGAGAAAATATAAAGCCCTGGACTCCTTCTGCTAGTATCTTTCAGTCATGTACACAAAGAGAGAATGCATATGCAGAATAAATAGCTTAATTTTTGGAATCTTCTCTAGAACTCCCTAGGCAAATAGCTGCATTTGTAGCTTATATTGCAGAAAACATTTAGTGGTTTGCCCAGGTTTCTCATCAGGGTAGAAGTTAGAATTTTCACAGTTCAATTTCTTCTCAGCAAAGAACCAATTAGTTTATTATTGTAGAAATGAATTTTAAAAGGCTCAAGCTATTTATTTTTGCTTTGAAAATATTTTCAGTGCAGTAGAGCCATAACTTCAAAATAACACATAAAACACAATTGTTTTTATTTTCTGTGTCAATGAGGCATTTATTGTATTGATTCAAATTGACAAAAAAAGGGACACCACTACAGCACAAACTTGTTCACACTATTTCACTTATATTTTCTAGAATAAAAATAGAGAAGGTACAAAGTAAGTATTGGTGCCTCCACAAAACAGCGAACATGAAAACAAAAAGTTCCCAGTGAATATTCATGCCTGAATGAAGCAGAGTATGAAAACAGAGGTACTCAGTGAGCATTTGCACCTCAATGAAGCAGTGAGTATGAAAACAGAGGAGGTTCCCAGTGAGCATTCATGCCTGAATTAAACAGAGAATTACTATTGTGTCAGTTCACTGCCAGCTCAAATGTTGCCTTTGGAGAAGTATGATTACTTTTAATTTTTGCACTTAATACTAAGGTTATTAATCATTTTCCTTTTAATATGCTATGGCATTTTGCTTAATATCATTTAACTTTGTATGGATAGTGTTTGTATGTGAATGGCACTTTGCTCATGCTAGCTCACATCATTATTCCTATAAGTATATATTAAGTAGGCGTAACAACCACTCCCATTTTTGCAGGAAAGGAAACTAGTTTAGTGAGGAGATATTTGCTAGGTATTCATCCTGTGATCTTTCAAATAATTACTACTATAAATATGCATATGAGATATATAAGCTCCTATGTTTTTAGAAAAGGGAGTTGTGGCTAGAGGGGTTAAGCAAGTAGTCAATTACAGCATACGCAGTAAAACAAAGATTCCAGACTGAAGCCAAGTCAACCTGACTTTGAAATCTTCCCTCCTGGCATCTTCTCTAGAGGTGGTAAAATAGGTTCTTGTCCTGCTCCTCTTATCCTTCCTTATTTTTTTTAGTCTTTTTAAAAAAAATTTTTTTTGTTTATTTTTATTTATTTATTTGAGAGTGACAGAGAGAGAGAGAATGGGCACGCCAAGGCCTCCAGCCACTGCAAACGAACTCCAGATGCGTGCGCCCCCTTGTGCATCTGGCTAACGTGGGTCCTGGAGAATTGAACCTGGGACTTTTGGCTTAACAGACAAGCGCTTAACCGCTAAGCCATCTCTCCAGCCCAAAATATTTTATTTATTTAAACATGAGAGAGAAACAGAAGAGAAAGGGAGAGATACAGGGAATGGGCACACGAGGTGCCCTAGCCCACACAAGGGCCCCCTTGTGCATCCGGCTGGCGTGCATCCCTCTCACGTGCATCCCGGGGATTTGAACCGGGGTCCTTTGGCTTCAGAGTCGAAGGCTCTAGCCGCTAAGCCATTTGCAGGTTCTCCTCCCCTTATTGGCAATTGACTCCACACATGTCCTCAGATTCCTCAACCTAAGGCTCCAGGCTCAGGCAGACACAGTCTGCTATCTACTTATTGCTCTGTGTTACTCCTAACCACTAACATTAAAAGCACACTTGTAGCTATCAATCAGTCCTATTACAGAGAAAAAAATATATAAAGTGAATGAGAATAATAGTTAATGACGTTAATATGCAAAAATATGAGTGGCTAATTTTCTCCCACTATCTCTATAAGTTCAGAGATCCTGAATATATGTGATAGCTGGTGAGTACTTCTCAGCTCACACCAGCTGAAGGATGCTCCTACAGAAGACTTCGCACCCCTCGTTCATCTTAGCCAAATTTTGTTAGTGAAATGTATCTAAACACTCCCTTATGTCTGATGAGCTTATTTCTCTCTCTGATAGCTAGAGAGGAGATATACTCTCTCTCTCGGCGTCCTCTTTTGAAATTTAATTCTTGGAGTTGCTTCTTCCCCTCTATGTTAATCTGCACATGGCTTTACCCATTGCACGAGTAGAGCTGATGTTGTCTCTTGATGCTGCTCTGGCATGGTCCCTTATCCATTCTGTATCCTGACAGACAACTCTTGATCTCATCACTATTATGTCACTATTACAACTTACATTTTGATATCTCTGCTGCCCCCAGAAGATTCTGAGCTTCTTGAAGAGTAATGTTTTCAAATAATATGTCTTTTCTATGTTTGCATAAAAGTTTTCTTCTCAATTCTAGTGTTCCTTAAGTATACATATTTGCTTGTGATGCTAACATGTATACTTAAGGAACATTTCTGTTTTTTAGTTTACAGGTTTGTTCTCTCCACAACTCTGCCTTCATGGTGCCCACAGTACAGGTACTAAAGATACAACGAATAAATGTCTGCTATAAATTGAATTAAACTCCTTCTCTTTTTATTAATCTGAATATCAAATCTGTCAAACTTCAGGAGTAGTAATCTAAATTGATTATGAATATTGATCATTATTTCCCAGCTACAGAACTTCTTGTTAACTGTCCAGAACTTTTCTCTACTTGAAACTGAGAAGACTTGAATTTCTGGGGCAAATGATATACTTACTTTAAGAAAGTAATTCCTAATAAACATATGTGGGTTTTCTCTATATGAAATAAACTTACAGCTTACAGTATTGAGAAAACATTCCTGCCATATGGAGCCAGTGAAAAATGACAGAAACATACAAGGTCCTGTATTCATAGAACAGTTATTCTGTGATGTACTTGTTGTTTTATGATTAATTTAGACATTTTCACTAATAGATTCAAAGATGATTGCCAGATAAACAGCTGTGCTGTCCCTATAACAGGAGAGGAAATGAGTAGGGGATATTAAATAAGAGAAAATGCTTCTCAGGTGCATCAATCTGGAAAATGGAGCCCATTGTAAGATGCTCTGTCTTCTTTGGTATTTGGATTTGAAAACTGGAGAATTAAGGCAAAAGGGCATGATAGGGCAACATGAGATGTAATAGTGTTTTCATGATATCAAGTGATTATAATAATATGGTTATTCATGAGTGAAAAGTGCTTACATTTAAATTATTCAGTATTTTATTAAAACTTGTGTATCAGTAAAAGGGAATATTTCATAAGTTTTCTGAATGTATGCACATCATGAAAAAATATATTTCAGAAAATATTAGGGATATAGCACAAAGCTATAAGCCTATTTACTATTTATAGTGTCTATGTTTTATATACACTATTTTAAATCTTGAGGCAGGAATATTTACAATGAAATGTACAGTGCTGGAACCATAACTGCAATATAGCTTAGCATGTGTTGTAAATTTAAAATCAAACTCACAAAGGAGATATCCCATTTGTAAACCTGGAGGAGGCAATCACTCAGTAACACTAAATTTGTTAAATTTGACTTAATGCCAATTGTAATCAAATTCGGTAGTGGCCTTAATAGATTAAGAAATAACTTAGAGCTTTTGGTGTCATTTTAAGAAAGCTATTTTCTTGGAATATCTTCATGCTTCACTTTCCATGAACATAGAGATCAGTATACTTAAAAATATTTTGTTCATGTAAACCATTAAATAAAAGCTTTATAGACTTAGCTATTGATGGGAACTGCATTACATGACTTTCAGATAAGTTAGTGCCAATAAGGTTAGCTTAAGAACAGCAAATGTCATTCTAAGATGCCAAGAAGCCTATTTCCCTACTGTTATTTCAGAAGAAAAGTACCAAAGAGGCTGTGAGATTATGCTACAAAGGAAAGAAACTGTCCCAGGAAGTAAGTGCAAGAACTGCTCTGTGCCACTATACAGAAATAAGCCAACATTGAAAGCCACTGAAAGAACACACACTATAGGCAGAAGGAAAAAGATTGACCAGCTGCATACATGAAGAGAATAAATTGTCCATTTATTAATTAAAAGTACATCCTATGTATTGTGACATGATAAATAGTTTGGTTTTATAGGTTAATCCCCTCAGATCTGTGCTGAGGGCTATTAGCATTGATAAATTATGCACTATGACATTTAGCATTTCTGATAGACAGTCCTAAGAAGTGATGTACCTGTAGCTTTGCTTCTGATATTCACACTACAGTTTACCCTGGCTAGTGTAGCTGGGAAACATTCAAAATACAAGAGGCCCTTACCTCAAGTAAGTGTGTGCTCTTGTTTTTGTGTGATAATGTTTCCAGGACCAGAATTAACTATCTTTAAAAAAAAAATTTATTTTGTTACTTTTAATTTATTTATTTGAGAGTGACAGAGAGAGAAAGAGGAAGATAGAGAGAGAGAGAGGATGGGTGCGCCAGGGTCTTCAGCCACTGCAAAGGAACTCCAGACACATGCGCCCCCTTGTGCATCTTGCTAACGTGGGTCCTGGGGAATCGAGCCTCGAACCCAGGTCCTTAGGCTTCACAGGCAAGCGCTTAACTGCTAAGCCATCTCTCCAGCCCAAGAATCAACTATCTTGAAAGAACTGTGTTTATCTTTACAGAACACAGACATTATTGAGTCTCTCTGGTATAATGAATTTAAACATCCCATCATATCTTGAATTCATGTCAATAACATGGAAACACACTTTAATAATTTTTATGATAATAATGTGCCATTATCAATTTATTTTCATATATACCATAAGTACAAAATAAAATTGTTCTCAGGCTTTTTCCCTTTTGTACTAGGTTATATTTTAAAAATAAGTTTCTCCATTATCTTTAAATACATATGTAGAATGGTTTGGCATGGTAAAGTGTTAAATATCTTTGTAAATGCTTATTTTTAAGGGACTTGCATCTATATCCTATAGACTCAAATAGATAACTCACTGGGAAAAGTAAAACATGTGGCAAAAACATAAATTAACCAAAGATAACTATCAGGTGAAGATGAGCAGAAGGCCAGATAACTGGAAGACATTTTTTGCTCATATAAAAAAAGATCTCCACACTTAACATCTTATCTTACCAGTGATTCTAAGCTTTAGACAAACACTTTCTGCCTAGAATCCAGGTTATTCAAGTCCTATTTCTGCTCTTTCTATTAAAAATCAAATTTTTGAAGTACAGCCTCACTCTCTAGCTCATGCTGACCTGGATTTCATTTTAGTCTCAGGTTGGCCTTGAACTCATAGCAATCCTCCTACCTCTGTCCCCTGTGTGTGGTGATTAAAGGCAAATTCTACCATGCCTGGTTATTTTTTTCTTTTTTATTCAAAAATAAGGAGAAAAGTAAATACTTAGTCCTGAGTTTTAAGTGTACACCAGGAACCTTGTAAATAATTTGTTATTTAATCTCATTAAAACACATGCTCACGTCATGAATTATATGTGTGATCTTGCTTTGGTTCAGGAAAATCATAGGCTTGATTATTTAAAATATTTTATTAGATATGGTTCCAAATTTATTTTTTACAAATTAAATGTTATACCAAAACTTATGTAAATCAACTTACTTCATGAAGTAAACATTTTTTTAAAATTTACAATTTTCCAGAGATTACTAGGATAGAATAAAATGATAGCTAAAGGCAGAAAAAGTAGTAGATAGTGGTTTATATAAAAATAATGAATATTAGTTATAAAATTATGATTTAAGCATGGGTGTTATGAGAAAATCAAGATCTATGATCTTTACTTAAGAGAGGTTTTCATTTGATGAGTTCTTTGGCCTATAATTCAGAGAATTTATTCCCAAGTAGATAATTCTTTAATTGGCTTGAATAGTTATTTATGTGAATTTTTGCTAAGCTCTAATTTCACTATAGACAGAAATTTATAACCTAGAAATCTCAAAATGATATGAATTATAGCATAACAACTGAACTGATATTAATTATTATATTTTAACTTGAATTAAAATTCTCATTGACATGTTTAGATCCCTTACCAACTCATATTGATTACTTGATTATTTTTGATTTTCTGGTTTTTATTTTGTTTTTATCTGTTTAGTAAACTAGCATCCTTTAATAAAAATAGAATAAAGGGGATTATTATATAGTGAGCATACCTATGTAACCAGTATTGCATAAAAGGAAGCATAAAAGCATACTGACAGGCCACACATTAGGTATCCTGTAACTACTTTTTATAGATTTTATCTATTTTTTTAAACTTTATTTTAAATATATTTTACTTATTTATTTATCTGAGAGCAAGAAAGAGGGAGAGAGAGAGAGGGAAATGAGAGACAGAGAAAGCAGAAACATCAGTACTTCCAGCCTCTGCAAACAAACTCCAGATGCATGTGCCTCCTTGTATATTTGGCTTACATGGGTCCTGGAGAGTTGAACTGGGATCCTTGGGCTTTGCAGGCAAATTCCTTAAGCACTAAGCAATCTCTCCAGCCCCTCTAAATACTTCTTAAAAAAATATTTTGAGAAAGAGAGAGAAAGAGTGAGAGTTCCATGGCAAATGAACTATAGATGCATGTGCCACCTTGTGCATCTGGCTTTATGGGGGCAATCAAATCTTGATTGTTAGGTTTTACAAGCAAGTGCCTTAACCATGGAGCCTTCTTTCCAGCCCCTAAATCCTTGTTTGCCAAAGTAAACATTATTTGGATTTTAACATGATGATATTATTTTGATAACTTTTAACTTTATGTAAAATTAAAATTAATGTCTGGCTTATTTCCCTAAAAATTATGTTTGTAGAACTATTTTATTTTGCCTATATCATTTTGTATTTCATAACTATACAGAAATCTACTGCATAAATATCTCACCATTTATTTATCTATGCTAAATAGCATTTATAGTATGGGACCACTAAGAACGCCTAGGTATATTCTCATGGCCACATATGTATGCTGAGTGAAATCGTCTTGCCTCCATATATATATTCTGTCAATAAAAGAAAATTTTCTACTAAATATGTTGAGTGCATATTTATTGGTTAGTGACTCTTGAGATTCTGTGTGGTAATTCTATATTGTAACAATTGAGTAGAACTTGTCATAACAGATTGTTAACAATTTTATTAAGCTGAGAAAACCATGTGAAATCTTGAAAGTTTCTAGGGGTTCACATAAGACCTAAAGACTACTTACCTTCAGCCAGGTTGGATAACCATGGGCCTGGCTGTGACCATGCGGATTCTGATAGTGGTCGTGAGGGACTTTGGCATTCTATAGGGTGAAAAAAAAATCTTTGTTGAAATATAATCAACATGTCAAATAATGCATATAGGGTGAGATTTGAAATGTGTATGCATCCATGGAAAAATGACCAAATCCAAGAAAAGAACTCTTGAAAGTTTCCTTGTGCAAATTTACAGTCTGGGTCTTCCAGTGCTCCTCAACCTCCTGACTCCCCCACTGCCTCGACCACAAATACACACTCTGTCCCTCAGACGAGTTTGCTTTTCCAGTTTATGTAGATGAAATCTCACAGTAGGCATTTTCTTTTGGTATGATTTAAGTCAATACGTTTGTTTAAATATTCATATATGAATTAGGAATTTGTGCCATTTTATTTCTGGATGGTAATGTGTTCATTCATTCATTGGTTGATAGACATTTAGATGTATTTCATTTGATGATGCTGCAAAGTACCTTGGGGTTTTTCAATATTTTATTCAAGTACTTGAGAAAGAAAGATAGGGAGAGAGAGAGAGAGAGAGAGGCAGATAGTGAGGGATGAGAGAGAGAAAGAATGGGTGCACCAAGGCCTCTAGCTATTGCAAATGAACTCCAGACACATGTGCCATTTGTACATCTGGTTTTCATGGATACAGGCCAACTGAACTTGGGTCCTTAGGCTTCTCAGGCAAATGTCTTAACCCCTAAGCCATCTGCCCAGCTCCACATTGGGATTTTTTTAATTTAATACATATAAAACAACTATTCCTTATTTTATGAGATAACATGCAACGTTTGACATATTTAAAATAAGTTTAAGATATTACTTCAAATGACTAACAGCTCTTCATCATGAACTATACAAACTATACAAAGCATTGTTGCTAATTTTAGTCAATGCCATGGTACAATAGGGTACCATGGCTTCTTACTCTTATATTACTAAATCACAATTCCCATAGATCAACCTCTTACTTCCCTATCCTTTAGTTCTATTTTCCCCAGTCTCTGGTGACCAACATGTACTTCCTACTTTTGTTAGGTCAGTTCTTTTTATATTTCTCATCTGAGTGAGGCTATATAGTACTAACGTTTCTTTTTCCTCCTGGATACATAATATATATATATATATATATATATATATATTATGTATATTTTATATATATATATATATATATATATATATATATATATATATATATATATATATATATATGTTTAAAACATAAGTTACAGTCTTCAATTCTCTTATCCCAATCCCCACATTCCTGAAAGCCCTCCTCAGTAGGGTCCTTAAAGTTCACTGTGGGGTAATTAGGGCATCTGTCCCTCAGGATATTTCTACTCTTCCTACGGCTATTACAGCCTTACTGTTCCCTCTTCCACAATACTATCGGAGTCCTGGGTGTGTTAGTGGTTTGTTGTTAGTGTTGAGTTCTCGGGAGCCTCTGTATTTCTGTTGCAATATATTTCAGTGCACCTGCATGTTTGTTTTTATTTTCTTGGAGGTGGTTATCAGGTTAGCATTGGGAGCAGTACTGGTGCTGCTGCTACTTCTGTGGTTTCTCTTGTACCCTAGTAAATGTGGTAGAAATGACACATCTACTAGTGAAGAGGCTGCCAGCTTTTCTTGCTGGATGGATATATCTTGGATCTCCACAGTATTCTCTGCCATATGTATAAAAATAAAATAAGTAAAAATAGATCCTCCAACCAAGGGTGAGAGCAGCTTTGATTAAGGATAGGATACCCACTCACCTTGTCCAGAGAACAGTGGGAATGTCTCTCTGAGAGGTGTAAGTTTCCTGCATGTCAGGCACTGACTTAGTTCCCAGGTCTCTCACACTGACTGTGTTTCAATTCCAACTGGAGGGCAGTTGTTTACCCACCTGGGCTGTGTGCCTCTATTGCACAAGAGTGTGCTTCTTGTACATCTGGTGGGCTGTGAAGTTTGCAGGGCCTCCCTCTTATTCATGCTGTTGGTGACCATTATCTCAAGCTAGTTCCCATAGCACTTTCCAGCAGTATGAGGGTTTTTCAGGACCGGCTTTCCTCTTGGTTCTCACTTGGTCTCTTGTTGTCCTGAGATGGAAGCCTGTTGTGTCTTCAGCAATAGGGTCTTGCCTTTTTGCTCTTTTGGGTAATCAATTGCTTGGCAGGGGCCTACATTGTTTTGGGGACCTCTTGGATCATGAGGGCCAACTGCCCACTGTTGGGTTTAACCCAGTTCTGGTCCTGGTGGTCACAAGCCAGAGGCTATGGTTTCAGGAGTAAGCTTTCTCCATCGTCTACTGGACATATCTGTCTGGTCCATCCACCTGCATCAGTTGGGGGTTTTAGCTTGTATACTGGTATCCCATAGTGAGGTTTCTAATGATCTAACTCCTTTAGGTTTGGTTTTGTGTAATACCCCTCCTCACCCTCCCTTCCCCTGACCACCATACCCTTCTACTCCCAGTATTCTTTCCCTCTATTAGTTATCCCCTCCTCTCCTCCATCCCTGTTTTCACCTTTCTCTCATCTCATTCTACTTTTATGCCCATAGTCCCAATATCTACTGCCTTTTGCCTTCCTTTTCAGATGGTCTATTTTAGGAGCCACATATGAGAGAAAACATATGGCTTTTGACTTTCTTAGACCGCATGGCCTCACACAGGATGATATTTTGCAAGGCCATCCATTGTCCAGCAAATTTCATCATTTCATATTTCCTTAGTGCTGAGTGAGTGTAATCCCATTGTATGTATACACCACATCTTCATTATCTGTCCATCTACTGATGGGCATCTGGGTTTTTAATTTAGTATTATGATCTATAGCTCTACTCGGGATGTTGCAAATGGCAAGGTTTCCTCTTGTATGGCTGAGTAGTATTGCATTGGGTGTGTATATCACATTCTCTTTATCCATTCTTTAATTGATGGGCACTTGTTTGGTTATTTTCATATGCACTGGCTGTTGGGAAAATGCCACAATAAACCAAGGGATGCCTATGTCTCTTCCTCTTCCTGTCCATTTTGATTTTATGATTTTCTAGTATTGTATGAGTTAATTTCAGTTGACAGTTTGGTGGGGATGATCTGTCACAGCAGGGAAGGCGTGGTGGTAAGGAGATGAGGCAACTGACTACATGCTGTCCCATTCTGACCACAGTGAGGAAGAATAGAACAATGAATGACACTTTCAGATAATGATTTCCTTCCTATACAGTCCAGTTCCCTGAATCCACAGGGTCATCACTAACATTTGGGGTGAGTCTTCCCACCACAAAAAAAACCTAATTTAGAAAAAACCTCCTAGGCATGCTAGTAGATTTGTTTCCATGGTAATTCTAACTCCTATGAAGTTGATAAACCCAGATTAACCATTATCCATACTCCCTGGGATCTTTGAACCTTTCTGCACTCATCTTTCACATCAACCACAGTGAGATTCTACACTCGTCCACTGGGAACTCTTGGTGCGCCTGTCTTTCATCCTTATTGTACCCTTTTTTATGGTTTTATCTCTGCTATACATCTCTATTTTATTAGATCTTTATATAGTAGAGTGAAGGGACATTTTATCTGTATTTGATATAGCTCAGTCACTTAAAGCTTTACATGTTCACCTGTAAAGGGAAATTGTAGCCTTAAGTCCATGACATCTTTACATGGACTATATACAGTAACACAGTAACATATATAAAACACACAGTCAAACAATTGTGAAATAGGGACTTAAAATGTTTAGAATTTCTGAAAAGGGAGAAGAGGTCCAGGGAAGGAAAGGAAAGAGATTAGAACTGGTAACAGAAATTTTTCAGGAGTTAATTTGTCTTTTTTCTAAGCAGGTTAATTTTGAAGGGGGATTTGTGTGTGTGTGTGTCTGTGTGTGTATGTGTGTGTGTGTGTTAACTACCCTGCTTAAACATCCAGGATATAACACTTGAAATAGACATACAAATGTTTCTTTTCACATATCATAAAATTAGTTCCTTTGATGATTTAAAAATGTCTTTCAAAATAGATTTAAAATGATAGGCTGTCTTTAATTATATCTAACAGGAAAATGATATCATGAAATTCTTGATTAAAAAAGGCTAAATAGGTCAATGACACTATATTTGCTGTAGGGCTAAATACTTTTGTCAAAAAGCTGTATGAATTAAAGACAGGAATGAGAGGAAGAAGAAAATCAAAACCATCAGGATTGAGAGGGGTATTCCAGGTTACATAACAAAAAAAGAATTCTGAGAATCTTGAGTTTTGCTAATTATGTATTCACAAGCTATCTTTTTTTTGAATAACATAAGAACATCACCTACCTCTATGTGACTTCGTAGAAAATTTCCTGAATGATAACTTTTAACAAGCCAAGAAGATTTTTCTGAATATACATTCGTTCTCGTAAGATTTGCCATGTTAATAATTGAATTTTTTGTCATTTTGATGTTGTTTGTTTTACTATAGCCCAGGATATAAGGAGATGCTCTCCTCCTGTTTATACCTCTTAAGTGCTGGAATTATAGTTTACAACCACCCTGCCTGGCTCTTATTACTGGATGTTTCAATGCTTATGACTTTGTCCTGTTTTATGAAACATAATGATATTGTCATAAAACTCATCATTTCTACCCCCCCATTTCAATATTTATTATCAAATATTGTGAAAAATGGGAAAAATGTGTTGAGCTTATTTGATTATATCTTATTTTAAGTCAAGTATAGTGAGAAATTGTGAACTTTTCACATACACATACAAAACAGATTCAACCACACAGCTTCATAATATTTGACTATGCCATATTAGTTTAAATAAAGTTAAATTCGATATGAAACCATATAGTCTCCAATCGTTTTCATAAGAATACTGGCGATTTGAATGAAATGTCTCCCGTAAGTTTATTTGTGAGTACTTGTTTACCAAGTGGTGGCAATGTGGATGGGAAAGTTGTGCGAACGTTGTGAAGAAGAGCCTTGCTTCAGGAAATGTGCCACCAGGGGTAGGCTTTTGGGATAAGACATCTTGGTTCCAAGGCCAGTCTTCAAAATACTTCTTCCTGCTGCTGTGGAGATGTGATGTGTGGCTGAGAATCCGCTGTGCCAAGGTTTCTCTGCCATGATGAATCTGTCTCACAAAGTATATGCTGAAATAAACCCCTTCCATTCTCAAGCTGTTTGTAATCAGCTGTTTAGTCCCACAAGACCAACAAAACCGTAACAAATTCTGTCTGCCAAAACTGTGCTACAAGGCTCTGTATTTTCAATACAATTATTTACATAGCTACTTTAATATAATATAGTAGTTATATAAACATATTTTATTATGATACAATAACACAATGCAGTAATTACCTCTGGTAATTTGAGATAAATGAAGAATTTTCAGGGTATTATTAACTAATGATTAATATTTGTTAGTTTGAAGTAATGTCTTAACATAATAATAAAAAAACTATGTGGGGCTGGAGAGATTGCTTAGTGGTAACATGGACATGAAGCAAAAACAGAAAAAGGAATGAATGCAAAACACAGTTATTGTCACAGAGTGATAAATTTCTCTTAGGTTGTACTTCACCTTGAATGTTATGTTCCTATATGGTATGATTCACCAGAGCTGAGAAACATTTCAAAAACTGACACACTTAAAATATACTCCCTGTAAGCTTTTTTTTTTTTTACACCAGTGCAATGTATATGCTATTTTTATTTTGAGTTTCTTATTAAATTATGATGGTCTATAATGAAAGATAGGAGACAAGTTCATCTTACATTGTGTTATTCCATCATATTGTTTATGGTTAAACATCTAATATATAAGTTTGCTAATATTAAGTATTAAGTACATTACTTTTGTTTCATATCACCACAACAAACTATTTTTACAAAAGCAATTTAAGGGTTCTAGGATGTAATCTGGCTCATGGTTTCAGAGTGTCACAGTCCATTGTGGTTGGCAATGCCAAATGGAGTGAGGGAGCATAGAATATGGTTTATTATGTGGTAGCAGAGTTAAGGCAGAAAACTCTAGAGCTGGCACTAGGAGGCAGATATAATTTTCAAAGACTCACACCTAGTGTTATACCTTTGTCAGCCATGGCCCTCCTCCTAAAGGTTCCACTGCCTTAAAAATAACACCTGAATTGGAAGAGCAAGTGCTCAAAACATGAGCCTCTGGGAGAGATTTAAGTCTCAAATCATGACCTATGTTTTCTTATGTAATTATGCTATCTGCTTCTAAAAGAAAAAAATATATATGATTATAGATTTAAACCCTTGGTGCAAGTTTGTTAAACTGTAACAAAAATATCACAAATACAGAACACTGGTCAAGTCTTCCTCCATGTCGCTGTGAACTGTGTGGGCTTCAGGCCAAGAACCTTTCTCTCCAAAGGCAGTTGAGAGATTTTCAGCTCTGAGATGGGGCTGACAATGCCAACTTTGCAGTGTTGTTCTGCAAAATGAAAGAGATATGGTGAAAATATGTAAGAAAATTGATGTTTGTGTGATAGAAAGATATGGATTTCTGAATTCTTCCTTTTAACATTATTTTCTTTCGAAATTGGCTTACAGAAGGCACTAGTTTCTTCACCAAATCCTGATACAAAAATTTCCTTCATGCCAGATCCCACTTTGACAGCACTCTCTATCTATGAAAATGTGGGAATGTAATTTTTGTTTGTTAGTTTTAAAAAATGGAAGCAAAAGACTGAATTAGCCTCATAGTGAATATGAGGGAAAGACACTGATAGAGGATGCAAAAGGCCACATTCTCCAGATGCATTATTAGCAACTGAAATAAATGTCAGAGCTTTATTTGGCACATTTTTGGCATCATTTCTCCATATGCTATCTCTAATGGGTACAGGGGCATGGCCCTATTAGAATACCACAAGATGTTTTCCTTACCCTTGGATTGTGCTCAAGTAGGCTTTGAGTGTGAGTGAGAGGGATATTGTCAGCCAAGAAATACAATAACAAATCTATTTTCCCTGAATTTATCAAGGAGTTAAAAATAGATCAACATTTATCTTTCAAATTTGCACTTAATATTTTTGCTCCTTTTGTGATTCTTATTTGGTGTAATGTCATATAAAATGATTATGCCTTTTGATCATGATAATACACAATACTAAACAAACTAGATGAAATTCTAATACGTTATAGCTAATAGGATTCAAATTGTATTACTTTAATACAGTTAGTTGTACAGTAATTACTTCTGGTAATATGAGATAAATGGAGAATTTTCACAGTGTCATTAGCTAGCATTACTTGATTAAAAATAATTTCTGTTCATCTGAATTGGGTAGCATTCATGACAATATATACATAATTTTATTCATTCATTAAATATCTGTTTTGTACTCTTCTAGCAAGATCTTCCTGTTTAATGTTTTATTAAAGATACATTATATTACGGTAATGTCTTTACAAACACCCTGAGAATTGTAATATTTATTGAAAATTTAACCAACACTTACTCATTTACTATAAAGTGCGAAATAACAAAACAGTAACTAAACTTCAAACCTTCAGACCTGTTTTAAAATGATTTTATTTTAGTTTGGGGCTATTAATGTTATTAACTTTAGCTTTTACATCAACGAATAAAATTTTATGTCCGTAAAGAATACAATGTAACATTTTAACATAATATAAAACAAATTGTTGTGGAAAGAGTTAACGTATACCAATATTTATAATCTGGTTTGGAAGGAGAAAGAAGAGAAGAAAAGGATATAAGGTGTCTTCTTTGACACTTTTCATTGGTCCATAGACAGGTGGTTTGGAAGGAGAAAGAAGAAGAGAAGAAAAGGATATAAGGTGTCTTCTCTGACACTTTTCATTGGTCCATAGACAGGTGAATCCTGGTGATGGGATCAGAAGTAAGCGCTCCTTTCTGGCTCTGATCTAGTCTAATTCTTCTTCCAATTTTATTTGAATATGTATCAGAGTTCAGGAAGTTTTTTTTAATTTTTTTTGTTATTTTTATTTATTTATTTGAGAGCAACAAAGAGGCAGATAGAGAGAGTGAGAGAGAATGGGTGCGCCAGGGCCTCCAGCCATTGCAAACGAACTCCAGACACGTGCGCCCCCTTGTGCATCTGGCTAACGCAGGTCCTGGGGAGTTGAGCCTTGAACCGGGGTCCTTAGGCTTCACAGGCAAGCGCTGAACCCTAAGCCATCTCTCCAGCCCAGAGTTCAGGTAGTTTTATCAAAACTGTGTTAAGTCTAGAAAAATATCTATGATACCTGATGGGCACTGCTGCAGACATGACTCTGGAAATTAAACTGAGGAATCTTCATCTAGGTGTGGTGGTGCTTGATGAAAAAGTCCCAGCTCTAGAAAGTCCAATACGGGGGGACCACAAGTTAGAGGATCTCTGGGATACAAAACAAGACTTTGTCACAAATAAGGAATCCTCAACTCGGTAAAATATGTCCATGTTTTTACTTTTTCTTTTAAAGATTTGTTTCTTCATTTATGAAAGAGAGAGAGAGAGAGAGAGAGAGAGCATGCCAGGGCCTCCAGCCACTGCAAATAGACTCCAAACTCATGTACCATCTTGTACATCTGGCTTTATGTGGGTCTTGGGGAACTGAACCTGTATCCTTTGGCTTTGTAGGAAAGTGCCTTAATCGCTAAGCCATGTCTCCAGGCCACATCCACATTTATTAGTAAAGTACTTAAAATGTTTGTCAGAGCTTCTGCTTTAACTGAAGACTGTGACATACTATTGAATATTCTAATACTCTTTTCATCACTGGTGGAAGATGTTAAGCTTAAGAAAAGCACACCAAGGCAGTGAAAAGCAGCAGATAAAGATCACCCACACACGCACCGCCTTGTGCATCTGGCTATCATGGGTCCTGGGGAATTGAACCTGGGTCCTTTGACTTTGCAGGCAAATGCCATAACTGCTAAGCCATCCCTCCAGCCCTGTACAAGTATCCTTTTTTTTTTTTTTTAAGGTGAAGTTTCTCTACAATTTTTTTGTCATTAACCACTTTATACTATTTTGGTGGTATGAACCATACAAATATACCAAAACACCACTAACATATGAAAACTATTTTGAATATTATATATAACCATATGTGCTTCCATTAGACTTGACAACAAGGATATCAGTTGTGAATTGAATTTGACTCTATCTTAGGGCTAGTATGATAGCCTGAAATTGTTTCATACATGCTAGTCAATGACATTAGAATTCTAGACAAAATATTTCATTACTGATGGCACAGGAGTCAACATGAACATCATCAGCATATTGCCCTTCAGTTTCATGTTGGTGATATATATGATCCAGAATAATGTTTTTATGTCCAGTGAATTTCTGGCACAGCACTGAGACACTAAGGTCAGGAAATTCATGCCTTTTATTATGCAGTAAGACAGCTTGTCTAAAGGGTGGAGAGAGGTAGTGGAAGGAGATATTAACACATTTCCCAAGGTTAATAATGGTCATTTCCCAAGGTTAATAATGGTAGGCACAACATTCAGAAGAGGCCCAAGTAAAAGAGGAGCCAACTCACATTTACTCACTCACAAGAGCCAATTATGTACTTTTTGCCCTGAATTCATGTTCACCAAGGTCATCTTAGGAGCCTGAACATAAGCCACAAGAGCATTTACATGAGAATTGCCAATAAAATTAAACATAGGGCTTTTTTTTTTTTTTTTTCCCCAGAGGATTGACTAGTAAACATTTGTCAGAATATCACAGAGGTCTATTTGTCTTAATGACCTGTTTTTTGTTTTTTTTTTAAAAAAAAAAACAAACAGGTGTGTGGGGAGGAAGATAGGAGAGTGGGAGAAAGAATTGAGAAAAAAGAAGGAAATGGAAAGAAAAGGAAGTTTGGCAAGTTCCTTGATGAATATTGTATTAATTACTTTTTTATTGCTATGAACAAATACTGCACCAGCATTAACTTATGGAAGGAAAATATTTATTTTGGCTTACAATTTAGAGGGTGGAGTTCATCATGGCAGGGAGCCTGGGTCATCAGAAAGCACAATGAGAACAGGAATTGTGGCCATGTCACAAACTTTAAGACCTGCCTCCCAGTAACCTGCTTCCTCCAACAGACCTGGGTGCCTTCTAAAGGTTCCACAGCATTCCCAAACATTACCACTTTTCTGTGGGCCAAATAGGTACTGAAGCACATTTGCCTATGGGGCACATCTCACATTCAAACCACAAGAAATAGCTTTAATGGCTAGCACAAAACCTTGAATCTCAGAGTATTTCCAGGAATAGTCTGTAGGCTCAACTGAAAAAAAAAAAAAAGATATTTTATAGAAAAACTTAAAAAAAATTATTAATTAGTTTTGTATTCAGCAAATACAGTCAGTTTGGTACCATTATTAGGTTCATTCATGACCTACCCTCTCCCCTTGGTCCCTCCTTGTTGAGATATATGGGTCATGCATTGTAGAGTTATCCCACAGTTATGGGTAAGATAAATGTCTCTGCATATCATGACCCAACATGTGGCTCTGACATTCTTTCCGCCCCCTATTCCACAAAATTGCCCTGAGCCATGTTGGGTTCATTTTTGGTCTGCTTTAGAAAAACTTGTTGCATAAAATGCACAGAAGATGAGAAAACAAGAAATATACAGTTCAGAGAAAAAATGATACTCTGATTAAAATCAGTCTCTGAAACTCAGGGGTGGAACTTGAGTCTTTGCAATGATTAAGGATACTTTTGTAAGAATTCATAACAGTCAAATCTGTCCCTTGAACAATAAAGAAAGGAAAAAAACATAACACATAACAAAAACCAAAACAAGACAGCACACTTGTTCTTATATTAATAGATATGGGTTCAATAAAAGTATTAAACAAAAATTCAACCTTATCCCAAATTATTTTAAGAATTAATTATTAATCAACAACATAATCTAAGGAATTAAAATCATTTCAATTATGTTTTCATTTTCATTGCTCCTAAGGACATAGCAATCATTTGGAGATCATAATGAATCCTATATCATGATCTTTAGGACTATACTGATTTCCTCTAATCTTAACATTTATAGTCCTCTAAAGGATCTCCTCTGGGTTAAGAAAGCATTCACTTCTTCAGACCAACTGTGATGGTTTATGTTGTTTGTCACCCTGACAGGATTTAGAATCCCCTCTGGGCATGGCTGTGAGGGATTATCAAGATTAGGTTAGCCATTGGGGATTATTTTAATTAGGTTAATTGAAATACAAAGAATGCTGTGGCCAGCATTCTTTCATGAGCTGGGGTCTGGACTGAGTAAAAAGGATAAAATGCGAGTAGACAGAAAGTTTGCTGCTCTGTGGATATGGAGGAAATGTCACTATCAGACTTCTGCTGCTATGCCTTTCCACCACAACTGTACTGAAAAAAATCATTTCCTTCCTTAAGTTGCTTTTTGTCACATATATGGCCATAGCAAAAGTAACTAATACAGTAACCATCAGAATGCACCAAATGAAGTGACTCTTTGCTCCTTAATAGATCATATTACTAGCAACTGAGAATTTCAGAAAGACTTAGAAATTTTATTCAAATCTTACCTGCTTTATAAAGAAAGATGAACTGCAGCAGTTCACAGGACTACTGATAGAATTGTACAAAGAACTCAACACAAAAGCCAGCCCTCTTTTCTTTCAAGGTGTATCTTTAAAGATGCATTTGAATTTCTGAACCTCTGTGTCCATGCACACCCGGAGATAGCAGCTTACTGGTTTCTGATCTACAAGTCAGTATTTCATAAATTTATGAATAGTGTAAGAAAAAATTTCAAGTATAACTTGGTTAAATTTCAAAGAATTGGAGTTCTCATGAAATCTTCAATGAACCACAAAGGACAAGAAAGCTGATATCTATTTGTCTTAGATTTGGAACAAGGTGAACCTCTAATCAAATCCCAGTTCTTTAGATTTAATCAGATGGTTTCAACAGAGAAAACAGAAAATAGCCTGATCTGTGTGAAGCATATCTTTAATGGTGTTTAAAAAGGAGCTAAACATCTCCCTGGGAGTTCTGGAAACATTTATATTTCTGGGAGTTATTTAGCTTCACAAGTCTTTGTTGTTTAACAAGCTAGAGAAAATAGGTCAGCTAATGTTATATTAATCAGTAAATTAATATTTTAATTTGATTTTCTTTCTAGTTAAAAGGCTTCCAGCTTTTCCTTTTTTTATTTTTGGCTTCTTATTTAAGCACTAGTGTTAAGTGGTATCATTATCATATTGTACCTTGGGGTTGTGAAATAACAGGGTCCAGTGACAGCTCTATTCTTAGGAGATTGGTGAGTTTATCATCCACTTACACATCTAAATTGTTCTTCATGTGTTCTTTGTGACAGAGTTATAGGATTCAACAAATTGTGCTTTTCGATTCATATGCTAAAATCATTTCTTCCAATATGAATAGTTTTGCGTAGTAGAAATCCCATCTTTATTGTAATGGGAAAATCTTACACAAATTACCTGAGAAATCTAGAAGTGGCACTTAGGTACTTCTTGCAGCAACAATTCAAGGGATGTTTAGGTTCAAAGCATGATCTGTTTTTGAAAGTAAATAAAGAACAGCCAAAGTTAAGTAGTAGAAATTTAGCAAAGTATAGGCTAATTCTCATTTTATTTTAAAAACAAAAATACTCCTAAACCCTATTTTATTTTTTTGTCTAGCAGATACTTGAAAAGATAATTTTGCATAACATTATTGCCATAGTGATATTTACTTTTCCTAACTATCACATAAACTTCTCCTTGTAATTAGAACTCAAGTTTGACATGATTACGTGGAGAGTTTGGCTGTGAAGTTCTATGAGAGGTCAGCTGAGGCCACAGACAGAAAGTAGACATATACTGCAATAGGCTGTCTCATCCTCATGAAGGGTATAGCTGCCCCCTAATGTGTCTCAGCCTTTCTGTAGGTCAGCTGTGTTTAGCAGAAAGGGATGCTAGCCAAAACTTCTGATGTTTGAAAAGGTGTATATTAAAAATATGTAAGGGGCTAGAGGGCTAGCTTAGCAGTTAAGGCGTTTGCCTGCAAAGCCAAAGGACTCAGGTCTGATTCCCCAGGACCCATGTTAGCCAGATGCACAAGGGGGTGCAACTGTCTGGAGTTCATCTTCAGTGGTTGGAGGCCCTGGCATGCCCATTCTCTCTCTCCCTCCCTCTTTCTCTGTCAAATAAATAAGTAAATAAAAAGTTTTTAAAAAATGTAAGAACAGGCTGGAGAGATGCTTTAGTGGTTAAGACACTTGCTTGCAAACCCTAAGGACCCAGAGTCAATTCTCCAGGTCCCATGTAAGCCAGATGCATCTGGAGTTTGTTTGCAGTGGCTAGAGGCCCTGGTGGGCCCATTCTCTCTCTCTCTCTCTCTGTCTCTAACAAATAAATAAATGAAAATAAAATCTTAAAAAAAAATTTAAGAATACTAGAAAAATTAGAAAATAGCATAACTAGTAGGCTTAGGAAAACCTATAAGTAAATAGCCTAGAATTGGTATTTTATTAACTTATGATTCATTTTCACTAATGTATACAATTTTGAGTTCTTGATATGTAGGTCCACAAACTCATTAACATGAGCTATACCATCATAACCTAATTACAGAAAACTACTTCAGTTAGAAAAGAATGCAAACTCTATTATCTTACATTAGTTAAATTGTTTCTACTTTAGACATCTTTTCTGCTTTGTGACTCTTTGGTCCATATCAGTAAGAAATATTTCACTGTGAGCTAGGTCACACATAATCTGCGAATGCTCAAGTTACCTAAGATAATTTAGAGTCACTTATCCTATATAAAGATGTTCTATAGTCATTCCATTTAATACTATTACTGTTGTTCATATTATTATTGGAACTATATGTTAGAATTACATGAACAAATTTTGAGTTCACAGAACTCATGTAAAGTGGATATATCAAGTGTTTTATTCTGGTTAAATTTTCTAGTACATCTTGTTTTTGATGAGAAGGTTTTGGGTACAAAAGAATGTCAGTATAATATAGGACATTTAAGACATCCTTTATTAGTAATAAACTAAAAGGCAGTACATAGTGACATATGCCTGTAATTCCAGTGCTCAGGAGACAGAGGAAGCAGGATTTCTGTGAGCTCAAAGCCAGTTAGGATACATATTGACATAGTGAGTTTCATGCCATTCTGGGTTAACCATGTTAGATCCTATATTAAAAATATGCCAATCTTGGGCTGGAGAGATAGCTTAGTGGTTAAATGCTTGCCTGTGAAGCCTAAGAACCCTGGTTCAAGGCTTGATTCCCCAGGACCCACGTTAGCCAGATGCACAAAGAGGGCACACGCATCTGGATTTCATCTGCAGTGGCTGGAGGCCCTGGCATGACCATTCTCTCTCTATCTGTCTCTTTCTCTCTGTCACTCTTAAATAAGTAAATAAAAAAATAAAAATAAATTTTTTTTAAAATATGCCAATCTTGAAACATAGTAAGTTGAAAAAATCACACACATTAACATTTAAAATGGTAAGCACCTCTGAGAAAGGATATGATAATGTACATTATTGGATCATGACCTCTGGATTGTGTCCTCTTCTAAACACTTTCATGTGTTTTCTATATTAATGTATATATTTAATTTACAAGCATTTTGAATGTTAATGTATATATTTAAGCCAGGCTGAACAATTCTCATGCATTTGAGTCCAGCCTGAGCTATAAGTATGAGATGATGTCTCAAAACAACATGAACCAAATAAATTATATATTTAATTCTTATAAGCCTACAGATGAGATACTACGCATTACTTCCTTATGCAAATGAGGAACTTGTTATGTCCAGATGGGGAGTCCCCAAAGACCACCAAGAGAGCCAGACACGCATGCAACAGCAAAGAGCTTTATTTTGAGCTTAAACTCGGGCTCCAGACTTTTGCAATGCAGTTTGCCGGTCCAAGAGGTCCCAATGGAGTCTGAGAGGAGCTTTTATTAGGTTCAAACAAAGAACAGGGAAATTTCCGACTTAACAGTTACATGATTGGTTGACACTTAGCAAGAGCATGTGTGTTTGAAGCTGATTGGTTACGTAGTAGTTGAGGAATGTTAAGTAAACTTACCTATAGTCACAAGAGCCACAGGAATGTATTTGTTCCTTTTAGATTGGCCCGTTACAGGGATTATTTTGGGTACTGAGCAGTTTGTGGTTGTTTCACCCAGTAACTGCAAAGCGCTGTGTCAGTAATTTGGGCTCTGCAGGGGAACACAAACTTAGGCCTATTACTATCTTTAAAGTCCGTCATGGCGTTACTTTGGCTTGGGCTCTTCAGAACTCAAAGAAAGATAAAACAGGCTGCCTAATGTATAGACTAGAATGTGTTATTGCTAGAATTAAACTCAAATATTTTTATTTGGATTGCATGCTTACCCATTCATCTTCTACTTTTTTGAAAATATTATGCAACATGTCAAAAACATGGAGAGGAAACTCCCCCCCCCCCCAAAAAAAAAGGTAGCACAGAGAGGGCTGGAAAGACGGCTTACAGGCTAACGCAATCAATAGCTCTATCACAGAAGAGTACGAGTGTCTCAGAGCAATAATTAACTAGTATTAGTTCCTGAGGGTGAGTTGGGGATTAATGATTCTCTCCCCTCTTCATGAGAGAATGCTGGCTGCCCTACTATGTGCCAGTCTGGTACTTCTGTCTCCTCATGGGCAGGAGCTGTCTGGGCTTCACTCAACCCTGCCTTTTCATAGACAGAGCTCTTTATATTCTGCCTCTTTCCTTCTATTAATCTAATAAAATCTCTCCAAACCTAAAAAAAAATTCATTTTCTTTATTCACTAAGGTTAATTCTTTGGAACTTGTTCCTTTAAAAGTAGCCTACCCCTTAGTAGCCAGAATTTTAGGCTCCTTTGAAAAACTGAGAAGGGGGCTGTAGAGAAGGTTTAGCCGTTAAGGCGCTTGCCTGTGAAGCCTGGGGGACCCAGGTTGAATTCTGCAGGTCCCACAGAAGCCAGAGGCACAAGGTGGTGCACACATCTGGAGTTCGTTTGCAGTGGGTGGATGTCTTGGTGCACCCATTCTCTCCCTCTTTCTCTCTCCCCTCTCTCTCTCTCTAATGAATAAATAAAAATAAAAATAAAACTTTAAGAAGAAGAAAAATGAGAAGGGAATGGAACAGAGACCCATGGGTAAGAAAGATGTTTGAAAGGGTGGCCATGGAAGTTGTGAATACAAGTAAGATATAATTTAATAACTAGAGTGAATCATAGCAGTGCACTCAAAAAGCAAATAAAATAACATAAAAAAATAAAAGTAGGCCATCAAGAGAAACACATTTATGGAGGCAGGGGACTTCATAAGCAGTGTGAGTATAATGTTTACTAGTTAGCTATTTGACTCTCCCAAATTTGTCTAAAGAATTAGTAATTAGATGTGACTTGATAATACCTGAAAGGAACATTAAGAGGCAGGGAGAATCATGGCATTGACTCTGAGACAATACACTCTACATTAAAGTGCAAAAACACATTTCTCACACCTTGTAGAGCAAAATACCCTCCATTAGCCCTTGGGACTGGCAATGTGAAGTTGACACCTCACGGGACCTGCCCAAAACAGAAATGCTAACTGACTTCGCACAAATAAACACTAGGCAAGAGCTCAGCTTTGTCTCTTTGGTTCCCAAATGTTCTTATGCAAACTAGATGCCTTTTCTTTCAAATTCTTCATTGACTCTTTGATCAAGTCAGGCTGCTTTAGGCAGGTCCTTGAGCCCTACTATGAGAAATTCCTTTACTGCATTTGAATCCAAAGTGCACACTGAGTTGAGTAGAAGAAGGTCCTTTCAGCCCCCAGTGATTTAACAACTACATGTTATAGTTCAATCAATGTATAATAACATACATGGACAAGTTACTTAAAATTTTTGTTATGCAAAGATACTAACAAGAACTATAATTATTCCATTTAAGATTATGAATTTTGAATAACATTAAAAACCTACAAAGACACTATATGTTGACAAAGTTTGTTCTTAAACAAGAGAGGAACTGCTGTAGCTGCCAAATTAAAAATACTATCTATTAAAATTGACACTAAGGTCTTATTTCCTAAAAATAATATCCTTGTAGTTTCATTTGTGGTTTAGAGAAGTGTTTGACTCACTAAGGTTGAATGTCAGGTAATATCATTTCATGTTCACTTTTTGAAAAGTAAATGGGTGGAAAGGTTTAGATGAAAAGTAGAGTGTGTGACCTCAAAAATGTATTTATAAGGTCTGACTGCAGCAGCTAAAAATAATAACCATTGAACCTAGTGAATAATTTAAGGCCAATGAGCTAACAGTGATCTTTGCAATGGGATATTAATACGTAAATATTTAAGTCAGCTTTTTCACACCCTGCATAAAAATGTCGTGTATTTTATCTACAGCCCCACTCTAGGTGAAATTTCTGAAAGATTTTTGTCTTCTCACTGAAGTCTTTATATACACATTCACACATTAAAATTAAATGGTTTTGCTATACAAATACATTCAAGAAATAAAAGAAGATATTTTCAAGAATATGCAGCAATGATTCCTTAGGCCATGTTTCACTATACACACTTGGGATGCTGCTGTGACAGATCTTGGTTCTCTTTGCTGTGATGCCATAATTTATTGAAGACTAGATTCATTAAATTATTTTAAACCATACTCACACTTAAAGAAATATTACTGACACTGTCAATATATATGAGCTTACAAATGTATGTTTACTACTCATATTGATAACACACAGCTAAATATTCAGGAAATTGGATCAACATATAAGCAAATAGGGGTTGCTAATTCTTTTGTTACTTGTTTGGTGCCAATAGACCAAGTAGTAACATTGATTTTCAGAAAAAAAAATATTTATTTCTACCCATGTATTTACTTGTTTGTGCCTCAAAGGTAAGTTTATTTGCCCCAAATTTATAATAGGTGTCTACCATGTTGTATGAGCATGTTAGAGCCAATTACAAAGGGTTGGAATAGGACAAATTCTAGAAGTTGTAAGTTTGGGCAGTTTGCTTCATATATCATTCCATCCATTTTCTCACTCTAGGCATGATGATGTCTCTGGCTAATTGATAAACCCCGTGTTCAAGTTGTGGTCATGAAGGGGTACACTGTATTGACAACCAAATACCCCTCAACTATTCTTAATAAATGGAAACCTGAACAGTGTGATTGTGCCTTAACGACCACTTCTAAATGATGCTACAACTCTAGGAGTCTCTAGAGAATGTTAGATGTATTCTTTTGCAGAGTATGAATTTCCACAAACCAAAAACTTAGGCTCATAGAAAATGCAACCTTCATTATTTAAAATCCACAGAGTGTAAATTAAGACCATCCAATCCCAAGTATGGGAAAGTGTTGTGTTTGATCCAGAATTTCCACTGTTAGATAATTTCTCCATCACCCTCTAATTCTTTCTTGGTTGAAATAGCCCAGGCACTTGTGCATGAAGGTGCCTACTAAATATTGAACTTAGTACTGCACTGAAGGCTCATTCCAACTTCAAATGCTGGAGCTGTTGGCATGATTCCACTAGTCCATGGAGGACTCTCTGCCCACTCAGTTTCTCAAACCTCCTCACATTCAGCGAAGCTCTCTTTGCCCCCTCTGCTCCTCTGTTAGAGCCAAAGGCCACACTTTCTGTACCCTGCAGAGCTGCTCAGAAGCTGAAGGTAAACCACAGGATCCATCCAATCCACCCAGGAATAGATGTCATCGCCATGTCTATTCTCCTACTGCTGAATGGCATCTGAGTTCAGAAAACTCTGAAAAAAGTGTTATTTTCTCAGAATCGCTCCAGAAGCCACGGTGGAAGTTCCATTCTTTTTGGGATCTTCATCTGAGGATGTCCTTGTCTTTCTTCTCTAAATACTGGCCACTTGGGGGAAGTCAGGTGAGAGGTCCTTCACAGATGCTCTGCCAGTGTGTACTTCAGATAGTTCTTGCCCTCCAAACACGAAAGAATTTGCCTCATTTGGGGGTTAGTTTGGCTTTCTAGCTACTCTATTTTCAATCTTGTTTTTCTTTTCCCCCCTTTTCCCTTTTAAATATCTTTCAGACTTTAAAGTTAAGAAAAAATTCTAGGTTATTGTAAATCAAAGTGTTTCCTCTCAAAGCTACAGTGTCTTTCTTGAATTTCAAAGATTGCTTTTGAATCCAAAATCAAATTTGTTGACTTCTCGCCTGTCTCTGGGCTTCTGTTACCTGCCTTCTTCTCCTGTCCTGGGTCACTCTGCTGGTAATAACCACATCACATGATCTCTGGTTCAGCTTCATGCTTTTGGAAACAGGCATCAGCTATGGGCAGATGAGATAGAAACCACACTTCAGATTGTAACTTATTTTAATTGATAGTTCCAGAAGTAAGGAAATTTATAAAAATCTTAGATGTCAATGACTTGAATTCATTAAATAAATGCAGTCAATTTTTTGTTGTGTTTTGTTTTTGTTTTTGAGGCAAGCACAACAGACTGGCCTTTTTTTAGTGAGAGAGATAGAATTGGCACACCAGGGCTTCTAACCACTGCAACTGAGCTCTAGACTCACGCTTCCCCTTGTGTGCAGATGCAACATTATCACTATGCTTATCACTGTGCATCTGGCTTATGTAGGACCTGGAGAGTTGAACATGAGTCCTTCATATTCACAAGCAAGCACCTTAACTGATAAGCCATCTCTTCAGCCCACAGTCAAATATTTTTAATGTGGGAAAGAATATTACATTTCTATCTTCTCTTAACATCTCTAGTTGTTCAAATATTCTTCAGATATAATTTGGACCTTCTTGCCAGAACTCACCTGTCAATGCTTACTAGTTAAGAAAGACTTCTTTCCATTATCTTTTAATGTGTGTGGTATTGATGTCTGGAATATGTACATTATTAAGAATGAATCTAATATGATAAGTAAGGGGTTCTGAAGCCAGATGTTAGCAATATTTACAATTCAGTATAAAGCCATGCACATCATAAATTTACCACACTTTCCTTCATTTTCCTAATGTACAATTAAAAGAAATGAAATATGGGCTATAGAATTGTCTCTTTGAGGATGTACCATTAGGACATATATTTAAACCAATGAATATAGAGAGATCAAAACAATTGATAAAAGATTTTTGTTTTATTGATTATTAATCCACTTTGCTTGCACAGTCCTGACTAAGAGCAAAATCACTTTGCAAAATTCACTGTAACCCTGAGGAGGTAATAGCACCAGAGCTCTGTGTTACTTGGAAAGCACATTTGGAAAAGTGAAAGCAAATCAATAGTAATTATACAACCCAAAATGTATTATCTTTTCTTATTAAAACCGTAATTGCAAAAAATGGAGTGTGGATAGGAGGATTTTTTTAAAGAACACAATAATCTATTAACTATACTTGTCAAAAGGATGTTATTGGACTTATTTTCAGAAGCCAGCTTTATTTTTTAATAGGGCTGTGGAAATAAATGAAGAAAAAAAATTAAATAAAAATTAGGAAGTGGAACTGTTATTTTGCAGCTGTTCTACAAGCTCTTTGCCCTAATGAAAAGAAAATAATAAGATATATAAGCAGGATAGTAATTATAGGATACAAAATGATCCAATAGAATGAACATCCATAGGTGACATATTAAAATTTTTTAGTTATTTATTTGAGAGTGACAGACAGAGAGAGAAAGAGGGGGAGAGAGAGAGAGAGAGAGAGAGAGAGAGAGAGAGAGCACACTAGGGCCTCCAGCCACTGCAAACGAATTCCAGACATGTACGCCTCCTTGTGCATCTGGCTAATGTGGGTCCTGGGGAATCGAGCCTTGAACTGAGGTCCTTAGGCTTCACAGGCAAGCACTTAACCACTAAGCCATCTATCCAGCCCCATAGGTGACATATTAAGTAACTCCAGACAGTGGATTGGTATTGTGTTGGTGTCTTGAAAGCTAAACCTTCTATTTCTACATCCTTATAGCATTGATTGCAATCAGGTGTTTATGTGCATTTCCTTTCATTGGCTATTATTTTACATGAGGGAATATTTGCATTTGCTTTGTATCCCTGACCATAAGTAAAACTCATTTTCAAATTCATACCTGCTCGAATGCACTAGCATATTTGTGGTTGTTGCTTCCTCTTCTGGATTATTTCCTAAGATTGTTGACTATAATACTCTTTCCTTAACTGAAAAGTCACCATTCTGTATGATAACAAGAATCTTGCTTCAATAATAGTCCAAAACTAATTATTTTATAAGAGGAATAAGTAATAGAATTAAAAATAAACCCTGGCATGGTGACTCATGCTTTTAATGCCAGCACTCGGGAGGCAGAGGGAGGAGGATCTCCATGAGTTCGAGGCCACCCTGAGATGACATAGTGAATTCCAGATCAGCATGGGCTACAGTGAGACCCTACCTTGGAAAGAAAAGAAAATCTTACAATTAAAATAACTTATTATTATGTAACTAAACATCAATGCCTATGGGACAGAAATGGCAGACAGAGAAAGAGTGCTGAAGTGCACTGTGACATTGCACCCCCGTGATAAAGCCACTCAACACTATAGTCTTACCGCCCCATCTAAAGCGATGCTGTGGACAAGGCAGAGGAGAGGAGAAGGAAGTGTGGACACCGCATGGTAAGCAAAAGGAAAGCACCTAATGTGCATTGTGTGATCCACTCAGCACCTACCTTAGACAAGGTGATGTTTGCTGTTCTAATAACCCTTCTGTTAGTTTTTTTCTTACTTTTTGTTGTGGTATCTATCTTTTCCTCAGTAAAACACAAAGAAGTCAAGTGAGTTTTGTCTGATCAAAGAATATTTATTACCTTATGGCTCTTGAACCAGATTTTTCTGTCACGTTAGTGCGCGCGCGCGCGCGCGCGCGCGCGTGTGTGTGTGTGTGTGTGTGTGTGCGTGTGCATGTGTGTGTGTAGTGAATGCAGGTGGAGCGCTGTGGTAACGGTACCATTGCCTGTGTGGGCAATCCTTCCATCACACTGCCCTAACCCGTTGTTATTTGATCGGGGGTCCCTTAGTGGTCCTTAGTTGTTGGTTTTTGTGCAAACACCAATGATTCCCTGGCCTCGGCACCCTGAAGAACTAGGATTACAGACCGACATGGTCAGGCAGAGTTGTTTATGTGGGTCCTAAGGATGAAACTGCAGCAGTTTCTCAGGCCGCCTTAGGCCTCCTTGGCTGCACAGGAAGTGCTATTCACCATCGACCCATTTCTCTTTAGCCAAAGAGACGCAGGACCATAAAGAGATGGAGAAGTCAGTACATATTTCTGAGAGAATGCTGTTTTCTTTTATATGTATATATATTCTTCTGAAGATAAGGGCATTTGTATACAGTATTGTAATATTCTATGTATGATTATTAATTAACCTACTTCATACAACTAGATGTGGGCATCTTTATAATAGTTGGTCTAATTTCCACAAATTAACAGATGATGCTAATGTTGTGAGACAACATGCTTGCCTGTCCCACGTTATTGAATAAGTTGGTAGATAAGGTGGCAAGTCAACATAATCTGAAATTCCATTTAAAGAATTATAGCTATCCACCATACACCTTGTGTTTCAAATCCCAACAAACCCTATGATTTCTGAACGTCTGCTGGGCTCATTTAGGTGACAGTAGATCCACAAGCTTGCTTTCAGAGTATCTGGGCCCACTTTGAATATCCTTGATTACAAGTAAAGGCTGCTTGGAACTTTTATCCAATGACTCTTGTTTGTTTGTTTTGCTTGCAGTTCTAAAATACATGTTTACTTCCTTTTTTAAAAATGGCACATCATTAATTGTTTACAACAAACTTTGTAGCTCTTCTAGAACTGTCCTTGATCAAGCTAAATATCAGTAGATCTTTTGAAGCAAGGCCAATAGACTAGTCTTTTTTTTTTTTTTTTTTAATTAGAAGATACGGGGAGAGAGAGAGAGAGAGGAGGGAGAATTGGCATACCAAAACCTCCAGCCACTATAAAAGAAGTGTGCCCCTTGTGCTCATGTGAGACCTTGTGCATGCATCACCTTGTGTGTCTGTCTTATTTGAGATCTGGGTAGTACAGCATGGGTCTTTAAACATCACAGGCAAGCACTTTGACCACTAAGACACCTATCCCACCCTAGATTTTAAGAGATCTCTCTTATTATCTATTGCTTCAACCAATAATCAGTTTACACTCTGCTATACTTTCACTGTCTTAATTCCTCAATATGTTATCAAATGTATGCGGGATATTATAACTGTGCCCTGATAACCAGCATAACACCAGCTGAATTTTTCTAGAGATCACCCTGTAATGATATTTATTATTATATCATTTTATAGTTTGTTATTTCAGAAATTCCTGTTTGGGGGCTGGAGAGATGGGTCAGCAATTAAGGCTTTTGCCTTCATAGTCTGTAACAACCCAAGTTCAATTTTGTAATACTCATGTAAAGCCAGATGCACAAAGTGGTGCATGTATCTGGATTTCATTTGCAGTGGCTACAGGTCTTGGTGCACCTATTCTCTCTCTCTCTCTCTCTCTCTTTTTATTTACTTGAGAGCGACACACACAGAGAGAAAGACAGATAGAGGGAGAGAGAGAGAATGGGCGCGCCAGGGCTTCCAGCCTCTGCAAACGAACTCCAGACGTGCGCCCCTTGTGCATCTGGCTAACGTGGGACCTGGGGAACCGAGCCTGGAACTGGGGTCCTTAGGTTTCACAGGCAAGCGCTTAACCACTAAGCATCTCTCCAGCCCGCTCTCTCTCTTTATGTCTCTCTCCTTTGCTTTCAAATAAACAAAATATGTTTTAAAAGATCCCTATTGTGTTTATAGTTTTTGCAGTGTTGCATATCTTCATTCTAGATGATTTATCTCATATCTGACTGACAGTGCTGTGCACTCAGGAAGTAATAGCTTGTGCTTTCTGGGACAGTGTGACGGTTAAGTTCTGTTGTCAACTTGATTGGATTAGGAATCAAGAGAAACACCTATAGGACAGGTCTGTGAGGTCTTTCTAGGAAGGATTAACAGAGGAGGAAGTCACTCCTCCAGAGTGGGCAGCCCACCTGGTGGTGGGCTACATATACAGAAGCTCTAAGAGAACACAGCTCCTTACCTGGTGGCCTGTGCTACTCGACGGCGAGGGTGAGTGGCTTTTATCTGGCTGTCTCACTGCTCACCACTTTTCTACCCTCTAACCCTTAGGAAAAGGAAAAGGAAAGAAAATATTTACCTTTATCTTTATGTCCCTCTTTCTCTTAAATGGTAAAATCCAATTCAATAACTTCCCAGAATCTCTTTTCTCATTTCAAAAAATTTCCAGAGTCTCTGGTACTTAAAGAATGTTTTAGATGCTTGATTCTTGGAGGCTTGAAATTATATTTTGTATTCTATATATGTGCAGAAAAATGTCAGCCACGCAAAATTTTCTTTTAAGAACTATGTGAGGAAGTGTTCCCTGGGCCAAGATGCATGTGAAAGATTACTAGTTGAATGTTCCCTCTAGGTTCTATGCATTCCTCATCTAAAACCTTCTTCATTAATTGATATGATATTGGGAACATCATGTTTTCTTAAATACAAAAGTTTGTTTTAAGCCTGTTAATGTAGAAGAGCAAGTACAAATTAAAAGAATGAAATAGTCAGGCATGGTGGCACATGACTTTAATCCCAGCACTCAGGAGGCAGAGGTAGGAGGATTACTGTGAGTTTGAGGCCAGCCTGAGATTACACAATGAATTCCATGGCAGGCTACACTACAGTAACAGCCTACCTAAAAATAAATAAATAAATAAATGCACACATATGTCTGAAATGTAACAACCCAAAGAAAACTATGTAATACTTCAAATATTTATAAATTTATAAGACATTATTTTATTTAGGTATAGAAAGATATCTGTAAGTTTTCCAATAATGTAAATCAAGATGAATAAATCTTGATATATTTTAAAATATGTTTTATTTATTTGAGAGAGAAAGAGAAAAAGGATGGGTACGCCAGGGCCTCCAGCCACTGCAAACGAACTCCAGATGCATGTGCCCCCTTGTGCATCTGGCTTACATGGGTCCTGGAGAGTTGCACTGGGATCCTTTGGCTTTGTAGGTAACTGCCTTAACCACTGAGCAATCTCTCCAGCACACTCTTTCCATGTAATATATTGTCCAACTTAGCAAGATTAAATATCATCTATTTTAATTTGTGCCCTCAAAAGTTGTTTTAACCTTTCTTTATATTTGTGCTCATAACCCTTTCATAAGAAAATCAACTGAGTTTAATAAAATGAAATAGTATACTAGACAAACCAATAAATAACTATATATTTGAGAAATTCACTACAAACTATTTTTATCATCAAATAATAAATATTTTTAACTATATGGACCACATCAGGTTGAGACCATTTAATTTGCATTTGTAGCAGGAGAAGAGCCATACATAATACATAAAAGAATATATGTAATTTTGTTTTAATAAAACTTCAGTTAAAAAAGCAATATCTGCTACATGTGATGTGTGGCTCATAGGTTGCAAATCCAGTATAGCTGCTATTATCTTCAGAAAGATGCTTTGAGATATCTCATATGACTTCTTTGGCACTATTCTATTGTACTTACACTGAAGCTTACATAAGCAAAAATAAAATCCTCTGGATTTTATATGATACGTGCAAACTGACAAATGACAACCATATATTTGCACTGAGTGATTGTTCACAAGTGTTGGCCTTCTCTTTTCCTTAAAACAAATTCTGTTTCTTCATAATCTATGTCTGCTTTTCTGTTCTCAGTGGAATTACTCATTTTCTTCTGTATAATAAGTTGTATAAATAATTATCTCTAAATTATTCTTAAGTAGACATTTAAACATTATAAATGATTAAATGGCTCTACCCTGGGAAAGGCTAAATGGCAGCAGAGAAGAGTATTTAGTCATTGATAAAATCAGTACACTTAGCTTTGATTTTCATATTTCATTTTAGAGAACATGTATTATTTTATACAAATATGTTAATTTAATTTTGTTTCCCATGTATGAGTATTATGCCAATTGAATAAGTAGAAAAGTAAGTATATTGGGCTGGAGGGATGGCTACACAGTTAAGGCATTTGCCTACAAAGCCAAAAGACCCAGGTTTGATTCCCCAAGACTCATGTTAGCCAGATGCACAAGGGGGTGCACGCATCTTGAGTTTGTTTGCAGTGGCTGGAGGCCCTTGTGTGCCCATTCGATCTCTCTCTCTCTTTCTCTGTCAAATAAATAAAAAAAGAAAAGTAAGTATAAATAGTATTCTAAAGGATTATGGTTAAAGTGACTCTTTTAGAATGCATCAAATATTCAAAAATATGATTATTGTGGGGAAATAAAGTAAAATACAACCAATTCAATGTCAATACAAATGTCCTGCAGGATATGATCAGTGGTAAGATAAAACAACATTGTAATTAGGGAATTATTCTACAAATGATGACAAAGTATTTTTTAATTCAGTAATACTAAAGAAAATAATATTCTGTTTATGAGTATCATGTCTCTATAAAAGTTGGTTAATGGGCTGACTTGGAACTCAGTTTTTAGCCAAAGCTGGCCTCTAAATCATGGGATGTCTCCTACCTTAGCCTCCCAAGTGCTAGGACTAAAGACACATACCATCACACCAGGGACCTGTATTATTTTACACAGAAATAATAAAATTGTTACTTATTTTTAAAATTTACTTATTTTTAGATTTTGAAATATAATCAATGCTGTCTCAAGTTTTGAAAAAAACATGTTTTACAAGTGAAGTTTGTCAAATTCGAGTTTTTAAAAATTCTTCAGTGGTAAAGCATTCCATATATATGCATAAAAATAGTGATTATTGTAAACTGAGTATGAAACTCAGTCAAAATACTAATAAACTAGAACTGCAATACAATCCAGCAATCTCCCAACAGTGTATATATTTGAGGGGAATTAAGACAGTATGTAGGAGAGTTACCTATACTTCCATGTACATTGAAGTTTGAGCACCAACAGAGAAGATGTGGATTCGGCCAAAGTGTTCACTAATATATGTGTACACAATGGAATAGTGTTCAGCCATTGGAAAGGAGGGAATCCTGTACTTTACAACAACATGGAAAAATCTGGAGTACATTATGTTAAGTGAAAAAGACCAGCACAGAAAAACAAATATTGCATAATCATACTTAAACACAGAATATAAAATAGTTATTTTCATAGAATTTATGAGTAAAATAGCACTTAAGGGGAATAAAAATGGAAGTAAGAAAATGCAGGTTAGGAACAACTTCGATAAGATAGAAAGAACAAGTTCAAGACATAATGTGCAGTATTGTGATTCTGATTAATTTATTATATTCTTGGAAAATATTCTAAAAGAATAGAGTCTCACTACAGGAGTCAACATATGAGTTAATATGCATGTCATCCAGCTCGATTTAGCCACCCCACAATATATATGCTTAATACATGCATATATGACATGATAATTTGGGGATATGTGATACTTTGAAATAAATATTTAGACACACATATATATGTTCTGTGGAACTAGATAAGCATATTAAATTTCAATTGCTACTATAAAGAAAAAACAAGGTTAAGAACACTTCAAAGTAATCTTAAAATAATAATTATGAGTTTCTGATCTTAGTGATTAAAAACAGTGTGGTGGTTTGAGTGTAAAATGTCCCCACACACTCATATGTTCAAATACTTAATACTTACTGGGTGACTTGCTGGAACTGTTTGGAAGTTTGTATAAACTTTAAGAGGTAGAACCTTCCTGGAGGAAATGAGTCAATGGGGGCAGACCTCCACGTAGTACAGCCTAGCCCACCTTGTTCTATCTTCTTCCTCCGGATGTGATGATGTGAGCTGACCGGCTGTTTGGGCCATGACTTCTTGTAGACACTCCCCCTTGAAATTGTGAGCTGAAGTAAAAACAAATCCTTCTGTATGCTGATTCTAGTTGGGTATTTTTCTTAGTAATAAGAAAATAACTGATAAACACAGTAAAATATTAAAACACTTAAAGTGTTCGGAATGACATGTAACAATACTTGGATTTGAAAAGCTACAAGGAGCAGAAATAAGGATGTTGATTGATGGTTTTGTAATCTATTTTTTTAGTTCACAGAAAAATCATTATTTTATTAATAATTAGTAATGCAAGCCCTTCTTACTATAAATATTAAATGCCAGGCACAAAATAGGTACTGCTAAAATTATTTCTTGTATAGAGCAGTTTAATTTTAAATGTCTAATGTGCTATTGTGCCGCAGAGCCTCTCCGCCTCCCGAGTGCTGGGATTAAAGGTGTGTGCCACCACACCTGGCCAGTTTTTCATTCTTAACATCATTATCTAATATCCTTAACATGAGGAAATAACTCTTATTTATCACTCAAAATAATCAGGTAAATTTTACTTTCCCTGTAACAAATGTAGTAACTTTAATTTCTTAAAAGTTGTTTTTCAAACCACACAGATAATCTAGAATGTAATAATTTGTAAGTTTGGCATCTAAGGAACATTTTTTAAAATATATAATCCAATTTCTCTAAGATATTAATATCTACTGCTGGTTGCTGACCATTGATGTTGGCCCATCCTGCAACACAGTGAATTTGTACAAGCAAATTCCCAATAAATCAGTGCTCTCTGATTGGCTTGGAGAGGCGCTATTGATTCTGAAATCCTTTATTTTTCTGTCTAAATGAGGACACATGTGCTGACTTTGAATTCAAAGATGGTAGAGAGCCAAAGTGGAATTAAATGGTATTTTAGGGTAATATAAGTATCTCCAATTCTTTTTTTTAATGCTTGCAAAAGTGTGTTTTTACCAAGTGCTAAATCTCATGAATGGGGCAGTCCTTAAAAAATATACTTTAAAAACATGCTATATGGAAATCTTCTCATTTAAATGATACCAGTGAATCAAAAGTTATCTCTGATCTCTCTAAAATTTTCTTCAGTTGCAATACTATAACAAGGACCATTTTAAAAGTAAGCTCAGCATAGGGTGACATACGATCACCACCAGCTGCATCAAGCGGTTAAAAATAAGTTATTTGACCAGAACAGCAGAACAAAGCTGAAAATCTTCTGACACCTGATCCCTTCACCAGCTGTGGAAATCTATTGAAAGGGCTCTCCTTCTAATGCATTTGTCAGAATGCTAATTGGAAAAATGACTTCATGTTATGAGTCATACAGTCACCTCTGTGGACCTCATTAGACTTAATGAGCACACTCAAGTCCAGTGTAATCATTCAGATTCGGCTGTGTGTTGGTAAGGAAGATCTCTCAACATTCAGGCACCTGGCCAGTTGTAGAGTGAAGAAATGGGAGAAAACCAAATAGAGATGTTAGTGGAAGTTGTGCATATATAGAATGTACACCTTCCCCAAACTGTACAAATATCTGGAAATGTAAGTTACCAAGTTAAGACAAAACATAAAACTAAAAAACTTGAGTCAGAGGGGCTGGAGAGATGGTTTAGCAGTTAAGCGCTTGCCTGTGAAGCCTAAGGTCCCCGGTTGGAGGATCAATACTCCAGGATCCACATAAGCCAGATGCACAAGGTGGCGCATGCATCTGGAGTTCATTTGCTGTGACTGGAGGCCCTGGTGCACCCATTCTCTCTCTCTCTCTCTCTCTTTCTGCCTCTTTCTTTCTGTGTCTGTCTGTCTCTCTCAAATAAATAAATAAAAATAAACAAACAAACAAAAAACTTGAGTCAAACTCTGGTGCAGTAGGAAACAGTTTAAAATGTGGCCTCATGGCCTCACAGTTTTGAAGAGTACTTCAGGCAAGGGAAAGCTATGAACAATGTTCAATGGTAACATGCTATGAAGCTCCTATAGGAAAGTGTGGAAGTCACTGATCAGTGATATCTACATTAGATGAGAGATGGAGGGTGCACGAATAAGGAAGCTTCTTTGAAAAGAAAAAATTTGACCTAGGACTACAATGATGGAGATGGGTTCTTCAAGCACAGGTGGACTAGGTAGCTAAGAAGGAAGCAAATGAGGTCTTCCCAGTAGTAGACATGGCTGGGTGGGAGGAGACAGCATAGACAATTACAGCTATCATAGGAAGCACATGTGTGAAACAGTTTCGTGTTGGTTAAAACAGAAGTGTGAGACTAAGTGCTGGGCTAAGAAAATACCCGATAGAGCTTAGCAACCACAAATGATTAAACCGAGTATTTAAATGACTATAGGGTCTGGAGAGAATGCTTAGTGGTTAAGGTGCTTGCCTGCAAAGCCAGAAGACCCAGGTTTGATTTATCAAGACTCATGTAAGCCAGAAGCACAAGGTGGCACATGTGCATGGAGTTCGTTTGCCATGGCCAGCGGCCCTGGTTCACCCATTCTCTCCCCTTCAAGCGCTCTCTCTCTAGGCATCTCTTTCTCTCTCAAACACACAAATAAATAAAACGAGATATTAAATGGAAATTAAATACAACTGCATAACAGATAATTTTTTTAAAAATCTTTTTTCTCAGGTAACAATAATGCTTACAATGTCATTCTTTTTTTTTTTTTTTTGTTTTGTTTTCTAAGGTAGGGTTCTCACTCTAGCACAAGCTGACCTGGAATTCACTATGTATTCTCAGGGTGGCCTTGAACTCTTGGCGATCCTCCTGCCTCTGCCTCCAGAGTGCTGGCATTAAAGGTGTGCGCCACCACGCCCGCCTACAATGTCATTCTTGACGTGTACATGTTCCAGACAAAAAGTTCCCTATCATCCAATCAACTAAATATTTGTTAGGATCTTTTCTTTTGCAAGAGAAAAAAGTTTACACTTAGGTATCTCTTCCTCTAGTTTATTTTTGGGTCTAATATAGCTTACCTTGTCAGGTATCTTTTTCTATGCACGTGTGCAATTCTAAAATGATACCTGCAAGAGCCAGGATCACAAGTGGGTGGGCACACCTGGAATTTTACATGAGAGCTGGAGGTCCGAATGCAGGTCTCTAGGTTTTTGTGACATCATTTTACCCACTGAGCCCTCTCCCCAGCCCACAAAACGCATCTTTATTCTACTGGGTAGCTCAATGTTTTGCTTTTCTTAAAAATGAAAATAATAATATAGAGAAATATGCTAGCCTGGAACAAGGAAGGAGGCTGGGCTTGCTCCTCCTACATGTGCTTCCTGACTTGCTGGGCACAGCTTGCCTGGCCCTGGCTGAGTAATGTCTTCCCATCTCAGTGGTGGAAATTGGTATACCATTTTCCATCCCTCGCACTGCCAACCTCATGGGGTCTGCCTGGCCCACTGTTTTCAGAAGTCAGTTCTGAAGCTATCAAACACGAAATCCTGGAAGGACAATGCCACTTCAGCAGGTCCTCCTCCTCAGGGGGCCTTTTTCTTCTAAAAACTTTAATTCTTCCTGTCTTTTATTTATTCTGCTCTAGGGAGTGTTTATAGCACCTCCTGCTAATTACCATTATTAGGAATTTTAGACAACTCTTTACATCTGTTTACTAGCTGAAAATTATTTACATTGGATTTTTCTCACTTTAAACAACTGGTATGGTTTGCATGTGCTGAATGGACCTCTCTGATACAAAAATGAATCCTAAGAAATCCACTGTAATGTGAGACTTTGGGAATAGGATATATATATATATATACACACATATATGTATGTATGTTTGTAACTCTGAGTATTAAACTCTGGGCCTCACATGCAGTAGGTTTGTGCTCACTGTACAAGTGAGCTGCATTCCAAACTCAACACAGGTTCATCAGCATGCTTTTTGAATGTGGATTAAGAATGAACTGTTGTTATAATGTATGGCACAGGGAGCAAACCTATACTCCTGGTGGATTTTGCTGAAGTGCCCACTGTTCCCAAGACTTTGCCGAAACCAGTTAGCTGTTTGGGTTGAATATTAGTCATATTAATGACTGTAAGGAGCATGGCCTACAACACTTTCTTCTGTGTTTTATGACGTGTTTACAGAAACGAAATGACAAGCTTCAGTCCTTACTTTGTGTACTGGTATTCTATACATTTGATACTTTTTTCACTGTTTTTATTTCATACAATTTAAATAGAAAGGACTGTGATGGAGTGTTTATATGACAAGGCATTCATGTGAAGTTTTTGGAACCATGACTGACAAAGCCTATTTTATTCAACTAGTTCATGCACAATAGGTATGTGCCAAACCATTCAGCAATGCAATAATTTTAAGCAATAATTTTCTAGCTCATGATTCTGCATGTTGTGGTTGGCTGCTGGTTAATGTGGCTTCTCTATGTGTGCTCTCTGACAGTCCAGGTGAATGGACATTATATAGCCAGCAATGTTTCAAGAACGCACATGCCTTGTAATCTCTTGAGATCTAGGCTCAGAAGTGATATAATTCATCCCCAAAGCATTCTATGAGTATTCATAAGAGCAATCCAGATTCCTGGGGCAAGAAATTATTTCCACTGTTTATGTGTATAGTAGAAACTCAGAAAATGGATCTGGGGGACCCCAGAATGCTGAGCAGGTTCATGGGCCTGCATTACCAGGAGCTAGCCAAGAACTGGATGCCACAGCAAGCTTATGGGGTGCTGGGGGGATGGTGTGAGCCACTGACTGGGGGCTGATCCTGGATTGGGTGTCCTACATCAATGGAAAGTTCAAGAAGAATAACTGATTGGCCAGGCCTCTAAGAGCCTCTCTAGACCCTACCTTGGACCTAGCCCATGGATGGATGCCCAGGGAATGGTTCTGCTGCTGGACACTGTAGCATTAAACTTTCTTCTGATGGCCAAAAAAGAAAAAAAAATTGGATCTGTATACATTATTGGGTGTAAATTTTTGTGACCATATGAACTAAAACGATATCACTGTCTCATGTTAAGAATCAGCTGACACTTATTTCTTCCCATTTCCACATAAAAACATCTCATCATCTCCTCACTTCATTTTAAAATATTTGTTTATCTATTTATTTATTTGAGAAGGAGAGAGAGAGAGAGAGACAGAGAGACAGAGAGAGAGAGAGAGGGAGAAAGGGGAACAAGGGGAACACCAGAGCCTCTAGCCACTGCTATCAAACTCCAGATGCGTGCACCTCCCTGTGCATCTGGCTAACATGGGTCCTGGGGAGTAGAGCTTCAAACCAGGGTCCTTAGGCTTCATAGGCAAGTGCTTAACCTCTAAACCATCTCTCCAGCCCTAAAAAGATTTTTTATTTATAAGAGAGAAAAGAGGTGATAGATAAAGTAAGTATGGGCACACTAGGGCCTCCTGCCACTGCAAGTGACCTCCATCCACATGTGTCACTTTATGCATCTGGCTTTACCTGAGTACTGGAGAATGGAAACCTGGACATCAGGCTTTGCAAGCAAGCACCTTTGAGCACTCAGCCATCTCTCCATCCCAGGGGTTTCTGTCTACACTGTTTCAGCTCTATTCTTGTCTCCATCTGAGAACTTCAAGTTGTAATACACACATATGCCACGTGGTTGGTCCCATTTTCATCCACAGATAATTTTCTCTGTATACTTAAGCTATTTTGCCGTCATTTACTCTTAAAATGTTCAGTTAATTCTTTGAAGCAATCTCTTTCCTTCGCCTTTCTGCATCAGCTTTTCAGTTCTTGCCACTGTCAGATGAACACTCTACTTTTGTTTCAGTATTGTAGTTGAAACTGAAGGGCCAGTCTTTTTTTTTAACATTTTTTTAAAATTTTTATATATTTATTTGAGAGCGACAGACACAGAGAGAAAGACAGATAGAGGGAGAGAGAGAGAATGGGCGCACCAGGGCTTCCAGCCTCTGCAAACGAACTCCAGACGCGTGCGCCCCCTTGTGCATCTGGCTAACGTGGGACCTGGGGAACCGAGCCTCGAACCGGGGTCCTTAGGCTTCACAGGCAAGCGCTTAACCACTAAGCCATCTCTCCAGTCTTTATCTTACCACTTAACTTACCATTGTTATCATGAATGGCATTTTGTTGTTGTTGTTTCTGTTTGGATACTTGGGTGTAAAAGCAGATTTACCCTTGCTCATTGTAAGATGGTTCTTATCCATTCCCTTATCTCCTTCCTTTCCACATGATCATCACCATCAACTGTTGATTATATTTCAATACATTCCATTGCTGAAACACAAAACTGAAAAACGTTCCTGGACTCCTTTCTCCAAATTATCTCTGGCTTCTGCTCATTGGTGTGCATCTGAAAAGGCTTTTTAAGACACTGACTCTATCCACTGATTTTTTTCTTCAATACAACTAGTAATGTTTCCTAATCCACTGAGCTAATGAAGTTGCTCCAATGAAGTTATCAATTTCAATCTCTTATTTCACATCAATTAACAGACACAGTTGGCTATTCATCTCTATTTGAAACTTATAACAATTCCTTTTATCCTCTGTTGTTTTATCCAGTCATGGCTTCTTTTTAAATTTTAATTTATTTATTTTTATTGACAACTTCCATGATTGTAGACAATAACCTATGGTAATCCCCTCCCTCCCCCCACTTTCCCCTTTGCAACTTCACTCTCCATTATATACCTTCCCCCTGTATGGTTCAGGAGTGACCAGGACCACGGAGAACACTCTGAGGCAAAGATGGAAGTTTTATTCTGGAAAAAACATGAGCTGCCAGGAGCAGTCATAGGCTCTTCATTTGGGGGAAGGTGAGAAAGGGAAGGAATTTTCCTGTTGGGGAAGTAAATCTCTGTTCTTTACATTAGCCATATGGTGAGACCAGAAGTGACCAGGTGAGAGATGAGGGGGCAATAAATCTCTGTTCTTAGGGTAAGACCAGAAGTCCCCTGGTGAGAGCTAAGAGGAGGGGTAGAAATCTGGACTTGGGGCATTGTTAATGGCTAGGCAAATTCTTGAGGAATGTGGATGACCCATTCCCTTATATCTCTCTGTCACCATCCTGTTTACTTTGGTGACACCCTTTTTGGGAAGCTCATCATGACCTAACACCCCCCTTAGTCAGTCTCTCCTTCATTTTGATGTCATCATTTTTCCTCCTATTATGATGGTCTTGTGTAGTAGACAGTGTCAGGCACCATGATGTCATGGTGTCATGGATATCTAGCCTTTTTTGTGTCCAAAGGAACATGTTGTAAGGAGTCCTACCCTTCCTTTGGCTCCTACATTCTTTCCATCACCCCTTCCGTAATGGACCCTGAGCCTTGGAAGGTATGATAGAGACGTTTCAGTGCTGAGCTCTGTCACTTCTTCTCAGCACCTTGGTGCCTTCTGAGTCATCTCAAGGTCACTGTCATCTGAAAAGAGAAGCTTCTCTAACCAAAAGTGAGTGTGGCATTAATATATGGATATGAACATTAAGAGCAGTGCTTACCAGGCAGTTTGGTGAGCATGGTATATACATTTAGCCAGACACCAGCAGACATTATACCCCTAAGGCTCATGACTGCCCCTGTCATAGGTTTTCAGTATCAGGCATTTATTCCCTTCCATGGATTGGGCCTCCAGTCTAATTACAGTGGTTGGTTTTCCCCATAACAGACATTCCACTGTTGCACCCATTGGCTCATTTGCCCTGGCTGGCCAAATTCAAGGCTTACAGTGTCCATGGTTGTTTATCTGCACTGCTGACTTCTCTTTCCCCTATGGAGCTGCATGCAGCACAGCTTTTCTCCAGCTTTCTGTCAGCTGGTCTACAAGAAGGAGCTTTTCAGCTCAGTTCCAGCAGGATTTCTCAGTGACCTGGCAGCCCAAGTATGTGGAGTCTTCAGAAATAGGATCTTACCATCTATTCCTGGTGGGAAACCAAGAGCCTAAGCAATGGCCTGTAATGTTTTGACCTCCCTGACCAACAACTCACTGGAAGGTATCCCATCCATGGAACTGAAAATTTTATAGTAACAATCTATGGCTTCTGGGTGTTCCATTATCCAAAAAAACAGGTTTCCATATGACTTATTCATACCCTCTTAGAGTTTGATTAGCCCTCCCCCCTCCTTTCCTTTATTCAGGCTCTTCCCCTGACCTTACTTAAGCCTTTCCACCCCCATTGATCTGTTCTTGTACTTACATATATACAACACCATCCTAGTAAGTCTCCCTGCCTTTCTATTAGATACTCCCCTTCTAGCTTACTAGCTTCTGCTATTGAGCTTTATTCCAATGGTTTTGCATGATGTTTAGAAATGCCAGACTCTTGGTCTTCTTTCTGACTCACTGGCTGCAATTTTAGTTTCTAGTTCGATCTTGCTACCAAATTGGGATGTTTGACACACAGCCTGATGCTCTGCTCAATTCTTGGGTTTCTTTTCTTCACAAGCTGTGCTCCCTGATATCACCAAGCCCCAAGGCTACCTCATGTCATTGTCATTGCTCCAAAGAATACACTGTTACCCTAAGTTCTTCCGAGAGCTGAAGATACATATAGTAACTACCTAGCAGACATAATTGACTCCAACTTCCATCCTCCCAGTTCACCAAACAGAACTGTGCTGCTTTTATGCAGGCCAAGTTTAGAAGTGATTCTAAAATTATATTTCCTTCCTATTCCATAATAGTCCATTACCAAACACTGGGAACTCAACTTTTGGAATTATTTTTAACATTTCTGACATCCATTTTCTGAAAGGTGTTTCACACATGTTCTCAGAGTCTATATTTTACATAGTAGTTAAAAATATCTACCTTGAAAAACCAAAAAAACAAAAAATTATACTTTATATATCACCCTTCTCATAAGCTTCCAATATTTCCTCATTTCTATAATTTGGGTGTTGAATGTCCTCTCGGGGTCATCTCAGTGAAAGGCCAGAACCCAAAGGTGCTGCTTGTTAGGATTTGGTTGAATCTTTAGGAGATGAAGCCTATTGGCAATCCTTAGATTATTAGGGATAGACTGCTGATGGTGACGATGGTATACCAGGTCCTGGCTTGATTCACTTCGTTCCTTAGCTCATGGTATGAGTGATTTATCTTTCAGCTTAAAGCAGTTGGTCAATTACTCATGTACTAGATCATCCAAAATAGGATGCCAAATAAATCTTTTCTCTTTCTAAGTTAATTACCTCAGGTGGTTTGCTATGTTATCAGAGAGCTAAGTAATAGTTACCTAGCATAATAACAGTAAAATAGAAGCGACCTCTCATAGCCTCCAGGACCCTGCATAAAATCACCTATCTCAGTCTTTGCTTCAACTTCAGTCACTCTTAGCCCTCATTCACAGCATTCTAGCTGCTGTGGGATTCATAGTTAGTACAAATGAAAGTTTCTATCCTTGATGGTCCATCTGTCTTTGTCTTTTTCAGATCTGTTCTGAAAGGTCGCTATCTGGTGTGTTGTGTTGGGGTGGGGAAGGTCTTCCCTGACCAGTCTTTTATATAACACATAATATCATCTTTATATTCTATATATTTCTCAAGAGTCCATATTACAGCAAATTGCTTGTTTTTATTCTTATTTATATCCTATCCCTTCCTGGAAGTATTAGAATGTCATTTTTCTACTACCATTCATATTCACATGTTAAATGCCAGTACATGCAAATTGCTAAATAAATTTTGATGTGAGTAGAAATAAATAAATATCATAGTTTGGCATTAGCAACTCCAGTACTAAGGAACTTTTAAGTAAGCTTAAATAACTTTTTGAAATGGAAGGACAAGTGTTTTATCTTCAGTTCTTTTTTTCATATTCCTATATTGCAAAGTCACATGGCCCAGCTTGAGATCCACAGTTTAAATATTTTTCAAACATTATTATTTAGGCAGGCTTATTATGTGACCTAAAAAAGGAATGAGTTCCTGGCCTCACAGTGGCTGTAATTTCCTGCTCAGTACTGGGTCCATCACTATGTCATCATGGAGGCTGTAAGAGGGGAAAAAACCTTCATCAAAATAGAAGGACTGTTGGGAAAGGAGACAAAAAAATCAATAGAAAGGCATGGAGTAAGAGAAAGTAATGGAAAGGGATATGATCAAAATACATGTATGAATATTTTCAGTAAAATAGAAAATCTAAAAGAATCATGGATTACATGAATGCAGAAAGTAGCTGATTTGAATTTGAGAAGAAAAATTTTCTATTTTATAACTGTACTTAGGTATATATTTTCTTAGATATAGTCATATGTAATTAATGATGTGGGTACACATGCATTTTACATCTGAAACTGTAAATCAGCTCTGGAGAATTGGCTCAATCAGCCATGTTTCTCCTTGTTGTGGTAGGAATCTGTAATAATTGGCAAAATGTTCTCAAATTAATTATATGTGTGTACCAACAGTTGTATAGATATATATGAGTATAATGTAAATCTTTAGTCATCTTGAAATCTTTATGCACAAATAATTCATAAATTTACCTAATCAATTTTATCTAAATATCTGGTACTAATATGTTTTCTAATCAATGGTATCTTAAAATTTTTCTTAGCATATATTAATTTCAAAAAATAAAAGATATCTTTGGAACATATTCATACACACATATAATGTACTAATGTACTTTGACCATATTCACCCCTTTATTAAATTCTTTCCCTTTAATATAAGTCTTAGTTTTGTTATAGAAGAAGGCAAATTTGTATTCTTGTAACATCATCAGATTTAAAAAATATTTTTAAATATATTTCTGTCTTTTGGTAAACTAGCATATTTGGAGGAATATTTTTATTTTATAAATCTTTACGCTTCATTTTTGCAATAAGTAAAAATAAACTTTCAAGAAATTGTCAAATAACACACCCATATTGAGAGTTATTCTTGTTTATGACATTGAGACAAAAATTATTTTTAGAAAAATAACAATAACAAGAAAAGCATATGGAATACATACATACATATATATACATACATACATAAGTACATAAATACATATCTATCTATCTATCATCTATCTATCTCCTATGTTTTAAGTGACATAGGAGGCTTCAGAAATAAAAACACCAAAGAAACAAGGAAATCTATACTTTTATGGACACTCATGCAGAAGTTTCAAGTGGGGGGCAGACAATATGAGCTGTGGTGGCAAATTTGACAAGGAATATGGCAAGTGTTTGCTTAGATTCCTCTCTATGGTTCTTGGTCTATAGAGATGACAATACTTCATCTGGCTGCATGGCAGACACCTCTACATCCTCCTGCAGGGGCGAATCATGTCACTTTGTGGTTTCTCTAATTTCCTTAAGTTTAAAAGTTCTGTATACCATCCGGGTATGGTGGTGCATGTCTATAATTTCAACACTCAGGAGGATGAGGTAGGAGGATCCCTGTGTGTTCTATGTGTTCGCAGCCAGCCTGGGACTACAGAGTGAGTTCCAGATCAGCCTGGCCAAGAATGAAACCTTTTATTTTATAAACCTTAAAGCTTCATCTTTGCAATAAGTAAAAATAAACTTTCAAGAAATTGTCAAATAGCAAATCCAAAAAAGTTCTGTATAAATAAAGTTCTAGTTACGAGCATGCAACATTTTGGCATACCATGTCCTGTACCCCACTGGTGAGTATACCTCTTGAGGACTGATTTTTTGGCCATAATTATAATGAATGGAACAAGCAAAGAACTGAAAAGCCCTACAACAGAATTGGGAAGATACAAAAAATTATGCATATTTATTCATGGTAGCCTGCTTTTTGAATTAGTAGAGAGCTAGTCATATGATAGTATAATTCTCCAAAAATCCCTTTAGGTTGTAAGTTGCTATAATTACAGCTGATAACTGTTACTACCCAATTTATAACCATTTTAAAATTGATTGATAAATTTAGAATTATCATTTTAAATAAATAATTATATTTAGCCCACTGCCTGGATTTATAGTTCTATCAAACCAAAGCAGGTATTTTTCCCTTTTGTGAAATGGTAAGAGAGAAAATATTCAGCTTTTGAAACACAAGTAGCTTTTGTACTTTCTGTGATACCAATTGCAAAATGATTGGGAAAGAAAGAAAAATGTATCATGTGAAATGAACAAAACTACCTATTTTAATGATCCAAATGGATGTATTATACTTACCCAGCATTATGAATATATGTAGTTCAAAGAATAGGGAAATCAAAGGATTGTTTTCCAAAATATATGGAGGAGAATTTGACACTTTGTTGATCCTTAAAGCCTGCTTTAATTTCATCTTCCTCAAGTTTTTCTAAAGTCAAAAATGTAATTATTATCATAATAACTAGATATTCACTTGTTTCATTTCTGTCTTTCTTCCATTGGCATATATCTTCAATGTATAATAAAGCTTACCTAATATGAAATACTTCATTAATACATTTTTCATCAAAAGACATATACTGCGTAATGATGACACTTACATTTTGAAATTTTTAAAGTTCTGATCTCTAAGAAAATGGCAGAGGCACACATAAATGGGGAAATTCTCTTGAGCGCACTTAGCTATTAAGCCAAAATTTTAGCTCTGTATGTTGAATTAAATGATAAATGTGATAAATCAGTTAACACAGAAGAGCTTTTAGTGGATCATATTACCATGCCATTTGAGTGAGGCAACAAGTCAATGACTTTATAAAACACTGATCTAACCTGAGGTTCTCACAGGGAAAGTGGGGAGGCTCCTGTAGGCAGGTATGGGTAGTCAGCAGGCAAATGAAGACCTGAGATCTTCCCTGTACGACATGGAGGCCAGTAACATCTACATACATACAAACTAAAGGCTACACGTGGTAATTGCCAAAAACATCCACAACTTGGAATGCAGTAAGTGCATCAGGCTTAGAAAATATGAATATTTGTGAGTGGAACAAGAAGAAATTGCATCAAAGACCTGATGTGAATTGATAGGCTGATGGAGTAATGGAAAAAGTCTTATCTCCCACCCTGCCACCATGAAAACATTTTCATGACCAAAATTCTAGCAATTAAATTCAAAATGTCTCTCCTTTATTATTATTATTTGAGGGGAGTTAAAAAGTCAAAATTTTGGAGAAGCAACAGTGCCAATATTATTCACATAGAGGTTCTACCAATTATGACATTGTCATATTGCAGCCTGAGATGAATGAGTATTATCTGGAAATCTTCCGGAGGGAAGATTTGCTGTCTATATAAAGGCTATCTGCCAACATTTTGCCTCTGCAACACCTATTGGTCCTTAGCTCTGATACCTTCTACCTTTCTACTTCCAAAACCTTTCTGCTTCCAAATTCTACTTCCTTTGGGCTACAGTATACTTCTGCCAGGAAAGTCAATTTCCAGGGGCAATGGAAGGATAATTTTTAAAATATTTGATTTTTACTTATTTATTTGAGAAAGAGGTGTGTGTGTGAGAGAGAGAGAGAATGGCTGCACCAGGGCCTCCAACTGCTGCACATGAACTCCAGAAATATGTGCCACCTGTGTGTCTGGCTTACATGGGTCCTGCAGAATTGAACCTGTGTCATTCAGTTTCGTAGGCAAGAGCCTGAACTACAAAGCCATCTCTGCAGCCTGGGAAAAGAGATGCTTCAAAACAAGAAGGAAGGAGAAAGAGACTGACAACAGAATAAGTAGGAAAATCTATGTATGGTACTTCAAGGATGTGTGTGCGAAAATGTGTGTGTGTGTGTGTGTGTGTGTGTGTGTGTGTGTATTGCATTTTCTCTTCTCCTTCATCTTCCTTTGTCTGAGGAGAATTTTTACTAGTTTGATGTCATAAGTTAAAAACCAGGAATGTGAGATTATTTCACAAAGTAAGTTTCTAGAAAATAGACATGGAGAAGAAAATGAAAAACAAATAGCAGTGTGGACATATGGAGACTTATTAAGGGACTTTGGGCATGAAGTGAGATGTTTAACTTCACATGGTGGTGAACATTAGGGAAAAAAGAAATAAAGTACTTATGGAGTTTTGCTTTAAGTTATCAATATAACTTTCTAATACTCTGGTCAAGAGATGTCAATAAGTGCTAGTATATGCTCAAATTCTAAGAGAACAGGGCTTGATGTGTGGTTCTTTGTGAAGGATGGCTTGTGGAGATGACAGGTTCAGCAGTCTTTCTGTGGGGTTTAACATGGTTGCTGGACCCAATTATCAAATGTCAGCAATTAAGCAATGTCACCTACAAAGTTATGAGTTGTGTAAGTAAACATGTTTCCTTCTTTTAGGAACCTGCTTACAAGGAGAATATAATGGGAAGCAAATCGTGTATTATTTTTCATAAGCAGCCAAGTCTTGTGGTGATATAAAACTCCACACATGCTGCAAGACAGTCATTTGGGAGCCATGGTGGATGTTGCTGTGGCCTGTGCTACATGTCAGTGCTTCAGAATCTAAATCTTTGAGGTTTTCTACTCTAAACACAATTACCTCCGCATTAAAATTGTAATGCTACAGTATTAATAAACATAATATTTCTGGAACAAAATATCTGACACAAGTCAGCTTAAGGGAGGAAAGATTTAATCAGTTCACAGTTCCATTACAGCCTATCATGGTGGGGAAGAAGCTGGTCACATTCAGGTCAACCATCAAGAAAAAAAGTAGAGTGATTAGTGCTGGTGCTCAGCTCACTTTCTGCTTTTTATAGTTCCAAGGAAACAGCACATGAAATGGTTCCATGCACAGTTAAGGTGAGTCTTTCCACCTTAATTAATCTAATCTAGAAAAATCCATAACAGGCATTCTAAGAGATTTGTTTCCGTGGTGATTCTAAAGCCTATTAAATTGACAACCAGAGATTAACCATCATAGCTACTGATCAAAATTAAATGTTCTAGGTTTTTAAAAAATATTTTATTAGCATTTATTTTATGACAGAGGGAGAGATAGAAAGAGAGAGAGAGGCAGATATATAATCAGCATGCCAGGACCTTCAGCCACTGCAAACAAACTCCAGATGCATGTGCCACCTTGTGCTTCTGACTTACATGGGTCCTGGGGAATCAAACCTGGGTCTTTTGGCTTTCTAGGCAAGCTCCTTAATGGCTACGCCATATCACAAGCCTCTGCTTTTTTTTTTTCTTAATTAGCTTTGTTGAAATTCACAAATTCATTCTCCTGTTATTGAAACAAAGCTTTTGGAGACATGATTTGTTTAAGTAAAAGGAAAAATTTATTATGTGATCTTATATTGGCACAAGTACATGTTAACCTAATAACTGTAGCAAAGTAGATGAAACAATAAAAATAATCAATGTGATTTATTTACCTACTGCCAAGCTAATATTATAGGTTAGTACTATTTTTACTAATCTATTAAAAAGATATAAAGAAGCTGGACACAGGGGTATACGCCTTTCAGGAGGCAGAGGCAGGAGGATCATCATGAGTTTGATGTCACCCTAATGCTACATAGTGAATTCCAGGTCAGCTTGGGCTAGAGTGAGACCCTACCTCAAACAAACAAACAAACAAACAAACAAACAAACAAACAAACAAACAAACAAAAACAGAGATGAAGAAACACTGAACAATATTCTCAGCAATTATTCATATGCAATTTGTTTCTAATGGTATGTTAATGTCTTTCTCATTCTACATGCATATACATGTATATGTATTTACATAAATATATGTATCACTCCTCAAAATTAATTCAAGAATGTTGAGTAGTTCCCTTTTCTCAAGGGTGTATGGCATGCATATATGTTAAAATGCATGTTAGTATGAGTATGGGTACACGTATGTATATGTCAGTATATGTGTACATGTGTGCTTATGTGTAGGCCAAAGATCAATGTCAGGTATTTTAATCATCCTTTGGTATTATTCTTTGAGGCAAGGTCTTTCACTGATCCTAGAGCTTACCAATTTAGCTCAACTAGCAAGCTACAGAGCCCCAGAGTTTTCCTGTTACTGCCTCCCAAATACTGGGGTTATAGGACACAACATCACATGAGGCGATGACCTGGTTGCTGGAGATCCAAAATCAAGTCTTCATTTTTATCTTCTAAGCCATCTACATAGCCTTTGTTGAGTTTTTCATGTGTAACTTGTCAAGAACTCAGACTTCTAAATATAGAAATTACTGGCAGAACTTATTATCATCAGAAGGAACTTTTATCTAATAATTCAGTTTGTTTTAGGAAGACAAATTTTGCTTTGGATATTAAGTCCACAGTCAAATAAGTTCAGTAGCTATTTAAAGTTCTATTTCAAGATTTGCCCATCAGTCAGAACTTGTCTTGAACACCACCCTTATTTGTACTATATTTCCAACACTGCTTATGATGTTTTAGAAAGAATATTAAAGATGTGTCTCTTAGTACATCTTATACCACACAAAATCGATTGAGTAAAGTGGTTTCACTGCTTTAAATATCAATAAAAGTTGACTTTGGTTTAGACATTCTAGAACTGTGAACTTTAATGCAATTTTATTTTTTCTTGGTTCAATTAAAGCATTTGCCTATATTCCCTCATGTGGTCTTAACCACTACTGTGCATCATTCCAAGTGCATTTTCTTATGGTTGACATTCTAGTTAATTTATCGTGTCCTCTAGACAAGAATTAAATATTTATCCACTTAATATTTCAGTTAACTTGCATTCTCAGAAAGGATATGTAAGGTTATAGCAATGCCTACCTGTTTCTCAGAAATCTCTCATAAACTCTTTCCAGTATTATACAACTCAGAATATATAACTGTGTTTGTTTGGCCTATGGTATGTCGATAAATTCCTATAATTTGAACACTTCTTCACAGAAAATTTTATTAAAACATTATACCTTATTATACTTTAGTATTAAACGTTATTATTTTTGGTGTGTTTTATTATGGTACATTTGCTTGAATGAAATTTCATTGTTGTTAGTCAAATTCTTCAAGTATTATAAGATTTTACATAAGTAAATATGCAACTATCTTTTAAAAGGGAATTGTTCATGTGTGCATTGATATAAAATTTCTGCAGGTGAAAACTAGAAGGACAAGAAGAAAGAGTCAGAGCAAGAGATGGCTGGATTTGCTTTAATTCTAAATCCACTTCTGTGATAAACTACCTACTTCTGCCACAACTGCATTCCCTCACTGAGCTCTGTTACGCACCATCTCTCAACACTTCCCCACTGGAAAGTAAGTTTCTTATATATTAATCTAATTGTTTTCTGGGGAACATATTCAAAACCACAGCAAACTGAGAAATGTCAACAAGTGGTCTTAATGGGCATATTTCTCCTGGCTAGCTACTGTAGAGCAAGAACTTAATTTAGAAGTGCCTGAGCCTTAGCGCAGAGGAGAAATAAGCAAACCTGCTTGCAGGAAAGAAGATGTGTTATCAGTGGGGAAGTGAACTTTGCTTCCTCATGTCAGTGAACAGAAGAGTGTGTACCTCTGCTAGACATACCGAGCTCCTAAAATGTGAAAAGAAGGCACCATTTTGACTTTGTGAGAAAGTAAACCAATATTCACAGAAATAGAGGGAAACATCTAGATACACTAGACTGGTAAACATATTTTGTAACATACTTAAAAGTTTCCAGTGAAAAAAAAAATTGAGTCTGCCATGAGTTGTTCAACAACAATGTTATCATCCACAAAGAACATTAGTTGAAAGCTCTAGCCTCTAAGAGAAGTGTCCCTCAAACTTTAAGATGTACTAAAGTCATTGCAGGCTTGACTCAACACAGATTGCTGAAGACCAAGTCCAGAAATTCTGATTTAGTAGGTGTGGAGACAGACAAGGAGCTAACAGGTCTCAGGGCCATGATTGCTAGTGGTGAAGAGAACATGCTGTGAGACATACAAAGAGTGAATTTGATATCTACTTGGCTTTCTCTGCATAATTACAAATTCAAAAAAGCCCCTCAAACATCTATATTTTTAATTTTCTCTACAAATAATATGCATTTTACACTGCTACATTGGTGTGTGTGTGTGTGTTTTGTTTCATATACTGAATCGAATTGTTATAATTTTAATTACTTGACTCTCAATTTGGTAGATTACATGCCTTTAATTAACATTAAATACTAAAATAGTTTCAAAGTATAAAGTTCATAAGAGATACTTATCTTCAATATCATGCCATTCTCTGCATTAACAAAAACACCAATTCTTGGGCTGGGGAGATGGCTTAGTGGTTATGGTGTTTGCCTGCAAAGCCAAAGAACCCAGGTTCAATTCCCCAAGACTCACATTAGCCAGATGCACAAGGGGGCACATGAATCTGGAGTTCGTTTGCAGTGGCTGGAGGCCCTGGTGTGCCCATTTTCTCTTTCTTTCTCTCCCTCTTTCTTTCTTTCTCTGTCTCTGTCTCTTTCTCTCAAATAAATAAATAAGTAAAATATATTAAAAAAACAATTCTTTTTCATACTTGCTGTCTAAATATAATTCAATATCTGAAAGTATTTGAGTGAAGGATGAAAAAATTTAATTATAGTTCGAGGCCACCCTGAGACTACAGAGTGAATTCCAGGTCAGCCTGAGCCAGAGTGAGACCCTACCTCCAAAAACAAAACAAAACAACGCAAAAAAAAAATTTAATTATTATTTGCATTCTGTTCTGACTTCATGAATTTAATTTTTAAAATAAAGCCAATCATCTTTAAGCCAGTGTAAAGAAATTAACTTTACCATAAAACACAAATAAGTCATTTGTTCAAGTAACTTAACTATGACATTTCTCTTACAGATGTGTTCATCCCTTCTCCTTTTTGATATTGATTTTATAGAATGTAGCTCCCACATTGTAGATTACTGGCATATCTCAAAGCTCAATAAAATGATAACTGCAGGGAGCTAAATGCCCAAATTTAAGTATTATGTGATGACTCAAAGCATTGTTTTTAAAAAGTATCTTTCGTGGCTGTGGCATATCTTTCTGCATGCATGTATTACATGTATACACATGGAGCATGTCTGCCCATGAATTTGCACCATCATACAAATAAGTGAAAGGTGAAGAATAGAAAAATATTTGAAAAACTTTCCAAGAAGTCTATCTACCCTGTAATATCAACCAACGTTTCAGTAATTCCAGCCTTCAAAATTCTCTTAGGTTTATACATTTGTCTTATTTTCCTATCAGCAACTCTGATTTATCCACTTAAATTTTTTATGTTATTTCATTTTTTTGTTGCTTGTTTATTATCCGTATATATTTTTGGAATATTTTCTCTGGACCTTTTTTTTTTGAATTGACAAGATTACATCTCAGTTTGTTAAAGAGAACCAGCTGTTTTCTTGGAAGATAATTTCTGAAGCTGTTGTGTGCCATAATTACACTGCAATTACACAGCCATATCCATAAAAGCAGATGAGGATGCTGTGTGTCCTTTTACCTCATTAGAAGTTGCAGAAATGACAAATGCAATCTATCCCAGTCTGACTATTGCCCTCTATTGGCAAATTCAAGTCCTGGCACAACCCATAATGTAACAGGAAAAAAGAAAGAAAAAAGAAACAGAGAAAGATGTGTGTGTTGTTGTTGTTTGTTGTTTTGTTTTGTTTTAAAACAATAGTAACATTTGAGTCACAAGTTAATAGCATTAAAAGTTTAAAGCTCTTCTTTTTACAACTAAATTTTAAACTGTACTTCAAAACTGGGCTGTTAAAAATCATTTAAGCTAATGTTTTGTGAATCGGAGCTTTTTCTTAACACTAAACTGCAGAACACTAATCTTTTCTCCTTCACTCAAAACCCACTTGAATCATATCCATCTTTGCAGTGAAAAATCAGTTGGATCATTTCCTCCTTCCCAGCATGCATCCTCCTCTCTGAAGCAACAGTTTCTAAGAAATTTGAGATTTAAAAATTTTTTTAATCACAAACAGAAATTCATAATACTTTTATTATCACAATTGATTTTTAAAAGCTGAATCTTTAATCAAATAAACATCAGTTTTGAGCAAGTTACTGAGCCAAAAAAATTTTATGCTAGGGAAATGACTAATAATTTACATATTATACAAAGAAGAAAGTTCTGAGAGGATCAGCTTAAAAAATAGCTAAAATGATCTTGAAAATTAAGCTGTTTCATGTGAGTTCTATAATGGGAAGAGTGCAGTGTGAAAAACCTCACCATCTTTCATGACACTCTCATACAGATTGCCAGTACAGAATATTGTACTTTAGTAATATTATTTTGGCAGAAGTGACAAATTGACTAATTTTGTAGCCAGTTGAGCAACTGGAGAAAGAATTCTTCTGTGAGTGCCTTTATGCCTTTCTAGGAATCAGAAACTTAGGCTTCCAATTTTTGAAAGATTGAAAATGAAGTTTTTCTGTTACAATTTTCCGTTTATACCAGGTAGCCTGCTTGCTCTCCAGTCAACATTACTAATATAATTATTGGCTGGCCGTCCAATGTAGACAACTTTAGCTGCAAACTTTCTGGATTGATGTCAGATGTAAGAGTAGAGACTTAAAATTAGTTCATTTTGTTGCCAAGACTAACACAGATCTTGGAGCACATTTCCTCAAATGAACTAAAATGGTGACGGCTCGGCTCACCACTGGAGAGGTCTATGTGAAAGCGTGTATTCGTGTAACAACTTTGGCTTAGCATGATCTCACTTCAGCTGTCTCTTCCTTTGTTTAATTAATAACACCTTTACCCTTTTGAGAGGAGAATTTATCTCACAAAACAAACAAATTTCAGACAGAGCCTTTAGTGCTACAGAAAAGAAAGAAAACACACACACACACACACACACACACACACACAAGCAGTGTCTGCAATGATGTCTCTTGTTTCTCATTCAACACTTTTTGCCAAAAGTCTGTTTGCAACTATATGGCAATTCTGAATAGAAGCATAACTGTATAATTGACAGGCTCTTTTCCTCTCTAGCAATTTTAGTCATGGACTGTGAACCAGTGTTGATTAGTCTTTAGCAGTTGACAAAACTATGCACATTGCACATTCAGAGAATAACCTTCAGTTGTCATGACAAGCATCTATTATATTTAGAATGGGCCTCTTCATTATTTAGCCTGATAGCAGAGAAAAAAGAAATCCCTTCCCTCTGGCTTTTAACTACTTGACTTGCTTATTTTCTTAAGGTTAATGTTTTCTAATTCACATACTAAGTATTGTTACTTAACCCTTGAGAATGATTCCTCTTTATATACATCAATACTGTGATTAACTAAAATATCCTTTTTATTACATAATTATTATTAATGTAATAAATTTTTCTTGAATATTTACTATGGGCCAGACACCATCATAAGTGTGATGATGGACATAGCCTTGAGTAAAATCAACAAAATTTATGTTCCATAAAGTACTTTCTACTTAAGGCAGAAAGAACAAAAATTTGCTTTTGTCATGTCAAGTGACAATAGTACTTGCACAGAAACATTTTTTAAAAGTGTATACGTTAGGATTCAATCAAAATAGCATAATCCATGTTATAAAAATGTCAAAAGGGCTAGAGAGATGGCTTAGCAGTGAAGGCAGTTGCCTGTTAAACCTAAGGACCCAGGTTGGATTTTCTAGAACCTACAAAAGCCAGATGCACTTGATGGCACATGCATCTAGAATTTGTTTGCAGTAGTTACAGGTTCCCGCACACACATTCTCTATTTGCCTCTTTCTCTCTCAAATCAATCAATCATCAATCAATAAAATATTTTAACAAGTATAAAATATGTACACACTATCAAAAAAGTAGAAAAAAGATTGATCTCTATGAATAATGTAAAATATGGAACTTATTGAGACCTAAGATAAAAGTTCACCCCACACAGTTGTGAAAGATCTTAAGAGAGCAAGGTGAGAACCAGAATTCTGATACCCAGAACCCATTTAATGCCAGATGTAGGCACATGCATTTATAATCCCAGAATGCCTACAGCAGCATGGAGGGTGAGGCAGGAGAATGCCCAGAAGCTCAAGGGCCAGCTAGCTAGCCTGGCATACACAGCAAAAGACCCTGTCTCGAAACACAGTGGAAGGCCCGCATTGAAATCAAGGTTGTCCTCCGACCTCCACACATATGTAGTAGCACACCCACATTCGCTCACACACTTACACTGTTCAAAGCTGCTGACTTGGCATTTTCTGATGTGGATCTGAATCCCTGCTGTTCTCCCGAGCCAGCAGCTGGGAAGAATATGTGAGCAGGAAAAGAAGGATAGGAAGAAAGAAAGGCAAGGAGTGAGGGAGAAAGACAGTGTCTGTGCATATAACATAGATAGATAGGGGCAGGAGAGATGGCTTCGTGGTTAAGGTGCTTGCCTATAAAGCCTAAGGACCGAGGTTTGCTTCTCCTGTACTCACATGAGACAGATGCACAAGGTGGCACATGCATCTGGAGTTTGTTCACAGTGGCTAGAGGGCCTGGCACACCCATTCTCTCACTCTCTCTCTCTCTCTCCTTACGTGCCTCTCTCTCTTTCACATAAGTAAATAATATTTATTTAAAAAGATAGGCAGATAGACAAAGGGAGACAGAGACAGAATTTCAGCTTCAAGAACAAGGTGGTTGTAGGAAACTGATTAGATGCCATGATATTTGGAGGAAGGAAGGCATCCTGCTGAAGAGCCACTGAGCAGAAAGATGCCCGCAATGAGCGAAGAGTGTTCTTGGGACAGACAGTTTGAATGTGCTTACCCAAAGCACGAGGCAATCAAATGGAAGAATCTGGAAAACGATCACAACAGTTTTCATTGGGTGACCAGTTGCAGCTCTTCCACGAGAGGGCTTATAAATTACTGAACTGCCAAGAATACGCAGGTTTAAGGAGAAGCCGTGTGAGCACTTATATGCTCGCTCTGCAATTCTAGCAAGGCATTTTCTTTTCTTTTATTTTTTTTTAATTTAATTTATTAGTTTTCTTTTCAGCAAATACAGGCAGTTTGGTACCATTGTTTAGGCTCATCCATGATCTACCTCCTCCCATTGGACCCTCCTTGTTGATGTAAATAGATCATGCATTGTGGAGTTAGCCCACAGTTATGGGTAAGATAAATGTCTCTGCAAATCATGACCCAACATGTGACTCTGACATTCTTTCCGCCCCCTCTTCCGCAAAATTTCCCTGAGCCACGTTGGGGTTCATTTTTGGTCTGCTTGAGTGATGAGGTGTTGGGGGCCTCTGAGGCTCTGGCTCCCTGATTTGGTAGGAGTTGATTTTTCTCTGTGTTGGTCTCCTTTCCCTTTGTGTGCTTTCTTTTCTACATCATATTCAGGCCTTTCCCTACATTTCCCTAGAACTACTGTGAAATGACTCGGATACCCATGGTTTGTTTTTTTTTGAAAATTTCTTGTTTTAACATCATTGACATAAAATATTTCAGGAATTATATTTATCTACAGTAGCTTCTACTAGGTCTTTTTTGGTTCTGTTTTGTTGTCTCTTTGAGACAGGGTGTTATTATGTAGCTCAGGACAGCCTTATATGCACAGACACTGTCTTTCTCCCTCACTCCTTGCCTTTCTTTCTTCCTATCCTTCTTTTCCTGCTCACATATTCCAGTAGTGTAGGCTGGTTTCAGATTTTCTTCAATCCTCTGCCTCAGCCTACTGAATGCATTAAAGTGCTCCAACATGAACGATTTTCAAGATTTTTCTGCAACACCAGGGATAATAAAGGTTTCAGGCTGTGGACGGGACATTATCCAACACTATCATTCAACCCAAGAGCTATCACACAAAAGCAGCTTAGATATAAAAAAATGAAAGAATGGGATGTTTGTTCCCCCTCCTCTAATTTTAGCTACAACAGTGGAATTGACAGGTCATGGTTTGTAGAACCCTAACCTACAAAGTAAACGATCAAATGGCATATTTTCTAATTGAGGCACTGAGATCACTAACCAATTCAACTTTTCAACCTGACCAATATGCTCTATCAAAGAATTCACATTCACTGATGTGGAAGTCATTCAAGGACTTGATACCGCCTATCCAAAATTCCCAACAGAGTCCAAAAATGCTTATAGCATCACAGAATATACTGGTATTCACTCTCTGTTCCACAATTCTTTGAATGTAACATGATAGAATAAAATAATCAACACAAAAATCTCATATCATTAATATGTTATAGGGCTATTACTCATCTCCAAAAGGAAAAATATAACCATTTGTTTATAAACATAATATGTTTGGTTAATGTGCATTTAAATGTCCCTGGTACACTGACTGTAAAATCAGAAATAATAATTTATTTTCCCTTTAGGATGGCCTGTGTAAGCATATTTGTGGTTAGGAAATATATGGCTTACTAGAGAACATGAATATTATGTAACTATAGAGACTCAGGTTAGAATCATAAATTTGTTACTGCAATCATTTATGATATGAATGTTTTGCTAATAATGACCGAAATTTAGTTTTCTGTGAATGGTGTTCTACACATCATATGAATGAATCAATGTCTTATTTATTTGCATATATATTTTCTTTGGTATAAAATGTATGTTATAGAATGTGTATGTAATTAAATATTATGTTTGTTACTTTTCACAACAATATTATAAGCATTGAAGAAATGTGTATTTTAAATCCCTAGATTTTAATCAAGCAGAAGCTCTAGGTTTTTTTTTTTTTTTTAATTTTTATTTATTTATTTGAGAGCGACAGACACAGAGAGAAAGACAGATAGAGGGAGAGAGAGAGAATGGGCGCGCCAGGGCTTCCAGCCTCTGCAAACGAACTCTGGCTAACGTGGGACCTGGGGAACCGAGCCTCGAACCGGGGTCCTTAGGCTTCACAGGCAAGCGCTTAACCGCTAAGCCATCTCTCCAGCCCAAGCTCTAGGTTTTTAATGATGTCTTGATTACACTGAGCATAGCTAATAGTGCTATGATCCTTCCAAAATTGTTTACAGCAGACAATTCTCTTTCAACAAACAATACTCTATCACAGCCAGGCATGGTGGTGCATGTCTTTAATCCCAGCACGCGGAGGCTGAGATAGGAGAATCTCTGTGAGTTTAAGACTAGCCTGAGACTACACAGTGAATTCCAGGTCAGCCTGGGCTAGCATGAGGTAAGACCTTTCCTCTTCAAAAATAGTCTATCACAAATCACTTTTCTCTCTTAAACATCTACATACTTGTTTCTCTGCTACATTTTCCTGTTAGTCAGAGTAACTAAATACCAGTTTCTAAAACATTGTGGTGGTTTGATTCAGGTGTCCTTCATAAACTTAGGTGTCCTGAATGCTAGGTTCCCAGTTTATGGAGATTTGGGAATTAACACCTCTTGGAGGGTGCGTATTGTTGTGGGAGGCTTATGGGTATTTAGCCAGCTTCCCCTTGCCAGTGTTTGGCACACTCTCCTGTTCCTGTTGTCCACCTGATATGGGCCAGGAGGTGATGTCCAGCCTCTGCGCATGCCATCCTTTTCCCCTGCCATTATTGAGCTTCCCCTTGAGTCTGCAAGCCAAAATACACCTTCTTTTTATCCAGAAGCTTCTCTTGGTTGGGTGATTTCTGCCAGCAATGCAAACCTGACTACAACACATATGAATGGGATGGAGTGTGACTTTAAACAACTTGTTGGATTTATCTCTCTCCCCACTTTGCAATCTTGCTATGTTATATTCTGTACATTTAGTTTCATGGACAAGAAATTCTCCTCTTCACCAGTGGGACCTGACATGGGGTATCATCCCCTCATTCTCTTCAAACTCAGTCACATAGTTACTAACCAGAGAGGTCAAGAAACGACTCTTTCTTCTGTGTCCAGAGAAAGGAAAGGGAGCTATGAACACAGAGAATTTTTGAAAGCTACACAACTAAGTTGATAATAATATGTAGAAGAGCATGGGGGAAAACCCACAATAAAATGGTTGGGAACTTTGCAAATTCTATGAGAAGATTGGATCTATTCAGCAATGTCTTGTGACCAGATGCAGCTTCCCTAGACAGTCAAAACAACCCACATATTCCTGATGCTCATGGTCAGCAAGGTCTAAAAGCTTACAAAGACTCTGAACTAATAGCTCCCCTGAGCTGAGGTGGTCTGTGCTTAGATCAGTTGTCTGTGTGTTGTCAGTAACATGGTACAACAGGCTTCGGTAAGTTATAAAGAAAAGAGGTTTATTGTGGCTCAGAGCATTCCAAGATCTAGGAGCATCACCTCCTGCCGGCCTTCATGGTGAGTCCAAAGTAGCCTAAGGCATCTCATGCCAGGAGACAGGGAATGTGTGTGCATGCATGTATATGTATCTTTTGTTATTTGATACTCTTCTCATAAAGTTGCTATGATTCACTCATTGGGTCTCCACTGTAATGACCTTTTTCCAATCCTCTTGGTGATCAGGCCCCCATGTCGATGCATCATAATTAAGTTCCTCCCTTTGATTATGACACAAGATGAATTAAATTTCAATCCATTAAACTTACGGGACATATTCAAACCACATCCAAGCCTCAGCAGCACGTAGTGAGTTTCATGTCAGGACTACTTGCGTCCCATGAGACAGGACAGCCTGAGAGACAAGAGGTCCTCTCCTGTGTTGCTGTGTACAGTGGTTTCTCTCTCCTGTACTCCTGAGATATCCTTGCGTGTGGTAGTGGGCAAAGCCTACAGGGTCCTGTAACTTCAAATTCAAACTTCCTCTGGATTGAGCATGGAAGTACTCAGAAATAATAACAAGATAAGAAATATATACATTATTAGGTTCCACTGAGTCAGGAAGAACAAATGCAGCAGGGAAAGAAGGCATGGAAAGTCAGAAAAAGCCTCACTAACAGGAAGCAATCAAACAAAATGAAGAAACAAGCCATGTTCCTCAGAAATTTCACACTAAATAGACATAGCAAACAGGAGAAAGACTCCAAGGAGGGGAATGTCTTTTGCCTCTGATCTGTTGGCCTTGCTACATAGTTTCCTTGTCTTAATGGTCATGATTTCTCAAATCCCATAGAAATCTAAGGATTTCATTTTACTTTAGTCTTAGAAATTCAGTAGAGTTCAGGAAAAGCCATCACTGACTATATGTATTTATATGTAAACACTGAAGTCTTGTAATATTTCTGCAGTAATCTTGCAAATAATGTTCTCAAATTAGCTGGCTTTGGTGGCTTATGTCTTGGAAGCATGTGGGAAACTGAGGCAGGAGGACTGTTATGAGTTAGAGACTAGCATAGGCTACAGTGAGTGCTAGGCCAGTATGAGCTTCAATGTGAGACACTATCTCAAAAGCAACAATGTTTTTATCCTCAATCATTATTTATAAAACAGTCATTTTCTCTTCAATGAGTAGCATCATGCTCAGGCATTTGAAAGAGAAAAACTTGCAAACCTCTGAGCTTACCTGGTACCAAGTAGTGAGAGTAAAATGTGATGATATGGAAGAAGGAAATGTGGACCCTGGAAACTACTCAAAGAGAAAGGACAATTGAGTTAACTCTGTGACCAGATGTTCAAATCACATGGACAAGTCCTTACAGTTTCCCACCCGTCTCAGCAATCTAAACATACTAAGGGGGCTGGAGAGATAGCTTACTGGTTAAGACACTTGCCTGCAAAGCCTAACAACACAGGTTCAAGTCCCCAGTACCTGTATAAAGTGAGAAGCACAAAGTGTCCCATACATCTGGCATCTGTTGCAGTATCTGCTGGCCCTGGCATGCCCATTCTTTCCGTCCCTCTTCTATCTTTATATGCTTATAAATAAATATAAATAAGTAAACACACTAAGGAAAGAAAAGAACAATGATTCAGAGAGTCTTCAGTGGGGATCATTGAAGTTTGTTTCTCCCTGAGTGGTTTCCTATATATTTCTTCTTATTTTAGTTTTTTAAAAAACTTATTTTATTTTCCCTATTTACTTATTTGCAATCTGAGAGATAGAGAGAGAATGGGCATCCAGAACCTCTAGTAACTACAAACTCCAGATGCATATGCCACATTGTGCATTTGGCTTATGTGGCTCCTGGGGAATTGAACCTGGGTCCTTAGGCTTTGCAGGTAAATGCTTTAACTGCTAAGCCATCTCTCCAGCCCCTCACTTCAGTTTTTGTTCAATAGAGCTACCTGCCTACTGTGGATGCCACCATTTACCACATACTATCTAAAAATAAAACATAAAATTAGTAACTAGCATTTCTGGAGTCAGAGATTCAAAGAAACAAAAGGATTGGCAAGGCTGCTTTATTATTATCATGTGTTTTTGGAGGCTCCAGGGCAGAATGTATCTTCTTGTCTTTTAAAACCTATTGTATTTATTGATTTGTTTATTTATAAGAGAGAGAGAGAGAAAGAGAGAGAGAGAGAGAATGGTCATGTCAGGGCCTCTTGGCACTGCAAACAAACCCCAGATTCATATGGCACTTTGTCCATCTGACTTTTCATGGGTTCTGGGCAATCAAACCTGGGGCCTTCAAGCTTTGCAAGAAAGTGCCTTTAACTGCTGAGCCATCTCTCCAGCCCATCTTGTATTTTCTTTTACAAGCTGTTTATATTCCTTAGCTCATTGCCTCATTTCTGCCTTTAAAGATAAGAGATCACACCAAGTACTTTTCCTCCCTCTCTCTCATTTCTGCATCCTTATTGTGTTTAATAAAGATTTTTTTGTGACTATGTTGAGTTCTTTACTTGGATAGTCAAGAATATTCTCTCCTTTGTAAGGTCAGTTGATGAAAATCCCAGTTCCTTCCATAGCCTTAATCCTTTAACATATATACCAGAATATTCATATCTTCAAGGGTTCAGGATATGAACACATTCTTCTGCTTACTACAGACACATTGATCTAAATAAATAGTACCTGATAAAAAGCAATGATATTCTTATTTTTCCTCTCATTTTAAAAAATAAATATTTTATTTATTTATTTGAGAGAGTCAGATAGAGAGCATGGGTGCACCAGGTCCTCCAGCCACTGCAAGCAAACTACAGATGTATGTGCCCCTTGTGCATCTGGCTTACATGGGTCCTGGGGAATCAAACCAGGGTCCTTGGCTTTGCAGGTATATGCCTTAACCACTAAGCCATTACCCCAGACCAGAGCAATGATATTCTTATCTTGGCAACCTAGTTCATATTTGAGTTTGCTGTGAAGGACGGAGGCATGTTTCCTTTGTTATAGAAGTTTCTAAATCTTCAGTTGGTGTTGCTTAGCTAATCTTCGAGTCCTTCCTGCAGTGGTGATCCTACCTTCAGGCCTGTGCTCCTGCAGATATGCCCACATACTTCACTACGGTGGCTTCCTCCATATGCACTGCACACTTTCCATTAGCAACTGCTGGTTTCTAAACTACAAAGCAATTGCTTTTATCCACACACTGGAGCTCATCCACAGCTTTGGCTTTTACTTAATCAAGAGAATATCTTACCAATTGAAATATGACAGTTTTGAGAAAAAAAAATAGAAAACAATTTCTCTCAGTTTCCATACCTTGTATCATTTCCCCCAAGCATTCCAGGTAAGCATTATGAATTCAGTTGATACAAGAAATACTCCCCACCAAAACTGACACTTCAAACAAAAATATTTTTGAACCAAAAAAATTCATTGCATTTTATGCATAGATTACCTAAAAGGAAATATAAAACAAACTCATCTTTATCTGAGTTTGGATTGTGCAGTTTTGTTAGCTGAGAGAAGGATGTGCTTAGGAGATGCTCTTGCTTTGTTTGTGTAAAATATGACTCATTCTTGTTTACCCATCCTGCCCTTGTGCTGACCGAATACTCTTTGTACTTGACTGAAAATGGAAGAGCATTTATAGGGCAGCAGAAGAAGGACAGAAATCAATACCTGCCTTCAGTGTAAATCATCAAAGAAATTCCATACCACTAAGGAGGAGCAAGGGAAGGACTTTCTCATTTTTATTCAAGTCTGTTCTAAATAACCCGTGACGTGTTGCAACATGAGAATATGATTTCCAGTACTTACTGATGAGATGACAGCATTATATCTGTGCAAATGCCATGAATTTTTCAACTTCATAAAAATGTTGAACTGATAAAAAATGGCTTAATACAATTATGTTTAAAGATTTTCTTACATTTATTTTAAATTGTTGGGAGTTGGAAAACATGAATTTCTTAAGTATTTCCACAAGTGGCTTTTATGAAGCAAATAGAACATACTACATTATTTTTCAATGCTATAATTTCTCATGTATATTATTTATGTTTATAATTTTAACTAATTTCACTTCAGAGACCACATGAAGGTAACATATTTTACATGTGATAAACTTAAGACATCTTAAAAGGGACTCCAGGTACCAAAAGGTGTGGATCAGTTGATGGTAGAGATATTTTCTGGGATTATTAAAAAGTATAGACTCTACTTTCAGAGGTGAACTCTCATCTTTGAATGGCCATTCCCTTAGTGACCCATTCAACATGTGTTTCTTTATTCCAGGCACTATAGAAGCACTAAGAAACAAAAATGTATTCCCATTTTTGATAGTCAGAGTTTAGTGGGGAAGAAAAAACAAACAAAAACAATTACATAAGAAACTTAGCAAAAATATTATGGAAAGGCAAGATTAGAGCTGAGGCAACTCAAGAAGTAAATGGTAGCATCTGAAGTCTGCAGCTCAAGTTATGATATAGTAGGATTTTCTCCAACCCCTTAAGAAATACCTATGCAATCTAATTTTTTTTCTGAAAAGAATGTTTTTCCACCTTCGTCTAGGTTTGGTAGCAGCACTAGTTATGGTAGTGAGTACGTTTTGAATCTCTGATAGTCAGGTAAATCCCAACTGTTCACATTAAGTGGTCCTATTTGCAGAGATAATTCCTTCTGATGTACTTTTTTTTTTTTTAGTATAATTAGGTCAAAATTTACAAACCAAAAATACATTTTTTAAAAAAACATTTGTGAAATAAGAGCATGCTGGCACCTTCCTATCTACAATCCCTGCACTCACAAGGCATGAAACCGGCAGGAATACCTCAAATTCAAGGTCAGACTAGAATGCACAAAAGCTGTTTTAAAGTCTAATTTCAATGTTTTATTTTTAAAAATTATCTGTGTGTGTGTGTGTGTTGGAGAGAGAAAAAGAGAGAGAGAGAGAGAGTTCACATGTGTGAGGGTAGGATGTGTGTGCCTTGGAGCATGTATGGAAGTAAGAATACAACGTAGGCCTTGGTCCTTGTCTCTTCACTGGCCTGTGAGCTTCCAGGGATCCTTCAATCTCCACTTCCTGGCTTGTGGCAAGAGTGCTGGGATTGTAGAAACTGGGTACCACCTTCAGCTTTATGTGGTGTTGCAGTCTGGTTCGTATTGCTGGTAGAAATCACCAGACACCAGACCAGAGCAGTTTGTGGGAAAAGAAGTTTGTTTTGGCTTACAGTCTCGAGGGGGAAGCTCCACGATGGCAGGGGAAAATGATGGCATGAGCAGAGGGTGGAAATCTCCCCTTGGCCAACATAAGGTAGACAATAGCAATAGGAGAGTTTGCCAAACACTGGCAAGGGGACACTGGCTACAACACCCATAAGCCTGCCCCCAATAACACACTCCCTCCAGGAGGCATTAATTCCCAAATCTCCATCAGCTGGGATCCTAGCGTTCAGAACACCTAAGTTTATGGTGTACACCTGAATCAAACCACCACACGTGGATTTAGGAGATTTGAACTCAGGTCAGGTAGACACATTTGTGCAGCAAGCACTGTTACACGAAGCCATCTCCCCAACCATGAAGTTTACTTTTACACAAATAAATCATCTGTTGAATTGGTGAATTAGTATAAGCCTCAGGCCCCAAACCCAAAGAAGCAACCAAATAATTCAAATATGCTATTTTAACTTTCTGTTTCTGATCTCTAGGAAATGAATGTCTGTGAAGAAGAAATATCAGATGGTGCCAACCAAGGAACAAAATGCTAATATGTTCTGCAGAATTGTACTGTGGGCATGAGAAGAGGAGGTACTGATTGGGAAGGATAAACACAGAAGCGTTTTCATCACATTTACAGCAGTTTAGTTTTTAGCTCATGCAAACCCTAAGCATTACTTCCTCCCAGTCTTGTACCTCAGAGGAGACTGTACGCCAAAGAATAGCCTTCAGGAGAATCACATGCACCTTGAAACTACCTTGAATTTTGTTCATCATCTGTAAGTAAAGAGGCACAGACCACTTGGCTGCACCACCTCAGACGTATCATTCACACTGTCTTATTTGCATCACAGAATACTATTCTGGTTGATTTTTTTTAAAATCAGAACTTTAAAATGAAAATATATGGCAATTTGTTCATGTTCAGATCAGGTTATCTTCTTATATCCCCTCTCCCGTGATCCTGTTTCAGTGAGCACCCTCCTCAGTGGGATTATCAGTGCCACTGTGGGATCAAGAATGAAAGTCATTCTCTTTGTAGGGTGAGAGGAAAGACCTCAGAGTTCACCTTTCCACCCTCTGGCTCTTACATTCACATTCTTTCCATCCCCTCTTTAGTGTTGAGCTCTCAACAGCCTCTGGTTTTCTGTTTTGATGAGCCTACAGCCTCCTCAGTGTCTACCACCAGCTCCCTGGAGGAGATTCTCAAACTAGCCATAAAAGTAGCACTCACATTTAATCCATCACTTCCTCTGCGATGTTTCCTGGGCCCTGGCAGATGTGATAGCACTGACTCATCTCAGGCTAGGCAGTTTTCTTTTCTTGTCATTCTAATGGGTCATGGGTCTTCCTAGTATTTTCTGCCATCTGTAAAGAGCAGATTCTCTAACCCAGATTGAGAACAGCGTGAATCAAAGAAGACAAAGACATTTAGAAGACATTTTAGTGGGCAAACCACCGCATGTTTGTCAAAGAACACTGAGAGCTTCCCTTTAGGACCTATGACTTTTCAAGCCACAGGCATCTGACTTGGGTCTTAGTACCAGGTGTGAATTTCTCTCCCATGGCGCAGGCCTCATATCCAATCACAAGGCAGTTGATTACCCCAATATGTTACCTACATATGCCCAGGAGTGGTAGAGCTAGGTCAAATTGTATACCTGTTTTCCGGTTTTTGAGGAACTTCTATATTTATTTCCATAATGTCTGTACAAGTTTGCTTTCCCACCAACAGTAAATGAGGATTTCCTTTCCTCAACTCCCTTGTCAGCACTTGATTTGAGTTTTTCTTGATAGCCATTCTGATAGAATACAATAGAATATCAAAATAATTTTAATTTGTATTTCTCTGATGTCGATAGGTTTTGAACATTTTTTACAGATGCTTATTGGGTACTTGATTTTTTATCCTTTGAGAAGCCTCTCTTCAGTTCTCTGCATCATTTTGTGACTGGATTGACAGATCTTTAGTTGCTCAGTTTTTGTTTTTGTTTTTTGTTGTTTTTTTTTTGAGTTCTTCTATATTCTAAGTATTAAACATCTGTCTGATATATAGCAGGTGAAGGTTTTTTCCCATTCTTTAGGTTGTCTATTGACTCTCTTGACGGTGTCTTCAGGGACTCAAACTCATGGCCATGCACATGCCAGAAAGGAGTCCTGTCACTGAGCTGTAGCCCCAGCCCCAGTGGATGGTTTCCTATAAGACAGCCTGAAAGTATGACGTTCTAAGACATTGCTGCTTTTCCACAGAGATAGTGTCTTGAAGAAGTTCTGGCTATTCCTTTGCACGTAGATCCCTGGCTCACTCTTCAAAGGAATATCATAGCATTCAACCAAATGCCAGAAGGAAATGTTCCTTGTTTTATTTTTGCTTTGATGTCAAGGAGATAAAAATGTGAAAAACAGATTGAAAACTAATGTGGACAGCTCAGCATTGTCAAGCACACAAATCTGAAAAGACTTTGTCTTTGAGCCCAGGGGAATGTGAATACTGAATTATTTCCAACCTTTAATGTGGCATTCAGAGCATAATAATAAAGATAGAACTTCCTAAGGAAAGTAATAGTTAAAATACATTTTGGACAAAATTGTCATAAAGTTTCTGAAAGAGGACAAAGTCATCTTAAGTCCTATTAAATTCTACTACTAAATAATGTGCAAGATATAGTTCATGTTTAAATAAATAATACCATTGTTTTGTATTATATATGCAGTATACATAATGCATTACTTTTGGTTTACAATAATACTCATCACATTGTATATTTTAGACAGTATAAAATTCAACAACAGAGTAATCTTGAATACACCCAGTCTTCCTTATATGATTCTATTTTACATCAACCTTTTTCTTTCAAGATGTATACAACTAAATCTTGTGGAAAGAAGGCTGTGTGGAGCATGTCTCAGAAAATACAGTTTTCTTGATATTCTACGTGCAAGTAAATTAAGAAGTATCCTATCTTCTTCACAGTTTTGTTGTCCTCATTTTCTTATTCATTTTTTCAAAGAACTAACCCTAAGAAAATATTAAGGAATATAATTATGAAGAAGAAAATTGACTTGAAATTTGGGAAGAAACCTGCTATTTTTTTTTTAAATAATTTTGGACTCCTTGCCAACTTTGCCTTTAATGGCTGGGCTAAAGACCTTCCACTTAATTAAATGACACTGCTGATAAGAATTAATGACAAGATCCCCAGCACCTGTTTCCAGCTTTCTCCAGGGAGACGGCGGAAGGTAGAAGGCAGATTGAGAGTCTCAGTAGGGCAACTGAATGCAGGAGGTGGTGGAGAGGCTAATTTCTACGCTTAGACCTTCATTAGTCATTTGTTGAATGTCAGCTACTGAAAGGAATATTGCTTTAGTTAAGGGGAAAAATACTATCCTTTAAATAAATCTGTGCAAATGTACATGACTTGAGACTCCTTTTGACAAAGAACACACTTAAGATTCCAGATACTTCAGTCATGTTAAGTAGCAAAGAAATAAATGTGAAGGCCAGAGGATTTTGGCTTAAAAGAAAAAATCTCATTGTGCAAAAATTAACTAAGAGGAAATCAGGGTTGCTTAACATTTATTTCCAGTCTATTAATATGACAGAGCCCAAACTCTGACACTGGATCCTTTTATCATTCCTTGTAATTAATTCCATAGATGGTAAGGACACATTCTGTCTTTTCATTGGCAGTTAACTCGTTTATAGCCAAGGGACTACATGTCAGTTACATTTTTATTGCTGTGAACAAATGCCAACTCAGAAGCAACTTGTGGAAGGAGAAGGGATTAATTCTGCTTACAGTTTCAAGCAGAACTTTCATTATGATAGGGAAGACGTGAAAGTTTGGGAGAAATAACTGTCAATTGTCACACCCCAGGGAAGCAAGAAGCATAGAGAGAGATAACAGCAGTGGGGCCCAGGATAATAACATAAGGCCCACAACCTGGTCACAAATTTCCGTCAAGCCACCACCACCTACCGGTTCTAGAACCTTCCAGAGCAGCACCACCAGCTGGGGATTAAGAGGTCAAACACATGAGCTTCTTGGGGACATTTTAGATTCAAACCACCACATATTGAGTCTTCAAGCACAATGCAGGAATAACAAACAAACCTTGATCACATCTCAAGTTCAAGAGTGAAGCAATGAGAGTCAAAATCAACAAAATGACAGGAATTAATATACACGTTTCAATGATAACTCATATGTATGGCCTCAATCTCCCAATTAAAAGAAAGACAAACTAGCAGACTAGGTTAGAAAACAGAATCAATTTTTGCTGCCTCCAAGAAGTACACTTCATCCTCAAAGAAATAGGCTTAGAGTGAAAAGTTATACAAAGGTATCCTAAACATAAGGAAGTAGGAAACAAGCAAAATTCTAATATCTGAAAAAATAGACTTAAAAAGATAATAAAGACATATAAAAAGGGTTGTAAAGATGGTTCAGTGGTTAAAGGTGCTTGCTTGCAAAGTCTGCCATTCTGGGTTCAATTCCGAAGCTCACCACGTCAATTGCACACGGAAGTCCTGCTGGTGTGTAGTGTCCATTACAGTGGCAAAGGCCCTGGTACATTCATACACGCACACACACGCACGCATATTATTTAAGAAAGTGCTGTGCATCCCGCAGGAGGAAATTCCTACTGAAAACTTGGTTAAAAGCTCATGGTAGGCTGGAGAGATGGTTTAGCAGTTAAGGCATTTGCCTGCAAAGCCAAAGGATGGCCCCAGTTTGATTTGCCAGAACCCACATAAGACAGAAGAACAAGGAAGCGCATGCTTCTGGAGTTCCTTTGCAGCTGCTGGAGTCCCTAGAGTGTTCTCTCTCTCTTTCTCTCTCTCTCTCTCTCTCCCTCCCTCTTTCTTTCTCACTCTCTCAAATAAATAAATAAATAAAATATATTTTAAAAAGAAAAGGCTCATGTCTGGGGAAAAAAAAAAAATCCCAGGCCTTAGCATGGAATCTACCACATTTTTCTATTTCCCTGAATGGACATGTCAAACTGCCTTCTAAATACTCACGTGTGTATCCATGGGCT